>NW_017971496.1:0-523029 GCF_001883845.1 Diplodia corticola
CCTTCTTTCCTCCTCCCCTTCCCCCTTTCCTCTCTATTTGTGGGACGATGGTGGACAGACCACACGGAAAGTTTAGTTTCTATTTTTTCATTGTCAATTGTTACCTCCCTTTCCCTCATTATTATTTTCTCTCTCTCCTAAGCTTGTGCAAGCCACGCGGCAATCCCTTTTTTTCTTGGCGGCTTAGTACGGATCAGACACGGTGTGGCGCCACTTTGCCCGCGCTATCGACCGTTGGCATCATGGGATGCTGGGCAGCTGGGCGGGGGGCCATGAAATCAGCAAGTGAAATAAGCAATACAAATAGCGTGTGGCGGCAGTTCGGCGCCGGCGGCGGTGGTGGTGGGCAACGCACGTCCACACCCTAATTTATCTCCCGTTCCTTCCGTTTGTCTGCTCTGTCGATGACCATTTCGCGTGTTTTCTTGGGGGACTTTTTTTTCTTCTCAAATTCCCGCAAGACAAATTTTGTGGAGGTGGGTGGGTGGGTAGCACCAATCTTTGGGGGTGGATGACTTTATTGATGTTGATACTGTTGAAGCCTGATGTGGTGTGTTTGAATGATTGACGGTGGAGTTATGGGAGGGAGTAGTGTGGCTTGTCTTTTGTCTTGGCTCCTGTTGTTGGTGGTGAGACTTTGGGCGAGCAAGTAACGACGACTGCAGTTGTATTACTTCACTTCAGATGTGAGATGTGATAGTAGTCAAGGGAAAGTCCTCGGGCTTTTTTTTTTTATTAATTATAATTGTTCCAGGAGAATATGTAATCACGACGTAAACATCAACAATTGCTCTACCGGTACTCGATAGAGCATGGTCGCCTTTTCTCCGATTGGTAGTTCAACACTTCCTGTTCCGACGTTTTGGGTCCGGCGGGAAGAGCGTCATCTACCACTGCGACGGTAACATTACAGATAGCCCACCACAGTTCCGCAATCTTTCTTATAGAAGTAAGCAAGGAAATAACAAGCACTTCGAGAAGAGATTGACGAACTGTAATAAAGAAAAACAAAAAGATGGAGTTTGGTACTAGGGTATATAGCGCTCAAAATCAGTCAAAAAGGTGGGGTATAAGCATCGCAATGTGCATTAAACAAGGAAATACGCCGACGTGGCTTTTGTGCATGCTTTCGCATATTTGTTGCGCCATTCAAGCCGCCCACAAGTCGCCAGCCAACTGTTGATACATATTGGCGACATCTTGCTCGGACATTCTTCCACCGTCGCCGAGGTTGACGCTTTCGGGCAGACCCATCACACGTCGTGCCTTCGAGTAGTCGCTGCTGGCAGTGCCGGGGCGACTGCTGTTGACAATGTCCGCTGCATAGGAGGAGTAGATGCTGGAGGAATAGACGCTGGAGCTGCGACGCACGGGTGGCATCTCGGTATAGCGACTGGTTGAGCTGCGGCGGATGATGCTCTCTTGGCGGCGAAGGATATGTTCCCGAGTAGCTTCGATATCCAGCTCAGCCATCAGCTGCTCGGTGCGAGAAAGCGCATCGTCGGTGGCGATGTCTTCGTTGCAGGGTGAAGGCGAAGAAGGCCTGGACGTCACCGATGTAGCGGTTGAGCTAGATTCCGCGGGTGACCACGCGACGCTGTTGGGTCCACTGGATTGCGCGGACCCACTGCTGGCACTTCGGCGCATAAGCTGAGAGCTCCCTGCGGTTGATGCCGACGCGGCGCTGCTATGGCGTGCATGAAAGTAGCTGTTACGTTTGGAAGAGACGCCATCGTGCGTTTCTGAGAAGGCGGAAACGGAAGAGGGACCTTTCGGTGAAGCGGCAGGCAAGGGAGCGCCACCATCGCTGAAGTCAAACGAGTTATCGGCAGACTCGATAGGGGTTCGTCTCTCGTCGTCCTCGACTATCGGCTCAGTGACAGGAGAGAAGGCGCCCAAAGGAGAAGCAAAGGACGTCTTGACAGTCAGCTTGGTGGGAAGAGACGTGCGACGCAAGGAGTTAGACTTGGACGGCACCGTGTTTGTCGGAGAAGCCGTGGCGTCCGTGTGGCTGGGTTCGTCGAGGATCGTCTCATTGAGTCCGTTGCCGTACCCAGGCACCTGGATTTCACACCAGGGCTGGGGTTGGATACGGATGCTGTTCCTCCGAGAAGCAAAAGGCGACAGAGACCGGCCGATCGAGCTCCTCCATGAGGTTGTTCTGCTAAGCGGCGGAACGCTTACACTGTGACGTCTTGAGCACGATCGGACAGGTGACGAGATGCTAGAGATGCGAAGCGGTGCTGGCATATCACCACCCTGTGACACGGACGATCGCCGACACAACTTCGGGGACTCCTGGAAGTTGGTATGCGTAATGTAGTCGGATCCCTCGCAATCGGGACGGATAGAGTACGACAGGTCGTTGGCGGATGTAGCCGGCAGCGATGTTGCGGCACCTTGTGTACCGGCATCTGTCTCGGCCGATGCGTAACCCGAGTCGGATGCAGACACGGACTCCTCGGGTCGCTTATTCTTCCACGGTGGTGTGCCCGCTGTCAGACAGCATAGTGGATAATGTGCTCCCTCGGTGTCACGAACTTCGCGTGGTGCGCGCGTGACAGACACCAGCATCTGTAGGGTTGCGTAGATCAGGATCCAGCGCACCTTGCGTGCGTCAGAGATCGAGACCTTCTCTTTCTGCTTATCGAGCGAATCCCGCTCGAAGATCTTGTAGACTCTAACCAGCGGGGCGTTTGCAATGGTAGTTTTCCTGGAGTTCGTGGCGTTGCTCAGGGCAGCAAGCTGCATGAGCTGCTTGTCGGTCTTGCTCTGCTTGTTGCCCAAAGTCAAAGACACCAGGCTCCGCTGCGACAGGACACGGCCATGCGGCTTAGGAGTGGTAGGAAGAAGTGGTAGTGGATGCGGCAAAGGAGTGTACTTGTGCCTCTTGTCGAAAGCCTGCACGTTCTGCAGCACGCAGATGCCTCCATCGGCAGGCTTCTGCGCCTGGATTGACTCGGATGAGTCTATATCCACCAGGTAGTCGTAGAGCGCCTTGAAGTCATAGTACATCGAACGGCAAAGATCGCGGGAGAAACCGGCGCCCTTGGGCGGAGGCCAATACCCAAACTTGTCGGCATAGAATGAATTCAAAAACGAACGGAATCGCTCCAGATGAGCGCGAGGTCCTGGCGGCAGGCCAAGGTTGGACGGAGACAGTTCTGCCTCCAAGAAGGTGCTGACGGCTTTCGATACGCGAGTCAAGTGCAGATCCATCTCGAGGTATGCTCGAGTGATGAGGGCCTTTGTGACTTTGGGAATGGGCTGGAAAGAGTCAGTTTTCCGCAAGCTTCCTGAAGCGGTGACGCCGGCCAACTTACCTCGTGCTCGCTGCTGAGGAACAGTGTCTCGTTCATGCCGACGCAGTGTGCGTACGCGTCGATCCAGAGATCCTTGGTTTCATAGTGCTCGGAGTAGTAGAGCATGGCCAGAGCGTTGTCGGGCCGGTGAGTGAAGTTGAGATAGCCCACCTCCTCGGCATACTCCATGAAAGCAGCTTGGTTTTCCTTAGGCTGGGCGGAGCGGAACAGATGAAGGCGCTCTTGCAGATCAACGAAGGCGCCGCCAAGATGTGTTCCAACCAGGGGCTTCCTGAAGAGAAAGGCAAAGAAGTTGCGGGTGGTTTGGTGCCACTGGAAAGCTTCCTCGCGCATGAAACCCTCTGGAGCGGGGATGTACAGCTCGTACATCTGGGCCGGAGCATCTCTCAGCGCACTCAGCTGGCTTGCAGGCACCTGCGATCGGGAAACGGTGTGGGCAAAGCACAGAGTGAAGAGGTTGCCGCAGGCAGCGTGCTTGAGAGCCTCCATCGGAACACAGAATGATGGACCGCGGCGGGAGTAGCCGCGCTCATACAGATGGACGAAGCAGTCACCGTCTGCGAACCAGAGCTCACTGTCCTGGATGGTGTCAGTGCTTGTCGCGGAGGCGGGCTGGCGGTGCACGACTTACTCTTCGCAGGCCATCCCACTGAACAGAGCGGCGTCCGCTGCCATCCCAGCGTTTGACCATCTGCGGCGGGTTGGAGCTCAGGGAGGCGGCAGAGAGGATTGATGACTGCCTTAGCTTCATCTTCTCTGGCTCCTGGTTCCTATCATAGGAACGGAGGGGAGAAGTGGAGGCTGCAGGAGTAAAATCTAGGGATTGAGGCTGCTTACGTCCACGGGCCTTGGAGGGCCTGCTTTGTATGCTAGCTCGGCGGGCAGCTGACATGGGGAGGGCAGCAGGGTGGTCCACAAGCCAGGTTTTCGGGGTTGTGGGAGCCGGGTCGATGTCGGAGTAGCGAGTAGAGTACGCCACACTCGAGGTCCTGCGATCAGCGCGGATGCGCAGCGACGAGCGGCGGCTGGGTATATGAATGGAGGCGGGACGGGCTGACATGGTCGCGGCGGGTTGTTAGGCGGCCCTGGAGGGCGTGCGAGCCGCGAGCCGTGTGCGATGCGAGGGGCTCAGGTAGGAGGCCGAATGGATGGATGATGCCACGACTGGTGACCCAGCTGGAGCAGACGCGGTGACCCGTCGCGCAGCACAAGCGGGAGCGCCGCAGTACTTACAGCTGCGGGCTGGGACCAGCGGCGACCTGGCGCCCGCTTCAGGCCATGGCGCCAGCAGCACGCGCCCCGGACGGGCAAGGCGTGGGCCCTGCCGACCGCTTCTGGCGCCCTGGGACCTGGGGAAAGCCGTGGCTCGCCGTGGCCGGCCCATCGGGGCCCATCGGGGGCGCCGCGCAGGCTGAGGTGGAGAGGTGTGCTGGACAGGCCAGCTCCAAGCCAGCCCCAAGCCAGCCCCATGCGCGCGGCCAGTGCCCCAGCTAGTGCGGCTAGGGCCTCGCTCTGGCAGCGCCCCGGCCTCAGGGCCCGCCGCGCGGTAGCCTCATCTGCCGGCCCCTGCAAATCTAGCCAGATCGCCGCGATAAACTCAGCACATCCTCCAGCTCACGCCGAGCACCATCGCCTGCAGCGCTCAGGCCTGCGCAGAGATTGCAAGCTCCAGAACACGCCTCAGCCAGCCCACGCGCGCGCCCTCAGTTTTCGTACGAGCCGCCCGCCGACACACCCATGCCACGATGCGGGCCTGCCTACCTACCTGTGCCATGGCGCCGCGCAAACGACAGCTGCCGCCCGCCTCCACTCGCCCACTCGCCCACTCGCCCACTCGCCCACGTCTCCCGCCCTCCCGGCATGCAGCAGCCCCATGCCTGTCACCCGCTCGCCGCCAGATCCTCATCTCGCCAAGCACACGCCAGCCGAAAGCGTCCCGCCCGCCGGCTGCGACATTTGCCATCCGCCGCCGATATTGCTCGTGCGTCCGTCCTGAAGAAGCCTCAATTGCATTCGCATTTGGATCGTCGCCGGACGTCATTCATTGCCAGACGAGCCCGTCTGCCTGAGTGGCCGATGCTGCTGCGTCATCCCGCCATGGCTCCTCGGCCGGCCTCCCCGCTATCCGGGCCTCCAGGTGCGCGTCGTCGATCGCGCTCAACACCTCACCCCGTTGTCCACTCAGCTCGCCGAGCCCGCCCGCCACTCCTGCAGCTTATTCGCGCCTCGGATCCCAAACGCCCAACCACGCCGCCGGCCGCCGCGTTCTCATGACTGACGTGCAGCATGTCGTGTCCGGCTCCACCACCCACCAGCTCTCCGCCACCTCTCCGCCGCCCGCCATCGTGCCCAACCGTTGACCCGCCCTCATCTGCAAAATGTCCGACTTCACATGCGAGCCGTGTTTCAGCCACTCCCCCCAACCGCTACCACCACCGACTCGTCGTGAGACTTTATAGCCTGCGTCATCCTCGCGCGTCCCGCGTCTGTCGGCCTCCCCAACCCCGGTGGCCCATCATCCTACTGGCTTCGGAGAACATCTCCTGCTATCCAGAAACCCTTAGAGACATATCTGAACTGTACCCGTCGCCAGCAAATCGGTAAGCCTGGTTTCACCTTCTGTTGATGCTCATAGTCGTCGGTTGCCGTTGCTCCTAGCCGATCCATCGTTCGTGGCACGATCCCCGTACCCGAAGCTTTCGTTCGAACTAGCACCCATCATCACCAAGTAGACATCCTCTCGCAGCAACCTCTCGCCAAGACACTTTGACACATGGGCAACCAACGTAGCCCTGGCGCTGTAGGATCCGTTGTCGCCCCCGCCTCTTGGAAACCTCTCTAAGAACCCGGCAGCCAGCACATGCTCCCTTAACAAGTTTTATTCCCCCATCGCTTCCCTGCCATCGACTAAGCAACCCTCACCATAAGCAGTTCTGAAACACCGGCCCTGCATGGATTCCAGGGTACTTGACCATCCATGAGCGCTTTTCTCAAAGCCAGTGCCTCGAGCAGCTTTACCAATCTACGATTTTGTCTCGCCAAGAAGCAATCGCGGGGTGGGCGGAAGTCTAGAAGCGTCGACTGCCTTGCCGACCCAGCGGGGGACCGGGTTAGCTGGCTCAAGGCCGCGCGTTTTGCAACCTGTGGTCATGCAGATGGCTCGATATTCGCTTTGTCAGACGATGGGAAGCAATCCTCGCACTTCGAATCATTCATGGTTACGTTGATTCTCGGCTGTTCATCCACTGAGAACGCAGGCACACGCAATCATTGACTAAAGGTACAGGAAAAAGCAAAAAATGGCTCCGTGAATTAAACCCAACATACGACTATTGCCAGACGCGTTCGCATTTTACAAAGCGCGTCAAACTGATTCAATGAGCGAGAGAGAAAAGAATACAAGCTGTGGACACGACGTGACATCAGAATGCCACTAGCAAGTCCATCGACTTCTCTACTTCCCATCATTCATCTACAAAGCGGCGAGACTAGGATATTAGTTGCTCATGTCATCCGCTGTATAGAGTCCTCGACGGCACCCAGCACATCTTTTCGGCGTGCCTCTTACCTACAGACTAGATGATACCGATCGCTTGATATTCACTATCGCCTCGATCGTCCTGGCTCTGCGATGCTTGCTGCACGGCGTTGGAAACGATTCGATGTCTGTTCATGCCATGGTCGAGTCAGCGGTCTTGTCCATAAATGACGGAGATTCCCGATATTTTTTCTTTTTCTTTTTCGAAATGCAAGCGTAGCAGTAGGTAGAAAATACAAGTTGAATGTACCATTTCTTTTTTTTTTTCCGGAACCCAAAAGAAAGTCATATCCTAATGAGGAAAGGTGAAGCGGCAGGAGGGAAAGCTCAACACCAAGGTTGCTCAACCCACCTTTTTCAACCCAGCAATCACAGCCTGCAGCTTCGCCCTCGCCGCCTGGTCCTGACCCGCCTCGTTCTCCCCGTCGCCGTAGTCCAGCTCCACTTCGGCCAAAGCCTCCCGCGCCCGCCCGCACCGGCTCTCCGTCGCGCGCCGCACCTCCTCGCTGACCTCTTGCCGCCAGTTGTGCACGCTGGCTTCCATCTCGCGCACCAGCGTCAACACTTCTTCCTTGAGCTCTGGGACCGTTTTCCGACTGCCCGCGCCGGTGCCGGTGCCGCTGCCGTCACTCCCTGCGGATGCCGCTCCGCCGCTCGGCTTCGCAGCCGCTGCCGCCGCCGCCGTCGCCGCATGGGACGAAGAAGCAGAAGGAAGCTCTGACGACAACGACGACGCCGCCGCCGAAGCGGCACTCAAAGCCGCCCCCGCCTTGGAAGGCGGCCTCAGCCAGTTCGACAGATGCGAGAACGCCGCGACCGACGACGCCAACGGCAACGACGAGGACGACGACGACGAGGAGGAGGATGCCGATGACGACGACGATGCCGACGCCAACGACGCCGACGACGACGACGACGACGACGATGACGACACCGAACCACCCGTCCCAGCAGTGCTGCCACCCGCGACCCCAACATCCCCGGCCCAAAACGCCTTCGTCTCGCTCCCGTACCACGTATCCCGCAGCGGCGTCTCCCACTTGTTTCTGTTCCTGCCGCCATTATTGCTTCCGCCGCTACTGCCTTTGCCTTTGCCACCGCCGGTGTCGCCCGCCGCCTCCGCCTGCGCCAACCAGTGCTCGAAGCGCCGGCGCTGCGCGACGCTGGCGTCGTCGTCGCCGTCGAAGAAGAAGGACGACGCCGAGGAGGTGGATGTCGGCGGCGAGGCGCTGGGGCCGGTGGTGGACGAGTTGAAGGCGAGGAGGGGGAGGGTGAGGGCGAAGGTGCCGGGCGGGATCGGCTCCGAGCCTGGGTCTGGGCCTGAGCCTGAGAGGGAGGTGGACGAGGTGTCGGGGTCGAGGATGGCGTTGTTGCCGGCGGAGGAGGAGGAGGAGGATGATGATGATGATGATGACGAGGGAGGCTGAGTGGAGGAGGAGCTTGGCCAGGCGTTGAGCCAGCGGGGGGGCAGGGCGAGGGCGTGTTGGTGGGGGGAGAGCGCGGAGGAGGGGAGGTTGAGGAGGGAGGAGATGGTGATGGGTGAGCCGGCGCCGCCGTCGTTGTTGTTGTTTTTGTTGCGGGACGATGATTGCTTCTTGCCGGAAGCGGCGGCGGCGGACTTGGTGCGGAGCGTCGTGAATAGGTCGACGCTCCACTGGTTGACTTTGGCGGCGAAGGCGGTGCGGGAGAGGTCTGGGGACGGCGCCGAGGGGGAGGCATCGGGCGGCGGCGCGGAGTAGAGGAGGTAGGTCGTTTCGAAGGCAGTGGCGTTCTTGGTCGGCGGGATGAAGAGCTCCAGCGGCACGTTGGGGTTGAGGATGATGGATGTGGCGGGAAAGTAGTAGAGCCATTCGAGGCGCTTGGACGGCGGTTTTCTCAGCTCCGTTTGGAGGACTGAGAGCATTTGCGTGGCGAAGTTCTCGGCTGGGGTGGAGGCGGCTTGCTCACGCATGGTGTGGTGCTGGTAGCCGTGACGTTTGTCGTGGACGGCGTGCGTCTTGACCGCTCGGTCAACGTACTCATTCTCGGGATTGTCGAGAATTGACACTTTCCCCACAATGGGGCTGCGCTCTTCTTTGGCGGGAGACGAAGAAGGCGCATGGTTGTAACCCGAAGGATCCATGCCCTTGGCGTGATCCATCCACGGTGGACGCATGGCGCCGTACATGCCATGCACCTTGTCCATTGGGATCCAAGCTCCTATCTTGTCCTTGATCTTCGACATGGCTTCGTGGTGCCATTTTGCGCTCGCAGGATGCTCTTCATCACTCAAGGTGGTAACCGCCGGGGAGACGAGTTCATCAGATGGTCGCGCAGCAACGTCGTGGGGTTGGTAGAACCCTGTCTTAGGCGCGTCGAGTGCATACGGAGCGGCTCTGTCAAAGCAATTCCCAACAAGGTAGATGAGAGAAATGGCGAACATGCTCAGGATAACGGCCCTGAGACCACGGCCGCCAAGAGCTGTGACGCCGCGCATGATGGAGGACAATGAGGTTGGGAGAGACGGGTTGGAGGAGTGTCGGGTGAAACGGCAGCGCAGTGGAGAGGGGCCATTACAAGACAGGCACCAAGCGTGGCACGAAGAGAGGGATGTCGGGGTGGGAAATTGAAAGGGCCTCGTCGGGGTGGCCGCCAGGACTTGCCTTCCCTCGACTCAAGCTTTGCCGTCTCTCGGGTCCTCCCTCCGCTTGCAACGGAGTCGCACAAGGTGAGGTGGTGCCTTGGTACGATTAGTGGTGTGCACCGCCATCAGGCCCAAGCCTCAGGGCTAGACTGCCAAAACATGACAGGGCCTGACAGGACGACAATAATGGATCTACCTGAGCCAGACGTAAGTGCTGCGAATCAGCTGCGGTACCGTTTTCAGATCCGGGGCAGGGCCTGTGGTTACGCGAACCGTGCGGGTGCGTCGTCGCTGAGTGGTACGTAGAGACGCTTGGCTGGTTCGTGGTCGAGGAGAGGGGCTGGCTGGAATGGAGGGGGCAGACAAAGTATATGCAAGGTCCGGTACGCTATTCCCGAAACAGCATGGTGACGTCCACGGGTCGTTACGTCTTCATCCAACTTCACGCTGCACTCGACAACTGCTTGCTGTTCTGCTTCTTCGGCCCTGAGTACAGCTGACCGCATCTTGGCCTCTCCTCGAACCCCGATCGAACACAGTACTGTCACTCACGTTTAATGGCTACCGCCCTTTGGTCACTCACAGTATCACCGAGAACTACCATTCCACGCGCACGCTAAGCCCGGTACCTAAGGTATCCATTAATGGGGATTTTATCTAAAGAGACTATGGAGCCCTGAATCAGCTGGCTGTATGGAGGCCCAGTGAAGGTCTCTCATGACTCCTTGGGAAACCGAGCTGTCGGGGACTTCTGTAACAGTCGTGCTACGAGAAAAGCAGGAGCATGGGCGGCTCACACCCTTCGAGCCCAGTCATTGGACGGAACATCTGTCGTAGACTGGGCAAGTAAGTGTCCACGGTTGATCTGAACCACCTGACTTGGATCAACATAGCATAGCCCCATGTACCACTATCGCCCTCAAAGGTTGAGAAGTCTCTGAGGTGCACATTAGTAGTACTTGTCACCAGCAACTCTCTCTTAGCCGCCACTTACGAAATGCAGGCGCACTTTGCCGACGGGTTGAATCTCGCCATCCTTCATGACGTAGAAGTTGCCCGCGAAGAAGTTGTTTGGATAGCCCACAATGTAAGCCAGAGCCATCATAGTCGGAGAGCCAGGAAGCACCGAGTAGACACGGATAGTGCCTCCAGAAACGGCACCCACGGCGCGGGCAACTTCGTCTTTCGCAATGCCGAGAGGAATTCCAGTGATAAGGACCAGACGGTTCAAGTCATCGCGGGGGACTGCGAGGTTGCCTGTGAGCAGCGACTGCAGCTCGTTCTGAGATCCACAGCCGTGCTGGGCACCCGAGGAAAAGTTGTGGTCTTGGTCTTGCTCCTCCAACGCCCTGACCTCGGCTTCGAGCATGGCCAAGGCTCGCTGACTGAGTTCCCCCGAGAGATCGTCCCTGACCTGGAAGAAAGCAAGCACCCTCCGGGCAGTCGCAAGCGTGTTTTTCTTCGTCTGCTCCGACTTGGCTTTGGACATCCAGGCTTCAATATGGAGGTCATTGCAGACCTTCCTGTCTTTCTCAAGCTGCGCCTTGTCCATCAAGGTCTGGGCCGTGTTCTCCAGCCTGGCCCGCTCAACTTGTTCGGCTTCGACGTGGAGCTGTTGGAACCTCTCCTCCAGACGGTTCTGCAGGTTGGTGCAGTGGTTGTGGAGCTGAACCCTCTCTTCATCCAAGGCCCGCTTCTGCTGATCGAGCTCCGCCTTCTGGCGGTCCAGATCCTGCTGCTGGTGCTGCACCTCAGCTTCCTTCGTGTTGAGCCTCACATCGGTGCGCTTGCGGACGAAAGCGATGCTATCCTTTCTGATCTGCTTTGCGGCTTCGCTAGGCGTTGTCTTCTCACGCTGTGACGTGGATGTCAGTCTAAGACTATCGCGAGTGCGCCTTCCCCGGTTTGTACTCACCTCGTCTTCAGCCGGAGGAGTGACTCCGATGGAAGGTACGACGCGCCTCGGCGGGGTTGCGAGCGGGCGCGTAACGCCGGCATGGCGGAGGTTGTCGACCAACTCCGCCGGCGGCCGCGTGAAGACACACTGGAGGGACAGCAGAAAGTCCTTGTCGTACTTGCCTTGGCCCGGCTTGAGCCACGGGTTGCGGGCAGGGTTGGGCGAAAGCGGCACATCCATGGTGTTGGATTTAGGTTTGCTCGGGATGCTACCATGGTGAGGAGGGTGTGTGGGTGCCATGGCGAAGGTTAAAAGAGGTGCAGACACGACAGTGATAGAGACGATACGTTGACGTCACGTGTCCGTGTCTATCCACCGGGTAATACTATCCCAAGTGAAGTACTCTCAGCAGTCTTGAGGATGAATCCGGGCCGGTCAAGGATGATTTGAAGCCAGCATCTCTCTCGCGATGAATCGGGTTGCCTGCAGACCTTTGGGGAGCAACGTGGGTTTAAGACACTCCTCCACATAAGCGGCTCGTGCATCACTTCACTTTATTTTCACGTTGGATGGTTGTTGGGTTCACTAACACTTATCACCTTCACTACGAACTGTACAGCCGGTTGAACGACCCAGGGAAGATATCAGGTATCACTGTCGTGGTAGGTGCAGGAACAGCAAGACCAAGCCAATGCTTCGAAAAGAGTCGGTCGCAACCTGTGAAGATCATGTCGCTGTCGTAGTGCTATAGTAAATACAGTCGCTCACAGGCTAGAAGTCCGTGATCGCAGTGCCAAGTACATACCTGCTGCGGTAAGCCGTTCGCGGATACGACTTCAGCGTCTTCACTCCCACATACATGGATGAACCTGTGCCTGGAAGCTACATTCTCTTGTGACGTGGCTCGCGATCGATTTGCTGTAATGCTTCCTCGGAAACATGGTAGCATAGTAGATGATAGATGACATGGGCATCCTCGGATTCCCCCAAGGACTGCACGCTGCTTGCATGGGTAGTTGACGACTGCGTCCGAAATTGCCTGTCTCGGTTTAGCAGCTAAATCTGCGTTCCGTTCGGAATAGTATGGATGAGTAGTCCGGTGCAGCGTCCATGGCCGGAGGCACCCACAAGCTACGACCATGTCTAACAGCCTTACCCGGAGTCCGGTGGCGCGGAAAAAAACCCCACTCCTACCTGGTCCTTCCATCGTTTCCAAGTCAGGGTGCGCTTGTTCGGCGGCGATTCGCAGCTCACCGCAAGTGCAGTTGTCGTGGAAAAGCGACTACTCCCAAACAGGCATCCAGGGTAATCTCGCGTCTAGAAATGGAAGCGAGTAGCTCGCGACCATTGCAGCAGCTACAAGTCTTCGCAGCAACGCAATAGGGCAGCGGGCAGATTAGCGGCCGAGGCGAAGCATGGGCGATGGATCTAGCGGCCGTGTCACACATTACCTCGGCGATACGAGCGGGTGGCGCGCTTCTCGGCTGGCAGAGTCAGCGCGGCAGTGTCGTTGGGACTTGCAGAAAGGGCCTGCGCCGCGTGGGCGTGAACACGCTCGGGGCGCAGGGCTCAGGGCTCAGGGCTCCGGGCTCCGGGCTCGCAGGTGGGGGTTGGTTGGGCGGTCGCGTGGTGGACGCGATCGGCTGTCGGTTGCGGCGCATTGACTGAGAACAGAGGCACGCAGCGGCAAGTAGCGTGCGCCGGCGCAGATCTATCGCGCGGATCCGCAGGGCGCGGTGGGCGCAGCGCGCGACTGGGGCGAGGCTGTGAGGCCGAGGAGATTGCAAGGTTGGTGGGCCGGGCGCTGCAGTGCCGCGACGTGGTGCGGAGGCGAATGGGCGGCTCGCAGTTGGCATCTGGCAGCGGCAGCGGCAGCGGCAGCGGCAGCTCTTCGCCCGCCGTGCGGTTCGCAGCAGGCGCTGGCCGCAGGCGCTGGCCGCAGCTGCATCCGGATGGTTGGCAGCGCGCGGGCCGGGGGGGCTCGTGTCATTGCCACGTGCACGGCGACAAATCGCAGGCGGAGGCGTCCCTGACGGCCTGAGTCTCTTCACGCCGTGACGCCGCCCTTGGCTGCATGCTGCCACCGCGACGCCCGCAGCTCCAGGCCCCCGCAACGCGCCGCACGCCGGCAAAGCGCATGCAGCAGCTCCCTCCAGCGCCAGAGCCCGCCAGAGCCCGCCAGAGCACGCCAGCCCTCGCCCGGCACTCGCTCGCCCGCCTGTGCTGCCACGCTCGACCGCCTGCCCGGCGCCTGCGCAACGCTTTGTCTCAGACTGCGACTCTGCCCGGCCCCAGCGCCCGTACAGATCTGCCCCCTTGCCGATCCGCTCGCGGTCGCCCGGCCGCGTGAAACGCCAAACGCACGACGAGCCCGAAACAGCTGATCCTGCGGTACCTCGACCAGCCTTCATCCTGGCCAGCCTCGCGACCATCTTTTGTCTGTAGCAGCACCCTTCCCGCCGCCTTCCTCCCGCACCCACTCTCCGTCTGCAGCATTCCGCGACGCCCCCCCCCCCAGCTCTCGCCCTCCAGCCGCGCCGCCCCCCGGCCCGCCAGCATCCAAAGCCCACCCCGACCGCCTCCGCTAGCCCAACGGCTTGAACCACCCGCCCGACTCCCTGTCGCAACGCGCCCGATCCTTCGCGATGCCTAACTCGCTCGAGTCCTCGCGGCCAATGCTGAACGTAAGACGCCCCCACACCCATGCCGTCCCGACCTCCTCGTATCTGCACTACTCCATCCTCCGCTCGTCCCACAACACCTACCTCCCTCTCCATCCTCTCCTCTCGCTGACACCGGCACCATGCAGTCCAGCACTGCCCGCAACTCGGCTCGCCTGTCCACCTACTCCAACGCGCCCACCCTGACGCCGTCCATCGCCCCCTCGACCACCTCCTCCATCGACCCTCGCCACGCCGAGATCAAGGCCTGGAATGCCGGCCTCGACCGTCTTGAGGACAAGCGCCTCGTCTCGCAGCGCTATGTCGCCTCGCCCGACAAGATCGATAACATGAGCAAGCTGGCCCTGGGCGCGAAGCTCGACCGCGCTCTGGCCCGGCGCATGAGCGAACAGGACGCCGTTTTCAGACCACATGCGCGCGGTGTCAGCGTCGACGAGAAGAGCGGCAGTGAGAAGGAGGACGCCTAAATTCACCCGTAGCCAACGAGCCGCCACGGCTTGTGGAGACGGACATACCACGACCATCGGACGGACGGACGGACGACATGATCGAATTGCTCATGGTGGCCAGGAGAAAGGATACATGATGCCGCACCGGGGCTCACTGCCGTAATTTTCTGAGAACATCTGCGTGTGGCGAACGCGCCCTCCAACCTCCCTGTTCTTGTCAAGACTACACGGACTCAAGGATGTCTTTTCTCAGTTCGGCGCTTGAACCCCCATTCATTATTGCTTTAACTTTCGATGCTGTCTCGCTTTTCTGCATTTTGGAGGCTTCCAGATACCACGCCATGTTTTTTTTTCTCTTATTTCTCTTTGCAGAGCTAGTCCGGGATGCAGAATAAGGCACTGCTGGCCTTTCGAATCCAAGCATGCATCTTCACGTTATCCGTTCCATCCCCGTCGGCCATGCCAATCATGCACCCGAGGCCCCACACACGTGGGCTTCAGGGTTACTCGACCCCCTGCGGCGGAAGTTCGCGGATACGAGCACGTGGTGGCGGCGTCTGGCGAGATTCTACATTTCCCAGAAGGACTCATCTGCCGTATCCGACTTAAGCTTTGGGGTTGTTTTCTTTTACGACGATGCTCGATAATTGCACCAAAAGTGTTTGGATGATAGCGACGTATCTCTGGTAACATCACGACTCAAGCCTGTTTGTAGACACAGGAATAGAACAGAAGAATTCGTACGTCCTACCAACAACGATTTTGGTCTCAGTCTGTCGCATTCACGTTGTTCCCAGCAGATGGACCGACTCAGCTGCACCGGCCGCCTCAGAGGAGCGCCTCAGAGGAGCGCCTCAGAACTCCACCGCGAAAAGTCTAAGTGTCATTCTACTTGGCGGTGTGGTACAAGGGTTTTCCCGCGCGGCAAGGAACCTGCGAGTCGAGAACGCTTGTGAGATCATTGGGGTATTAGCCGACGCAGGCAACTAGAACTAGTCAACCTCTGTATCTGCCGCATATTCCATACGGTCGAAAGGAGAAGGAAATTGCGTGGTTCTATCGTGTGCGCTGACCGGTCTGTAGATCAAGAATACGCATGATGCAAGGAACCTTCTCTGCCGCGAGGCCAGTGCGGCCATGGGGCTTTTTGTCAACAACTACCTCATTGTCCGTGCATATCATGATGCTTCAACAATGGTCTTCAGCAGGTAGCACCCAGCCATCTAGCAGCGAGAGGTCTATCGAGGCTTATCCGCAACGATAGACAAGTAGCGCCGAGGCATCGAGCCACCCCTTTCCCCTATCGCATCACCAAACCAGGTTGGCGTCACACCGATCAATGCCGCAGCAGCTGAGGACAAGACCAGCCCAGCGCCCGGCCAATCAAATGTAGGCTTCGGCGCCGCTACCTACATCTACTCTCCTTAGTACTGCGCCCCTTGATCAGAGTACTACGTAGATCTCCGCCTTGATCGCCACCACGATATGAATGCATACCGCTACTCCACGCTCCACACTTGTACGACTTCGTCATCGTCCGGATCCTCATGACCCCAAGTCGCCGCGCCGCTCTGCGCCGCTCTTGGCTTTTTTATTTTCCACTTTTTTTTACTGGGTGCAGGGCCTTATCCGCATATGGAAGTCATTGGTCAGCGAAGCGCTCAACCACTTGCTTGACATCCGTCTGCCGCTGAGTTTCGTACGGGCAGAAAGCCACCCAGGTTACACACACGCGCAGTACGCATTGTGGAGAACCGACTCGACGCCTTCTGGAACAACGCTGGTACTGCTACCGCCGCCGCCACCGCCACCACCGCCGCATTCCTTCCTGCCATCGCTAGCGGTGGCGATTAATACTACAGCCACGACGCCTGGCTATACACGATTTCCCCCAATTCTACCACAGTTCTTCTGCTATGGCCTATCTTCGGACCCCGGTCAAAGCGTAGCTAGTGAGGTGGACGCTATGCAGTGCAAAACTGATTAACGTCGGAGGAATGGGCCGCGCCCGCGACGCATTGTGCAGTACGTATTCCTTCCTTTTTCCCTTTTTTCTTCCTCTCCCTATCTTTCCTCTCTAGTATGCAATGTAGCGTGAGTGGAGCACGACCGAGAAACGTACGGGACAGTCCTTCTCCGTCTCCTTTATCGCTCGGTGGCGGTCGGCGCGTAGTCAAAGTGGTTGCGGGCTGGTGTCATGCGCACGCCTTTGTGTATTAGAGCCGGTACACGCCTTGCCATAAGCCCGCCGTCGCGGCCGCCGGCCGTCCGAACGAGATGTCGAGAAGTCGTTGGCGGGGCCAGAGCATTTAGTTCGTCTCCGTGCACTTTGGTCAGATCTCTTTTGGTGTATCGGGTGCGGACGCTTGGGTTTGGATTTGACGGGACTTCGGCTGATTGTAATCGTTCTCCAGTGCAGGAAGAGCAACAAAGATGCTTGTGGACCGACCTGTCGCTGATATTCTTTTCCAGGTAGTCCTTGGTTCCGTGGACCGTTTCATACACCAGTCTCATGGCATGATTGATATACTAAACGTACGTAGAACCGCGCAATGGAGGATTATTACGAAGGACTGGAGTTACTAAATGATGCAGGCACGTCTGGTCGGATGGGCCCCTGGGCGGTTTGACTGCGGTACAGTTCACATATTCACCATGGCAAGCACCATGCTAAAGTTCAGGCCACACTTCGCAATACATCATGTGCCACTTTGCCCCCAGCCCGTTTATCTTTTTGCATGGAACGGACAATATCCATCGGGGACCAGCCACGCGGGCAGGAAAAAAGCCAAAAAAAAAAAAAAACCATGAGTTGGCATTCGATTCTCGCGACCACGCCACAGTTTGCACTTCCAGAAACCAATGCAGGCGGTCGTCGCAGATTGTCAGGATATGGTTTTGTCGGGGTCGGAATTCGAATGGACTGCAGTTTAGCTTTGCTTGCAGCAGCTGACCGCTTCGAACGCAGAGTGAACTGTACCTGGGGGCGGGTCTAGAAGCAGGTCTGCGACAACCGCCAAGCAGAGTAGGGCTGTTCGCTGGCGGGCTGGTCTCACACGGGCCCAGCCGCGTACCAGAACTCGAGAGCCTATCCTTCTCCGCGCCCGCGATCGCCCCGTGCGGAAGTTGCCAGTCGACTTGCAGGGAGCTTGCTGCTATTTTGGGCTCTCTGGCTACTCGGGGAAAACTCCAACCACAAACGAAGCACATGACTGCACACGCCCAGGGCATAGACTTCACTTACGTGACGTTGGACTCTGGAGCGGAGTCGTCTGCGTGAACCGGCCGCTTCTCCCACGCCAGCGTCTTGCGCTTCGCATTCCAGGCAGCCGTGGCAAGGCGATGCAGCACTGCACCTTCCAAGTGTGACGAGTGCTGCTGCCGGTTACGTCAACAGCCGCCTCGCTACCCACCTAGCGCGGCGAGGCAATGCTGACCGCATCCCTCCACCTCTCCTCTTCACTCTCTATTGACCTCTCGAGCGTTCCGCCATGCCGTCTCTTGCCTTGCATCTCTATCTCGCTGTTGTGGCCTGAAACCGGTCATCCCTGACGCCCCTCCCGAGCACCCGCGCAGTCGGATTTACCCGCACCGCAGGCATTGCTCGCGCTAGCCTGCAATTTTCAACCTTCTTCAATGTGCCTGATATATGGAGAAATATTGCTCCACCTCTCATCTCGCAGCCGACGGCGAGCATGCCGCCCGGCAGCGGCGCGTGGCTGCCTACGTACGCCTTTTGCGAATCCAGTGCCATTTTGTCTGCTATCCGATGCTGCTTGGTAATTGCAGGCCGAGACATGATCGTCGATACCACGTCGTCCACTTCACCCTGGCCGGCCACTTATCTCTGCTCGCATTTCCAAGCCTTGGCGTCTGCCCGCTTGATGGGCGCATTGTCTACAACACCATCGTAACCTTATAGTACAGAAGCTCTTTTCTGGACTAGGCCGCCCTTTCCGACATGCACATGGCAAACGGTTAGCCTATTTACTCTCCCTTATTGCTATATGTCTCTCCATGATTATTATTGCTGTCGCCGTTGTGTTCCGTAATACATGACTCGTTTCCCACTCCTTTGATCCCTTATATTTTGTATGACTCGCCAAGCGACAGTTGAGGCTCTCCGCATGCCGCTATCTCTCGTATTTTGAAACCCCAGGCTCCCAGCTATATTTGACCATGACAAAATATGGGGCACATCTGGGGCGCAGAATATCTACGCCGCCTCAGCAGGTGACTGCTTGCACATCCACTTCTTTGGTGGTACGCAGGGCGCAGAAGCTCTCCATGCATTCCCAATATGGAACGACTCAGCAGCTCCTACAGACAGGCGCGCCGAAGCCAAGATCGCCTGAAGCTCCCGCGCTTCGAGGCAATCGACCTGAGCGACTGGAAACACACGCCCGCCGACGATTCTCCAGACGGCGACCGCAGCGTCCTCTTTGCTCCACTGACCACCACTCACCCGACTGGTCCACTGGACAACGCCGCCCCCCTGGAAGTCGACGAAGAAAATCCGTTACGAGCTCGTCGCTACAGCCGCAAAATTGAAGAAAGCAGCCGATTCGGACTATGGACCCTCATTCTCCTGTTATTGGCCATCGCCATGGTCGTCCTTACCGTCCTCTACTCGACCGGCTCTGCCAAGTCTTTGATGCGAGGGAAACTCTTCGCCACCTCGTCAAGCAACGCTATCCTGGTCCTCCGTATTCTCACCGAACTCTGTGCCGTCATCCTCAGCGCTCTTGTCATTGTCGTCGTCGAAGACCTGCAATGGGCGTTGGCGTCAAGGCCAGAAGGCGTCGGCTTGCTGCATTTTATTGGTCTTGACTCGGGAACCGGAGTGTGGGGTTTGTGTCGATTGCTGGCTACGGCAGATTGGAAGCAAAAATACTCGAGCGCTTTCCGGTAAGTACTGCCACCAACGACCGCCGACTTCACTGACTAAGCGCTTCTGTTCCCCAGCCTTCTGGTCATTATCTCGATCCCCCTTCCTGGTATCATTCTGATGGGTAAGGGTTTATCGATTCGCGTAGGCCCTGATGGATGCTGACGCCTCACTACAGGTGACATCAACATCGAACTGGTCTTCTTCCCAGAAAAAACCTATCCCGTTGCTGCCGGACTTGGGGATTTTAACGCCTCGTACATATCAGAGCTGACGGCCGTAACAACCACGGCACTCTTGGTCCAAATGGGCAACCCTCTATGGTCGGATCGAGATGCCGTCTCAGTCGAACCTCTTGGTCCAGGAGAGGGACACTGTACGGTTTCCAACACGTCTTCGGAATGGGTAGCTTGCGAAGAATCTTACTTCATGTCGGGTGGTTTCAATTCGATATCTCCGCAAGCGGACGATCTCTCAAGCTACCCGGAAGCGAAGGCTTATGTGGTTCCCAACGTGAAGGGCTATCATGTCGAGTATGGCACAGTGCACGACGTCCAGACTCTCCACGATGAGGGCAGCTGCCATCTAATTGGAAGTGCCGCCGCGGCCGCGTACTGGTGCTCCGCTATCGGCTCGGATCAAGAACTCCTTTTCGGTAAGACATGCCATGGTCTACCTCTTCCAGCCATGCTTTATTGCTAACATGCCGCTCAGGGTCGGCTTACTGCCCCATAGCTCTTCAGATGAACAGCAGTTGCCTGAACACCACATCCTGGACCTCTGAGCTGGATCTCGCAACGTCCATGTTCGTATACCGGCGCTTCGCCACGGTGAACTATTCGCGAACCAACTTCTCCATCGTGTCCCTCACCGACCTTTCGAAACCCGAGGTCTACCCTGTTTCGCTTCAAGACTACATGCTCGCCCTCTCGTCGGTGGTCCCGGGCTTCAACAGCAGTGTTGACATCAAGGGCGACAACTCGCAGCTCGCCATCTACGCCGTGACCGCCCTGCCCGTCAGCGACAGCCAAGTCGCCAAGAAGATTTCGCTCAAAGCGATCCGCAAGGCCATGTCGGTCCCGCTCGACTACTTCCAGGCCAACTACTTCGCGCCCGGGCCCAACATCTGGGAGCTCGAGGAGCCGCGCGAGGGGCTGGATGCGGATATGTACACAGAACTCAGCATCGCCATCCTCTCGCATCAGGTCGTCGCGGGGCATGTGTCGCGGTGGCTGTTCGTGGTCAGCGCTGGCGTGTTGCTGCTCATCTCGGCGGGCGGCATCGCCGCGACGGTACGTGTCTGCGAGCGCCGGCCCGAACGCTGCGGGTACCCGTCGTTGGATTTTGCGGCTGTGTGCGCCAGGGGCTCGACGTCGGATGGGGATGGCAATGGCTTGCACAGGTCGTTGACAAGGCTTGGGGAGCGGCCGAATAAGTACGAGGTTGCGAGTAGAATCCAGGGCGAGCGGATTGTTTTGAGATAGCAAGGCCGCCGGTGCCGGCGCCGGCGCCGGCGGCGACTGCTGATGTGGATGAGTTTTATTGTGGGTTCTTTCGATTCTCACGTTGGCTGAGTGACCTTGTTTGCATTTCAGCTCGAACGTCTTGCGTTCTTCCGGGACGACTTTGTAACTTTTAGATTTGCGCACGATACCCACGATAGAAGGAGCGTAGTTGAACGTTCAGCATAAGCAGAAAACCGGAGAGATGGTTCGATCTTCGAGGCCAATGGCGTTCTTTTCCCGTCCGGAGAGCAGTTCGGAAAAGGAGTTGTGGGCTGGGGCATTCGTGTCAGCGAAGGATTCGGCTGGAAGAAATGACGGAGGATGCTGAGCTTGGTCTTCTCGGTTTGCGTCACCAGTGTGCTTACTCGTTCAGTCTGCAGCAGTGGCCAGCACAGCCCTGCTGCTGTCGTTAGACTCTTTCGCACGTGGCCTGGGATGCTTGTGAGCCCTTCATTCTCGCTCAAGCTCAAGACATGGCGCAGCAAGTATTCATTTGGGGGTTGCGAGAGTCATGGCTTTCTCATCCGAATCTCCTGTTCTGAAAAGGGCAACACTTGCACCAGCGACCCTCCCATTACCCGCTTCTCCGCATTGCACTGCCTCTGCTTTCTTCCCATGCTGGTAGACGAGCAGTGAATTGACGCAAACCAGGGTATGAGCCACAGTCGCAGATTTCGTGTTTCGCATTCGACGGGATCCATCTGGGGATCGGCAGAGCGGAACGAGCGGACACTTCGGAAAGCTTAAATTTAAGCCTAGCCAACTGCCATGATCCGAAGCTGGATTCGTACTCGGCTCATGACCGCCTGTCTCTACGTCGTGGGATCTGCAACTGTATCACTAAGGCATGTGGGCTGGCCGCAGCTCAACACCATGGGTAACCCTCACCGGCTGTGGGCTTGGAACGCCCACTGAATAAAAATAGCAACCCGAACTTGTCATGGCACAGTGCAGTGACGCTTGGAGGTCTCAAGTCTGAAAAGCACGATATCGTAGCGTCTATAAAGCCTTGGAGCTCTCATACATGCTAAGTCCCAAACACAGCAGAATCCAAGGCTCCCACCACTTCTCAACCGGACAAGCTTTGCTAAGCAAGCCAAGCCAAAGATACTTTTACATCTACCGAGAGGACATTGATTCAGCCGCAAAACCGAACGAACATGGCACACCCCGCGCAGCAGCCACCGGCATATCAGGAAAATGGCAGCAAGCTCCCTGAAGCCCTGTCTTGCGCGGTCGAACTTCCCACTCCCCCCTCCGGAGAGCCATCTTCCCGCTCAAGGTCCTCCACCATGGGCAGCACTAGCATCTCGAAGCCCATAGTCATCCCCCGTCAGTCATTCCCCCTCCCCTCCCGAAGCCGGGGCGTTCCAGCACATCTCGTCACTAACCCGTCGTCCCAGAAAGCATCAACATGTTCTACGTCCGGTCCTTCTCGCCCTTCGCGCGGGCGTACGCGCCCGCGCTGGCGACGCTGCGCCCGTCGCCCATCTCGCAGGACGACTTCCTCGCCTTCATCGACGGCCTCAACGACGCCTTCATGATGCACCCCTTCTTCCAGGCCGGCTTCGTCGCCGGCGGCGCCGTCATGTCGGCGCCCATCCTGCCCGTGCAGATCGCGGGAGGCGGCCTCCAGGCGCTCGCCGCCCTCGGCTCCGGCGCCGTCACCCTCGTGCGCGCCAGGCAGTACCTCAAGAAGGCCAACGCCGAGCTGTTCGCCCCCCGCGGCCTCGCCGTGCGCACGTGCACGACCAAGCGGATGCTGCAGGCCGTGGGCCGCGGCGGAGACAAGAAGCTCTCGTTCCTGGCCGGTAGCGGTGGTGGTGGTGGTGCTGCGGGCGAGGATGAGGATATTGACGTCGACGAGCTGCTGGCGCAGCACTACGCCGAAGCCGAAGCCGCCGCCGCCGCCGCTACTACTTCCTCATCTCCTCCCACCACCACCAGCACCAGCCGCTTCGCCCGCCCCTCCTCCCACCGCCGCCACGCCAGCACCTCATCCATCCCCACCTCCAGTTCCACCACCGCCTCTGCACACCTCAACCTCCTCCACGCCCGCCGCCTCCGCCCCCTCTCCGGCTCCGTCTCGCCCGTGACCTTCGACGTGCCGCCCGCTCCCTTGCCGCAGAGCGCGCTGAAGCGCTACTCGACGGCGCCGACGCGGTGGATGAACGGGCGGTCGGCGCGGGCGCTGGCGGCGGGGCGCGAGAAGGGGATGCGGCTGCGGCGGGAGAAGGCGGCGGAGCTGGACGGGGAGCTGAGCGCGCTGAGGGGGGAGATTGAGGGGTTGATGGTGGGGAGGGAGGATAGGACTGGGGAGGAGGAGACTGGGGAGGAGGGGACTGGGGAGGAGAGTGGGGTTGTTGTGGGGGGTGGGGATGGTGGTGATGGGGGGCCGCGGCACCATGAGCGGATGGCGAGTCGGGAGCTGGCGGTGAGCTTGGAGGAGAAGAGGGCGCAGATGATTGGGGAGATTCGGAAGGCGGGCGAGAAGAAGATCAGGAAGAGCGACAGGAAGGAGGAGAAGATGGCGAATAGGGTGCTTTGGATTGTGATTACGAGGCTGGGGGATGCGCCGACAGAGGATGAAGACCTAGAGCTGGACTTGTCGGACCGGGCGAGTCAGGCGAGCGGTGCGAGTCGCTAAGTGAGCGAGGAGTGGCTCTTGCGGTTGTTGTTCTGTTGTTTTTGTTATTTTTTTTTTCTTCTTCATTTCTTATGAGTTCTGGATATCCCATCATTCGCTTTGCATGTTATCCGACGATATTATTAGCCTGGAATATAAACGACTGCGACCTGCTCTGCGCCTTTCCATCTCATGTAACCCGCTCAATCTCTTCCACCTCGACCCTCTTGCCGGAACCCACAATCCTCGCCGGTGCCACCCTCCACCGTCTCTCCAAAATGCCACGATAGTTTCCAAGGGGCCCGCTGAGGGCCGCGCCCAGGCACAAAGGGAGGCCAACCATGATGGTCCAGAACGGCACGCTTGGAAAGCGAGAGTGAACGAGATGAGCGCTGACCCAGCCGATGGCAGCCAACGCCGCGATGATGGCACACTTCGCTCGGAATTTGGCCGACTCCTCGGACTCGACTTCATTCTTGACGCCTCGGAGCAAGTACCGGGGAGCTCGCGGAACGTTCATGGTGACGAGGGGCTGGCTGTCGTACGTGACGCCTTCGATGCAAAGCGGTTGAAGCTCCTTCGGAAAGTGGAGCGGCTCGCTCAGCACAAGCCTGTCCCAAGTGGGGATGAGGAGGTGGAACGGGGCGTCCTCGAGGAGGGTGCTGCGGAGAGCCTGCATGTGGAGACAGATCTGGTCCAGGTCGTTCGACTTCATGCCGAAGGAGGCGGGGAGGCCGCCGTTGCGCTCGGCCAGGCTGTGGAAGGCCGGGTGCCAGAAGTCGTCCGGGTGGTAGACGAAGTACTTGTCGTCGGCGCCGCGCGTCTCGTCGGCCTTCATGCGCACGAGGTCGTAGACGTGCTCGGCGAAGCCGCCCGGCCGGTTGATGCCCAGGATTTGCAGCTTGTTCGTCAGCTCCACGTGGCCGCCGATGTGCTGGATGCCTCGCTCAAGCCTTGCGACACTCGTCGCCGACACGTCGAGCGCGTATTTGTACTCGTCCATGCGGCGCATTAAATCCTGCTCCGAAGTGCTCATGCTTTGGTATTGCGACATCTTGGCTTGCGAAAATGGGAGGTTGCACGGAATCCTTGGTGGTTTTCACATGTGAAGTCGAAAGTGCGGATCCTGGTGGAAAATCAAAGTCCTTGGGCTACATATAAAGCAACAGTAGTGGCAGTGCAGTCTGATCACATATAGCTTGGCATGTCCGAGGATCGCGGGGCTGTGTCACATCCTTCCAGGCTGCCATTTTCCGCCCCCACGCAAAGCAGCCTTGCACTTCCGCCGACTACAGGACAAGCACGTCACTCGTTGTTGCATGTAATTTGTGGGACTGATTTACGTTCTTCTGATTTAGATGGAAGGGGCAAAAACATCGCAAAGATGTTGGAAGCTAGACAAGGGAAGAGAGATTCCGCCCCGAAAGATAAAGCGAGCAGTACTACTGCTTATGTAGCACCTGGCAACCTTGACACAGCAAGAACAGTAGACCTCTATATAAGAATGCAATTATTTTCCTTTTCCTTTGAGTCCCACTAGTCAGATCTTCGTTCGCAAACCGCACATTCGTATCTCGGTCGCTGGTTAATGGCACTACAAGGAGGTGTCGTTATCGTGGCCAATGTCAGCCTCAGTAGCTCGCCTCCCGCGAGATAGACATGTTCGGGGAAGGACAGAATTTCTAGACCTAGGTGGGTGGCTTCACTGGAGTAGAGTAAGCAATGCGAGTCGTCATAGTAACAGCCAGATTCAAGCGTGTCCAGTCTTTCGCATCAAACAATGTCGACTACGTGAAGTGAGGGCCACTCCACAGTGAGCGCAGGTGAAGCGGCGCACATACACCTACATCCTTGACCACAATAACAATCGCGCTATTGTGAACACAATAAGATTGTTACACAATGGAGCGAGTTATTGTTGATTCCCTTTACTTTTCATCCGAGGCCTTCTGTTAAATGGTTCTGACCGACGCGTCCTTCTCCCTCTCAGATCAATCGAACACTTCTGCTTTCGACCCAAGCATCGGGAGCGATGAGCCATCTAGCAAACCAATTCGACAGCATGGACGACGCCACGCAGCAGCCAGGCCAAGCTGGCGACCACCAGGAACAAGCCTCGCACCAGCCCGACACCGTTTGCGATTCTGGAGACTTTGATCCCAGTCTCTTTGACACGCTGGATACTTCCAGTGAGGAGCATCTTCTGAAGCTTTTCCTCGCCGAGCTTGATCAACAGTCTCCTCCGACCCAGAACCTCAACCCGGACCCTGCTCGCGACGCCGCTACGACTCAGTCGCAGCAACCCACCCAGACCCCATTGCCCACATCCGCATCAACGAGCCACACGAACACCTCTGCCCCAAGCCAGGTGCAGCCGCAACCACTTCCGCAGCCGCAACCATTCCCGCAGCCCCAACTCATGCACCCGCAGCCGCAACTCATGATGAACCCTCAACCGCAATCCACACGCCCGCAGCAACAGAAACGTTCAGAAAAGCGCCTCAACAACAGCGACATGATCAGGTCTTCCCTGGCCAAGGACGAGAAGTCCAAGGGCTCCGCCCGACAAGCGCAGCGCAAGAACAACCACCACCACCAGAAGGATCAGCCGGCAAGCGCGACGCAGCAGAAGGGCAGCAAGCGCAAGGTCGACGGCGGGCCCGCCGCCCCTTCCACGGCAGAAGAAGCGACGCAGCCCCAGCGTCACCCCAAGCAGCGTCGAACCAGCAGCAACAGCATCACCAACACCAGCGCGCCCATTGCCGCCGGAGCCAAACCCATCGGACAGGATCACCGCGCCACCGCCCGTCCCGGCGGCTCCCAGACCAACCCGCTGCTGGTCCTCGACGACGACGACGACGACGACGACGACGACGACGTCGACAACAACAACAACAACGGCCTCGGCACCGCTCGCCAGTACGAACAGCAGCGCCGCCGCGACTCCCTCCCCGCCGCCTACGACATCCCGCAGCCGCAGCCTCAACCTCAGCACCATCACCACACCATGGCAGCAGCAACCCCTCCCACCCACAACCTCTCCTCCTCTCACCCTCCCGCTCCCGCTCCCGCTCCCGCTCCCCTTCCTCCTCCGTCGCCGCCCGCGACCGATCACGACGCCCATCACGAACACCCCCCGCAGATGATCACGCACACGGCCCCGACCGCCGCCTTCGCCGTGCAAGAGACGATCGCGCTGGGCGCGCCCACGGGCGGCCACGCGCAGCGCAGCTTCGCCTTCTCGCCCGCGTGCGGCGTCGGCGTGCGGCGCACGGGCCGGCTGGTGTCGGTCAAGAAGGGCGAGCGGGTGCTGCATTTCACGAGCAACAGCGGCGGGGCCCGCCGCAAGAGGACGGCGACCGCTGCTGCTGCTGCTGCTGCCGGCGGTGACGGTGATGGCGCGACCGAGGTCCGCGAGATGAGTGGCCATGGCCATGGTGCAGGTGGCGGCGGCGAGGAGGAGGTGGTGGAGGCCGCGGTCCGGTTCAAGGTCGTCGGGTTCGGCCCGTGTGCGCGTTGCATGGCGACGCCGGCGACGACGCTGTGCGACCGCGGTTATCCGTGCCGCGTGTGCGTCGAGGAGGCGGGAGGCGATTTGGTGGCGGCGATGGGGGCGTGTCACTTGCCCATTGTGGAGAAGCCGGATGGTGTGATTGATGGGGATGAGCTGCTTGAGAGGGGCTTGCAGGTTGTGAGGCCGGGCATGGCCGTGGTGGTTGTGGCGGAAGACGAGAAAGAGGATGAGGGGAAGGAGGAGACGGAGAATGAGGAGAGGGAGCAGCAGAAGCGGCAGCAGGGGGAGGGGGAAGACGAGAAGGAGAACAAGGAGGAGAGGGAGAGGGAGAATGAGGAGAGGGAGCAGCAGCAGCAGCAGGGGGAGGAGGGAGAAGAAGAAGAAGGACGGGTTGTGGTTGGGGAAGAGAGTGGGGCTGGTGATGGGACTGGAGGGGGCATGTCAGCGCTTGGCGGTGGCCAGTGAGTGGTGAGTGGTGAGAGGCAAGTAGTGGCGTCGATTTGGCTTATTGGTCGAGTTAAATCCGGCTTAACTCATTTGGTTCGGCTGGTCGGGGAAGGCCATGGAAGTTGACTCGGTTGAGGCAGTGAACAACGGTGATAGGAGGTAAGATCCTGGACATGTTAGATGCGGGTTTTCACATCGTAAGGGGGCAGATGCGATGATTACTCAGAATGTATTGCTAGAAAAAAAACCGCAAAGCCCCTGATAGATACTCCGAGTCCTCAATGTCTAGCAGGCCATGGTCGAGGCTATCTGTGCAACGGCGAGACGAGAAGGGGCAGCTCTCCAGAATCATGAGCCGGTGCATCTTGAACGTACCCTTCGTTGTGGTTGTCGATTCAGCAAGGTGGAACACTGACAAAACCATGAAACACAGCTTTCCGGCACGAACAGGCAGCGAGTATTATCCGTGGACAGGTGGAGAAGAATGCAAGACTTCCGGAGCGGGTCGAGTAGATCAGTGGCCTGACCCTTGCATACCAACCCTCCAACAGTCCCAGCCGGCTCGGAGGATCTATGCGCGCCAACGTGGCCATGCTGATCGCATGCATAGCCGTCCGCAGTCTCTTCATGCAGGTGTCAGCCTATTCACTCCGGCAATCTGACGCGGAGATAGCCCAATCGGCAACGAGCCTCTCTCCGATAGCCCGGTGAAGCCCTTGTAGTGTGTGCCATGTGGGCAATGCAACTCGCCTCTGCGCTTCAAGTGTCGGGACGGTTTCCGAGCTGGGCAGAAAGTCGACATGTACCAGCGTGAAGCAGTGGCTTCAATTGGTGATAGGAGGCCGAGACGCAGGAAAGTATCGGAAGACATTCTGCGGCTCAATGGGCAAGCATGCCAAGGACTTTCAGGCCGTGAGGCAACGGTTCGCGCTTCATTTTCTTCTCGCCTGAAACACGCGAGCGGCAAACATTTCGAGTCCCCTCCGCGTTTGGCTTGTGACTGTGGCACTGCAGCGCGTCTAGATCGCTAAAGAGGGTACCATGGCACGCCCAAAGGGCTGAGATGTGATATCTCACATTATAGCGACAGTAAGCTGAACAAGAACATGGGGCGGGTACGCGGTTTTCGTTTGCTGAACTGCGCCTTTTATGCGGGGGCTGCAGCTGGCTTCCGTAGACGCGCGCTTGACTTTGCCGTGTATACATATGGGCGCCAGCTGTGGCATCACGAAGGGACTGGTTGACAGGGAGCGTCCATGTCTGGCGGATAAATCTTCTACTCTCGTCGATGTGGCAGCCTATCAGGTTTGTTACCGCGTCTGTCTTCCACATGCATGTAGCTACACGAACCAAGCTGGAGACTAATGTGCACCATCGGCATTGAAATGGGTAAGTCCAACCGCACCTGTGAGGTCGATCCCCGTCCAGGCATCCATCAGACGCGGAGAAGCAAGCTTGAATGAAATCGAAATATCAATCCCCTTAGGTACCGACAACGCCAAGTCCAGTAGCATAGTCCCGATCAAAGCTTCCCTGTCTCCTCCCCTGTCTCTTTCGACTTCGGTGGAATCCCAACCAGTCTTGTGGGCCGATGCGTTAGACCATTGAGACAATGTCAGCCACGTTCCGGTGACCAATTGCTGGATGAGATGTGCGTCCCGCTTCGACAAATTAAGAATGCAGACGGGATCGCCCGAGGAAATCTGGATCGCCCGGGGAAGCTGGATGCCATGAAGTTTCGGATCGGCCAAGGCCAGACCGGGAATAATGGTCCCAGGGGAGCTGTTAGCTGAGCTCACATGGCGTCGCGTCGCGTCGCATCGCAGCCCAAGAGCATCCAGGCAGCGGAGAATTGACAGCCGGCCCATATCGTAGACAGTGGCGTGACCCAGGAAGAGGCGCGGATGTGGGCCGTGGCCATGGCTGCATACGTCGAAGGACATCTCGGTTCCAGCGTCTGCTTGCTTCTTCCTCATTGCACGGGCACACCGACTCGATGAAAACTGCAAAACCCCCACTTTGAGTACGCAAGACATGCGGCCAAGACAGGAGGGTAACTCGACCTCGAAAAACTCGTTTTCTGCACCAAGTGAGCGTTAATCCATTGGTTGTCAAAACTTCGCCGTCATGGAGTGGGAGAATGTGTCAATAAGGCACGTTGCGGACAAGGGGTCTTCGCAGAATGAGGCGCGCCTAGAAACGCTGTGTAACGACAAACGGCTGCGTGTGCGGGGCGACATCACCGGCGAACCAGGAAGCTCTGCCTTGATTGATCGCTTGTATGACAGCACATCGCATACTAAAAACCCTTCTGCAAGCCGGAAGCTCTCGGGATAGAGCCATTAGAAAAACAGGAATTGAGATGTCGCCTTTGGTCGTCTATTGCACATGGCAGAGAATTGATTCTTGAGCCAACCGGCTAGACGGCCACGACTTACCGCTGCGGTACGCCTGCGTCGGGATATGCAGTCACAGCCGGCTCTGCAGGGCTTGGTCCCTGCGGAACCGGTCGTACACGGAGGCTGTCCAAGGCGGCATGATACGCGATACGACCGGGCTTCTGATCGCTGGACTTGCATGCTGGTCAACGACATCTGGTCAGGGCGATGAAATTCATGCTGTGTGTTATGCAGTAACTGACAACAGCCATGATGCTGCAGGCAAATGTCTCGCAATCCTCCTGGCGCCTGCTGCTTTTACTGAGGACCGCCTTTCTCCGCACTCAAAAAGGATATCTCAATGTGACCTTCTCCGCGCGAGCCAACTCTCTCATCGATCGGGCTCTGTACCCGGGATCCACTGCTTGGCTCAACCACAAGCTCAATCGTGATTCTTGCTTCCGAGTCGTTTTCTTGCTGATCGCCGGACCGCGGCCGCAAGGTCACTTTTGGCGTTGGATAGGCGGCTAGCACTTGAGGGGCCTCGACAATCCAGTCGAAGCCGTGTCTGTCGGCAGTAGCATTTCCCGGACGCGCCAGAATGGCGTCATAAGCGCCGTGCAGACGCGCGCTGTCAGGCGTTTGGACCGCAATATTACTGACGCCGAGAGCACCGCAGGGGTGGAGCAGGCCCTGAGCACTTGCCGATACCCTAAGGCCCCTGGCGGTGACATCGTGGCACCAGAACGGGGCCACGCCCCTTCTGACACCTTCAGGGAATGTCACAAACCAAGCAATCTCTTGACCATCGGGTCTGCGTCTTCCACCCGGCTGGGGTCGTGTGTATGCAAACGCGGTCAAGCCGCCATCCCGCTGCTTGCCTCTCCACTCGTCCAATCGAGCCGAGACACGGCTGACATCCTGGACATCGGACGACGTGAGGGCCCAGTCTATGACTCCGTATCGCTTGTCGCCCCACCAGTGACCATCCTTGTAGGCCGGACTGTCATCAATGAAAGCGATAAGCTCGATGTATGTGCCGTCCTGGAAGACGATGAGTTTGTTCTCCGTCTTTCCATCGGCGTGGCGGCCACCAGGGCTGAGAGTGAAGTTGGAGGTGATCCAGGGGGGAGGGTCTAGCAGGTCCCGGTGAGGGAGGAGAATGATGATGTGATCGAGCTGAGCGGACGGAACGGGCTGCTGTTCAACCATGGTGTCGAGATCTGGGCGAAGTGCAGTCGGTGGAAGCGGGCGAAGATAAAGGTTTTCCTGTTGTGTGATTGAACACAAACGCACGCCATGACCCTCGCGGCTAGACGTGTGGGGCCCCGCGACCCTGGCGGGCGCCAGCTTTCTTCACGGCACCTGACATGCCGCGCTTCGTTCCTCATCTGGTTACCGCAGGCTGACCTTTTCAGCCTTGGGCGCCTGCCGTCAACTGCTATTGGTCATCCTGCACTCGCACCATGTTGCACAATTCAGCATGGAGGATCGCGGGCTTGACTGCTGTGCAGTTTGCCGTTCCGCATTGCTGCAGAACATCTCTTCCTCGGCACGACACTCCACTTTCCTGCAGCCTGGTCACGATGTGTGATGGCTCTCCAAGCCGTGCGCGATGCACTCCGTACCTAGGTCGTAGCCGGTGCGGGGACGCAACCAAGTCCCTAGCCTCTCGATTACCCGTCTTCGTTCCCGTCATCCCCTTGCTCAGTCTCTGTCGCGGCAGCATTCAGACGGCGCGGTCTGATCCGCCTGTGGGTGTCGTGGAGATGCTCAACGCGCTGCCGCAATGCATGATAGACCTTTATCTTCGGAGGGGCCGCCTTCGGCCAGATATGTTTTTGGATGATCCATTGGCTTCGGCGGGGTTTCGCTGTGCAGCGCGAGGCTATGAGTTGAGAACCGAGTGTGCCGGGCGTACAAGACGCAAGCCTGTCAATGCAGAGCGTGTGTCCTAAGGAGAGCGTGGTAAGTAGGTAGGGTTCAATCTTGGAATCAGGTTGAATTAGATGCGGCCCGTGACGAACGAAAGGCGCCGGATTGACGGAGAGTGGAAGGGGCGATTACATAGCGCCTCTGCGGCGGGGTAAGCACGGTGGCCGCAACTGACCTCATCTCTTCCGAACCCCACCAACGACACCCGACCAATTCCAGCCACGAACGCGCCCGACGGCCACGGCCACTACTTTGTACCTGCGCCTGCCAAACCAAGGGCCCGGCGTCACCATCGCGTGGTCATGCCCGTCTCGCAGCCCGCTGTCCTAGTGGCTCGCTTCCTGAGGGGAAACAACTATTCCAATGTCGCTCCCCTCATTCAGCCGCAGAGTCCGTCCGTCCACTGACCGGCATCCTACAAATAGACTCTGGCCGCCTTTCTTGAAGAAGCGAATCTGCCACCCGATGCCGGCACGCTTTCGAAAGGGGATCTCACCATCGAGCAGGTGCTTCGCGAGAAAGAGACTTTCGACTTGACCGCGAACTTTGAGAGACTGGGTGTCGAGGATGCCGACAAAGGATGGCGAAGTCCAGGTATTTCTCTGCATTGTAGATCAAGACCGTGCCTCTGACGCGCTGCAAGCACCGTCAACCGCCACAGAACTCACGATATTGCCCACTGCGTCCAACATTCTGAACACATCCGTCGAGCTCCTCGCCGTATCCGATGACACGTTAGAACCCTTCGTACTATCTACAACCGCAGACCGTCGGCTGCATATGGTGTCTGTCTGCGAAGACTCGTTCAAGCTCGAGCGCTCGATCAGCAAGGCACAGGACTCGCCGATCTTGTCGTACAGCGTGCTTGGTCAAAGCCATCTCCTCATGACGAGCATGTCGGGGAAGACGGTGCTCTACGATTGCCGATCTGATGCTGTGGTCAGCGAGCGGCGAGACCATTCCAAATATGCTGTGACAGTTACCAGCCACGCGCAGTCAGGTGGCACCTGGGTTGCAACGGCAGGGTGGGATGCGAAGGTGTTTCTCTACTTCATTGAAGGCACCACGGACGGCCCCCCGCATCTTCGAGCTCCCGTTGCCACACTCACACTTCCTTCGAACCCGGAAGCCTTGCTATTCATTGAACACCCTGAAACCACCGAGCCCCTGCTCGTGCTGACCCGAAAAGACTCGACATTCCTCTACTACTACGCTCTCCCTGACTCAGCCGCCGATGTTGCAAACGGGCCTTGCAAACTCCAACTTCTTGGAACACAGAACCTTGCTCCTACTTCCAACGCATGGATTGCCTTCACACCATCAAGCATTGCTCTCTGTCCGACGGACTCTTCTGTTGCAGCGGTCGCAACGTCTGCTGTTCCACATATGAAGCTCATTATCTTGCGACTGCTCGTACCGCCGGCTGCCGGCATCGAGTCTGGGTTGGAAGACACAGGCAGTGCTCCTGCAGCCCCAGCTACGAACACGAGTCAGAACCCGTTCGTATCGTTGACCCAAGCAACGCAGGCGCGGGCAGCTTTGGCGACGCAAGAACGCGAACTTGCGGCTATCCTCGTCCAGTGCAACACCCTGGCGCCGCAAACAGCGTACTCGACGCCGGCACTGTCATGGCGACCGGATGGAAGCGGTGTGTGGGTGAACGGCGATGACGGAATTGTTCGAGGAGTGGAGGCCAGCACGGGCAAAGTGGTCGCAAGCCTGAGCGGGCACGAGGCGGCATCGAAGGTGCGGTGCGTTTGGGCTGGAAAGGTTGGGCGGGCGGACCAAAGCGGCGAGGAGTGGGTGCTCAGCGGCGGCTTTGATCAGAGGCTGATCGTCTGGCGAATACCGTCGGCGGGGGCTGGGTCGTCGTAACTAGGCGGGCGGTGATCTGGTGACCGCCGTCTGCCCCAAGAATGAAGCGCGGCGCTCGACGGCATTTGCCCATGCGTGACGGGCGCTGGCTGGCTGGCTGGCTGGCTGGCTGCGCAGCGCTCAGCGGCTGGCGGGGAGCATGAGCGATTGGCGATGCGAGAGCAGCAGCGCGCTGCAGCGGGCACGAAGACGAACCACCAGCCTGCCCTCCTCCACGCTACGGTTTCGCAGACGCGTGCCGCACATGATGGTGGCCGGGCGATGGGCTGTCGCGTTGCACAAGCAGCATGCGGCGGGCAACGCCGGTTGGAGTGCAGCGGCCAACGGGCATTGTCGCCACGCTAGGTATCTCTTGTGTCTGTGCCCGGAGGATGGCGGACCCACGCGCGCGCAGCTGCAGAGACAGAATGGAGCCGCCGAGCTACGTATCTAAAGCGGCAAGCCGGCGACACTGCCCGCCATGCGTCTGCGTCTGACGTCCCCGGATTGTTCTCGGTCTACCCCATGCCATCATCCCTGTTCGCATGCGCCCGGCAAGCGGCCCCTCGAACCATGTCGCTGTTGGCCCATCCCTGTCTGCAAGGGCTTCCAGCACCGAGCAGGCGGGTCGTCGAGGCCTGCATGCTATGTCTCCCGTCCTTTCGCTCGGCTGTCTTGTATGCCACGCATGTTATTGGCGCATCGCCGTGCTTTTTGCTCCAGCTCACTGAGCAGCAGCCGAGTATAAATCCACCCTGTGCTTCGCTTGCTCGCCTCAGTCTCCATCCTTCACCCGTAACTACGCTCTCTCGTTGCCTCTTTTACTTGTGCATCCGCTCTCCAAGCCCCCGGCAAGCCAGCGTCACTCAGCGTCTGTCAAGCGGCTTCCCACAGTTGCCCGGCCGAGACGGACAACTCTGTCACTCCTGTTTCGTTAATCCATTATGCCGGGCTTCTCCCGCCCCGGGGCTCTGCGGCCGCAGAGCGAAAGAAATTTCTTTATTGTCACTGGGGTATGCTTGGTTCTGTCCTGTTCCAGCCTTGTTCTGACCGACTTCACCTCCAGCTTCCGGAACACTTCAATTGGCAAAAGCTAAAGGACCTCATCCGTGATGCCACGACCAACGAACCCGGTTGGACGAATATAGACGAGTCTTGGCATGGTCCTGAAGGCGCCAAAGGCTATTTCAGCGTCAAGTCCCAGCAGGATGCGGACAATGTTTACGGTCAGACCAAGTTCCGCATGAATCTAGAAGCAGTGGCTGACATGGCAAGGCAGACCTACTAGTAAGAGTCATGTACGCTCGCCTCGGGCGGTCGCTACTAGTCCATCACTTCGACGCCTCAAGCCCGGAACCCGTCCTGGTCAAGTGCAACTGCCGGAGCTATTATCCTGGCGCGGCTGGCCACTCGGACCATAGATCTCGCATAACGGCCAGATCTGTGTTGGCGGCACAGAACATTCCGGACTGGCAGCCCATTGCACCGGTGCCGTTTGTGACAATCCCAATGCAACACCCTAGCATGACGGTGCCCATCTCGGTGCCGCAGATGCCCATGTATGCTCCGCCGGTGACGTACTACCAAGCAGCACCGCCGATGGTAGCGCCCATTAGCCCGGCGCTGGCAATGACCAACGAGCACGGCCTCCCCATCAATTCCATGAAGGGCGTGGTCCGCACGGAATCGCGTGGGCTGCACATCTCCGGGCTGACCTGGAACGCATCCGAGTCGGAGCTGCGCGAACTGCTCCGGCCCTACGGGCGCCCGCTGGGCATGGACCTGAAGCGAGGCTACGCCACGGTGCGGTTTGGGACGACGGAAGAGGTTAGACGGGCGATTGAGAGCCTGGACAAGCGGACGTGGAAGGGAAGGCAGATTGCGGTGAAGGAGGACCGGGACTCGACGGCGGTCTCAGAGCCGGTGATTGTCAGAAGCGCGCCGCAGCAGGTGAGTGCGGCGCATGCGTCACCGACAGCCTGATTCTCTGACGGACGCTGACATGCATGGGCGGCAGAAGAGAGCGCCGGCAGGCAGGTGAGGGCGGCGGGGACGAGGCATGGCGTTCTGGGCAGGACGATCGTTCAGGGGGCGTTTATCTGGGAGGGATGCGCCGGTGGGGGCGCAAGCAAAGTCTGTTTTCGTGGGGATTACTCATTGAGATACATGGAAATGTACAGGCGTTGCGGAGATGACGCCTTGCGATGATGAAGAAGCACCAAGCGAGGCAGGGGCCCTCCCCTCCCCCCCAGTCCGGGCTGCACGCAGTCGGGGCCCAGTGCCGTTTCGTGAGTCTGTGTAACACAAAGCTCTTTTGCTCCGCTCCGGCCTGCCCTGCTCGCGCTTTGCGACCGCTCATCTCCGCCCGCGCGCAGCGGCTCTGGCGGGCGGCGTTCCGCTTGGTCGGCTTGACGCGTTGTCGTCGCGGTGCCGTTGTCGCGCCTACGGCCGTCCCTGAACATCTGCTGCCCGCTGGCGCTTCTGTCGCCAACGTCCAGCACCCCCGCCATTGCAGCCGCCGTGTACGCGGCGGGCGCGTCTCACCCGCAGCAACCCACTGTTCATCGCAGGCCTCGCAGGCCGGCCGTGTAGCCCTGGCGTCCGGCAGCATCCCTTGATTGCGCCTGCCGTGCCATCTGCCAGACTGCGCGAGGCGCCCTTCTCCACGCACGCCCGTGTCCCCAGCTCCGCCCACGGCCGCTCCGGACAAAACCCCCGCTGGGCCTCGCTGTCCGCCTCGGTGCCGTGGTCGATGCAGCCGTTGTCCAGTTCCGTTTGCCCACCGAAGAGGTGCCTGTGGTGCTCGCCAATCGCCCTGGGCGCCGTTGAGCGTGTCTGTGCGACAGCCAAAGGCCCAGAGTGCAAGGCCCGAACACCAGCTGAGTCTCCCGTTGGCTCTCCCGTTGGCCCTCGCTGCCGCCAGCGTCGCCGCAACCACGCTTCTGTCGGCACCTAAGGTCAAGCGTGCGTCTCGGGATTTGCGCTTCCCCCTCTCCGCTGCGTTGCCATTCGCCGCTCCAAGACTAGGTTGGCTCAGCGGGCGCCCGCCGAACGGCCCGTCAGGAAGAAGGCAACTGGGCAACTAGGCAAACGAGCGATGGCGCATCCTGGATTGCGCGCCTGTGTCCAGCCATGCTTCGGGCCGGCCCTTATGCTTGTCACTGTGGGGGCCCAAGACCGGACTCGTTTCCGCGCGCCAGCACATACAAGAATGATGGATGGTGCCAGCCCGCCGTGAGGTCCAGTGTTCCTGCTTGGGTCTACTTACAGACGCGCCGGTGTCGCGCCTCCTCCCACAGCACGGCGCACCCTTTGCGTAGCTCCATCACCTCAATTGCGTCTCGCAGCGGCTACTAACGGGTTACCCGGTTGAGACTAGCAGGTCGACGCCCCGTCGCTGACCACACCTAGGTATTTGCCCCCGGATCAGCACAGCAACCAGAAAACTCCTTGGCGCGACTCACGTTGACCGTCGTGGCGGGATAGATCTCCTGGATCGATGCACCGTTGCTCGGGCCCATGCATCCGCGGCTGTACCCGTCGATGCGAGTATCAAGTCCGGATGGTCTCGCACGCCACCATTCCGCCACTGTGCGTGGTCTTGGGCCCGTACCACTACGCGAGCACCACTGCCCCATACAAGGTCCGGATCACCGCTCGACATGATCCAACCGAACCCTGCGCTGCTGCCAACGCCCGCGGAGACCGCGCGCATGGGGCCGTCGCCGTTATACAAGTACGAGCCGTAACCAACCTAAACCCCACCCTCCCCCCACCCCCCCTGGCGCTGTCTTTCGCCTAGTATTCCGACGGGAAGCAATCATCAGATGACCGTTGCGCCCATGTACGGCTGCTTCGCCTCCACCATACCGACTCGGAGATGCCGGGCCTGCCCTAGTCCCGCCTTCGTTTGAGCTCGCTTCGTAAGGCGCGATATCGCTGCTGGATCAAGGACGGCAACGCTGGGGGTCTCGTCGCTGCCGGCCAACGCTGCCGGCCGACGGTGCCGACGGACTACGGCTCCAGCTCCGGTTCGAGACCCCTCCGCTCTGGCGATCGCAGCTGCATACGGCCGTCATGGGACTCAATGCGCTTTAGCCCCATAACTCCTGCATCGCCTCATGGGGGAAGCGATTGGGTGACTCTGATGCAATGCAGTCCGCTGGCCACAGCTTGCTCGGGAAGCAATTCAGGCTGAGGCAGGAATATCCAGTTTGCCGGTCCACAGATGCTCACAAGCTTTGCTGACCGAGTGAGCAGGCCGGTGGCACCCTTTTGTGTTACGATACAGAGTTTTTTGCTTATTATGGCACACTAGGGGCGGCGTGGATACGACAACTCATATCCAAGAGACCCAATGTCCGGCCGAAGATCGTGTTCGCCTGCTGTCGCCTCCCTTCTCGAAGAACGTCCGGGTTCCTTTTCGAACTGTTTCAATCAGCCACTCGATCAGCATCCTGCAGCAGCGCACAGAGCCCGTGCAAGTTGTGCCAATCAAACGCTCCAACGCGGGGAAAGGCGATCAGCCAACGGAGCGCAGCATGACTGCGCTCGCGCCCGCTCTGCAACATCTCTGTCCGACCTGTCGGTCGATAGCGCAAGGCAGGCGGGAGACGGCCCCAAATCAGACCGACCCCTTAACCCTGACACACATCAGCCTGCATTTTGGAGCAACACCAAAGCGGGTATTGGTCGGGCCGACCCCGCACAATGCACGCAAGGACTCACGGCAGCGAGCCCGTAATACCGCCCAGTGCTCCTAGCCGCTACGGAAGCGCCTTGAAGGAAAAACTCCCGATGCGAGACTCGAGGCCCAGTCTTGCACGAATGAAAGGATTGCTCTGCCACATCACCACTCGTCCCACCTTTTCTGAGAGGTTCCCTTCACTGGATGCCCCGAATCTCGTCATCTCCGGCGGCCCGCATACCAGAAGCGGCAGAACATTGACCGTCCGCCGAAGCGTAGCCGCCTAGTTAGCGAGCCTCAGGAATGCACCCAAGGCTCCCTGGGTCGAGCCAGTTGGAATCTAGGGTCGTTCGCTCTGACCAGGCCTTTCAGCGAGCAGCACATCCTTTGAGGCAGCGCATAGTAGCCGGGCATGGCACATGTGGTCCTACTCGCAGTCAGGAGACAGCCCGCCACACCATGTTGACCAAAGATCTTGCTGGCACGTCCGGACAAGGTTTTCCACGAGCGGGCACAGCGGCATGTGAAAGCGAGGTCTGGCACTGCACAACCTATCGGCCGCTCACCGCCGCGGACAGAGCACCTTCAATCACAACCTTGCCGTTGGGCATCAGTCCAATGATACAGCTCCGCAGGGGATCTAGAAGATGCTCCCAACCTAACTGTTACATTCGCTTCGAGCCCCTCCCCGGTCTGATACTGGAGCACTCCGCCACAGCGTAAGCATGAAGCGAGGCACTGTCGAAGGAGTTCGCAGCGGCTAAAACTCATTCTCGGTACTCCGCAGCCAGTACACTGACCTGAGTCTCTGGTAGGCCAGAACGGCAGGGCAGTGCCACATCCACTAGCATGAACACAAGCTGTGACTGTGTCACTCTACCACGTTATAAAATCATGTCACGCAGCACGCGCGGGAAGAAGACGGGGAAGTTGTCCTTTCCAATAAGACCCACAATGATATATGATTCCTTTCGACCTAGGATGCTGCAACAGAGCTGCACATGTATTCGTGTACATGCACGTCGGCACGTATCCCCTCGGCGCACAGCCCGCCATCCAGGCGATCATGGAGGTGCTGTTGAGCATCATTGGATCCCCATGCGACTACAGCCTTGTAGCGTGCTTCAAACCACATGTCGTGCGTGGCGGTCGGTCCACCTTGGTCTATTTTCCCCCCCTCGTCGCTTCCTCTGTACGACGTCTGGCTTGCTGCGGGGGTCCTCCTCGCTTCACACATGCATTAGGCGTTATTATAAGCAGACACATGCGTGTCCTGCATCAGGATCTCCCACGCCTTACAGGGCGCAAGACAGATCTAGAGCCACAGGATTACTGCCACGCTGGAAGTATAGTCAGAGCCCCGCGCCAGCTCTCGAGCGCTAACATATTTGCGTGATGGTGCTACAAAGCCTCGTTCCACTTTTGCTGACGAGGCATCGGAGTCCCGGACGGACCTCCGGATTGGCGACCAATTAAAATATGAAATTCGGAATGATTCCCGACAGTGTCGATAGGAAAAGCATTGCTAATGGCATCATGTCGTAATCATGCAGATTGAGGCGCACAATGCAAGAGTTCATCTCTTCCCCCAGGCAAACGAGAGCCGGCGAGGGTGGGGCGTGCATTGTGTGCAAAGCATGGCGCGGATCTCCTCCTTACTTGGCAAATCTTGTATTTTAGCTATGCCTGCGTCACGAGGCACACCTCTTGTCCCCGTTGACGGGACTGCCGTATGTGAAATCATCTGGGGAGCAACCAACGGTTTCTTTTTCCAACGGTGCGGCGGCGGTTGAGAACGAGCCCCCACCGCCGTTGAGATGTGTAGTTCCACATGGCATATCCCGCACTTGGTGACCCTTGATCACGTCGGGCCAAGAGTCCCTCTTGGTTAGATAACCACCGGTTCAGAGGATGCTTTGAGGCTCTCAGATGGCAACTAACCGCGGCAGCAGCCCCTCAACAAAGTCGGCCCATTGGTTTGAGTCAAGTCTCGTCCAATCACGTTGCTCTCTGCACGCTCAGGGCCTCTGAAGAGGGGTTCCCTCTCCATGGCCATCGCCGATGAGGCAGCATTCGTCCGCGGCAACCATCTCGCGTTGTGGTGCGGATCTGACGGGGTCAGGAGGAGAGCCCACAACGTGTCCGGTTTTTCGGGCACCTCGATCCAATATCTTCATATCTCACAAACAAGTCTCACTGCAAGGCCCAGAGATAGTAATAGTGCATGTTTGCTGGCTAGCGCATTTCCGGGGGTGGACGAGGAAAAGAAATACTTGGACATGGGCGGAACGAGACAGCATCTTACGATTATAGCATCACTTGGCCCCTAGTCGCTCCTCATATGGCGTCGATGATCCGCATTTACCACATGCGGCTCAACATACAGCGAAGCCAAGGAAGTACGGGAAGCTGCTGGGCTGAAAAGAAGTGAAACTTGTCCCAAGGGCGGGTGGGCTTGTTCTTGGGTGAAGGGTGCCTGTGTTGGTGTGGCTGGAAGCCGTGTCCAAGCGAGCCATTCACCGCGCTCGATCCGCGTGTGTCTTGGTGCTACGCGGTATGCGCTGTCGCCGCATGCGACCAGCACGGAAGACCCAGATGGATGGGGCGGCACATGCTGCTGGCCGGGCCATGCATATCGATAGCCCTTTCTTGTCATGCGGCCAAGGTCTCGCCAGTGTCCGTTATGGCATTCGAGAGACAATCCCATGGTTCCGGACGTGGCTAGGAGGTAGGGTTCGCTCGCTCCTCTCCGCTGCTTTCCCGGGCGAGAGGCAGGTGGCACACGGGAGAGGGCCACCACTCTCGAGACTCCCTTCGGTGCCCCCAACCCACATAAACCCCCTCTCCGTCGTTGGAGGCGGATGCTTTCCCCGCTCACCTCACCTCCCCCCTCCCTTTTTCCCTGCAGCACCGCCTTCACGAGGCAAAATACAGGCTCGCTGCTGCCTGCCTCCCGACGCCCAGGGCTTTCGGTCTCCTCAGTGGGTTCCAGCGGACCGTGCCGTCCGGGGATCGTGGCAAAGCACAAGCGGTCGATGATTGGGGCACGCCCGCATACGATTCCACACACCGTTACCCGCCAGCATGTGGAATCGAGCAAAAGCGGAGGGTGCATGTCTCGGAGGTAGGCCGAAGCACTCGGCCGGTGCAGTACGCGTGCTGCAGGAACTCCCTGTGCACATCGGTTTTGCTTTGATCGATGCAACCCCGGCCAGGCCTTGAGGATGGCGGCAACATCGAGCAGGCCTAGCTACTGCTTGCTCGATGCCGCGCAATGGCTGCTGGTATTACACGAGGAGCAGGCAGGCAGGCGAGCCAGCGTGCACGAGGTGAGGTCTGCGCGAATGGCGCCGGCAGTGTGGTGCCGGGGTGGGGTCCGGGTATTGGTGGGGCGATCATGGCGGCGGAGCCGGCACCGTCGCCGTACCCATCGCCCATCGCCCATCATCGCCCATCATCGCCCATCATCGCCCCTCGGCCATTGCACCTCGCTCTGCTGCCAAAGCGTGCGTCAGGCGGTGCTGGGCCGCGAGGCAGCCAACGGGCAGTCCGTGCGCAGCGGCCGCGGAACTGGAAGCAGCTGGACGGCTGCGGCTGCGGCTGCCGGCTTGGCGCGGGCGTCAGGCACGCGTCAGGCACACGTCAGGCATGCAGCGCCCAAGCTCCTCCAGCACCGCCGCCATGCGGCCAGTCCGCCAGCCTAGGTAGCTCCCGTCCCAGCCGTCCCAGCCCTGCGCGCGCCCCAGACCACACCACCCACCTCACAGCCGCCACGACGCCGGCTATGTGGTTGCACCCAGACCGCTTCTCCTCCCGATCGCCCTGATGTACGCCTTCACGGCCTCGCGCTGGCAGGTCGCCACCTACCTGTTCGGCGTCGCCCTGTTCAGCATCTCCTTCCTGGTCTTCCTCAACAGCACCCTCTCGTTTGTCATCACCGACCGCATCGGCCGCAAGCATGGCGTCGGCGATGCTGTTGGCACCCTGGGCTTTGCTGACGAGCTGGTTGCTCTCGTCGGCTGTCCGCTGTGGGGCATGGTCAGCGACCGTGTCGGCGTGGCAAAGGTCGCCGTCGTCGGATATGCCATTGTGGCATTGAGCCTTTTTCTTTTCGTCCAGGCCTCCAATGTCTATCCCCAGCTGCTGCTGGGCCGCCTGCTCTTCGCCCTTGGCGCCTCCGCAACGTATGATGCCCTCCCACCACATGTGCTTGAGCTGTGCTGACTGCCCCCGCCCTGCAGCACCACCATGGTTACCGCCGTCCTTCCCGCCATGACACACGTCCTAGACCGCCCCTCGGACGCAGACCCCGCATCGCCCAGCAGAGATCCCGACGGGAACAACATTGCGCCGTCCATTTCGTCCGAATTGACAATCACCCCGGCCCGTCTCAACCCGGCCTCCTCACATCCCTCCATTCGCAGCACGCCCGGGAACTCCGCCGCGTCCACCTCCAACTTGGCAGGCCTTGTCGGAATGTTCACCGGCCTTGGTGCGCTACTCGCCCTAGGTGTGTTTTTGCCGCTGCCCGCCCGCTTTCAGAAGAGCGGCGTTGCGCCCAGCGAAGCCGTCGAATACTCGTTCTACGTCGTCGGGTCTGTGGCCTTCGTGGTCGCCTTTGCTTGCATGATCGGCCTGCGGCATCTCCCTGGCGAAGAGGACAAGAGCTGGCGCGGCCTTTTCACGGTGAAGCAGAAGGACGACTCAACTTCCGCGCCGATACTCCCGTATCCGCGACTGCTACTAGAATCCCTAACTCTTGGCCTGAGTGATGCCAATATCGGTCTGGGCTATTTGGGAGGGTTTGTTGCACGTGCATCCTCTGTCGCCATCTCGTTGTTCATTCCGCTGTTCGCCAATGCCTACTTCATTGAGCATGGCGACTGCAAGCCCGGAGATGGGAAGACTTCCGACGACGTGAAGAGGAATTGCCGGCGAGCTTACCTCGTCGCCTCTGCATTGACTGGCACTTCACAGTTGATAGCCCTCCTCTGTGCGCCTGTGTTTGGCTACTTGGCCGGCCGATACAAGAGGTACCACCAGCCATTGATACTCGCAACTCTCTCGGGTGTTGCGGGCTACATAGCTCTCGGCCTCCTCAAGAGTCCAGATCCTCAGTCCGAGGACGGCAGTGCTGGCGTCTTCTTCATAGTCGCGCTCCTCGGCATCAGTCAGATCGGTGCAATCGTATGCAGCCTTGGGCTGCTCGGCCGCGGCATCCAAGGCGACGAGGAGGACTTGGATGACGATGCCGCCACGGACGAAAACGAGCGTCCCTCCGGCGGCTTCGACATCAGCACGCACATCCAGGGCGCACCCCCCAGCGGCTTCCGACACGCGGCTCACCACCTCGACCCCGACGTAACACCCGTGCCTTCTCCCAACGTCGCCTCGCCGCGCGACCCCTTACTCGGCGGCGGCGGCACCTCCGCCACATCGACCCCCCCGCGCCGTCACCTCGGGACCCGCAACAGCAGCGGCGGCAGCAGCAGCAACAACAGCAACGGAGCTCCTTCCGGCGGCGGACACGGCTACTACTCCGAATCCTCACCGCTACTCCCCTCGCACTTCCGCCGTCTGCCGCCGTCCCGCAACCGTTCGTCCAACCGCGCTCACCTAAAAGGCTCCATCGCCGGCGTGTACAGCCTGGCCGGCGGCGCGGGCATCTTGATCCTAACCAAGCTAGGCGGTCTCATGTTCGACCGCATCGACCCCGGCGCGCCGTTCTTCGTCATGGCCGCGTTCAACGTCATACTTCTGGCGGCGGTCGTGGCGAGTGCCACTAGGAGAGTCGTTAAGGGGTGGAGGACGAGGATTGTCATGCCGTGATTTCTTTTTTTTCTTTTTCATATCTCCTCCTTTTTGTTGTTGTTGTTGTCCTGGGGGATTGGTGGAAGAGAGAGGCGATTTGGTTTAGGAGGGGGGGTGGCGGAAAGGGGAGGGGAGGGGGGGATATTGAGGATCGAAGAGATGATTTCCCACTTCTTTTTTTTTTTCAGATATGTGATGGGACCCATTGGGCCGTTGTTTCTTCTTCTTCTTCTTCCTCTTCTTCTTCTGTCGCGTGGGAAGACTTCATGTAGGGCGTAGGTCGCCTCTTCTTTTTTTTTTTTGCTTTTGTACGTATGCATGCGTGCGTGAGAGGCGAAAGATGGTGGGTGGGCGGGATTGTCGGCCGGGATGCGATGATACCAAAATAAAGCGCTTCTTTTCGTTAGCATCCTCTTAACTGCAATATTCACATGTCAAACATGATGAAGATCTAGTGATTTTGTTATCTTTATTGCATTTCTATTGGCGAAATTAAGGCTGATTATATATGCGATGCTTGTAGTAACAAAGAGGGTGGGGAGGGTGATAAAAACAGTGGTAATAGAAGACGATATATCTTTATAATAACTAAGCGCCTTAAGACGTGATAACGCTTAACACTACCCTCCAGTAAATTTGTTTTTGTAGATACGATTTCAGCTACCAGCGAAGAGACGCGCAGTTAAATCCAACGAACGGCATTTGTTATCCCTCGTCTTTCTAACTTCGCCCCTTGGCAGATCAATCCATATAGCCATCATCTTTTCTCCAGGATCATGACTTTTTTTTTTTTTCATCTACAACAGAAAGAGGACTTTACCCGAGATCACTACTTTCCTGTCTGCATTTTCCCAGTCTGCAACGTTCATGGTCATTCATTGGCTTATATAATACCAAGGCCCGCTGATAAGTTCTCTCTCTCCACCGCTGTGTCCTTTCTCTCTTTCGTCTTTCTCGCCCGAATTCCCCAGCATCTCACTAAGAAACACCCGCCGCCTTGTTGCAAAGAAAAAGTCTAAAATGCCGATGCTACCTGTGGTCCACATAACACAATGCCACTGGCTGACCCAAAAAAAAAAATTAAAAAGAACGCCACGCTTCAGTTGATCCCGCCCAACGTGTCGTCCCTCATCGATCGTCTTTCAGTAATCATAACAGAAAGAAGCACAAACAAAAACAGCATCTGTTTCCACCCCCTTTCCCCCTCTGGCTTTCTTCCGTTCGCACCCACCCAAGCGCCGCACGCACGTGGCTCAATCAATAGTAGCTCTAACCGTCCGTTCATCCCATCATTCGTTCCCACCATCTAGATCATCAAATCACCTCCACGACGACCCTCAGCACGCCCTCCATCCACACCGCTTGCCCCACCTCGGCCAAGACGGCGCGCCAGTCTTTGTCGTCGGCGATCAGGACGAGGCCGCGGCCAGTCAGCGCGCGGATCTCGAGCGTGATGTCTTCGAGGCTGAGTTGTTCTTCTTCTCCTGCTTCGGCTGCTTCCTCCTCCTCTTCTGCTTCTTCTACCACTGCTTCTTGCTGTTGTTCGTTGACGGTATCGGCTGATTGTGGTTGTGGTTGTGGTGGTGGTTGTGGTTGTGGCTGCTGCTGTTGTCGTTGTTGGGCGGTGGTGGCGGCGAAATCTTCACCATCGCCATCCTCGTGCGCTGAGTTCTTTTCATTCGGGCCCGTTTGCTGCTGCTGCTGATCCTGTTCATTGCCCGCCTCCGCCATGTCGACGTCGGCGGGCTGCTGGCTTTCCGCCGTGGCGGTGCTCGTCACAGCACTTGTAGTCGTAGTCGTAGTGCTAGCATTAGCGGGAGCAGCGACGCTTTCTCCCGCCCTATCAACTGTCGGCACTGCTGGTGTCATGGGACGCTTCGTCGTCGTCGCCCTCCTCCTGATACCCAAATCCAATCCTCTCTTCAGCAATCCCCTGATCTCCTCTTCGACGGCCTGTCGCAGATCGACCAGCGGCAGCGTGTGATGCGGCGTGCTGGGCCAAGACGGCATGTCGATGCGGGGCAGCAGCTTCGTGTTGTTCTTGGTGATGAGGACCTGGATGACGTTCTGGTCTGGCGCGGGCTGAGGGTGATGGTGATGAAAGTGTTGTTGGTGCTGGTTGCTGTTCGCCGCCGTCCCTGTAGCCGTTGCGGCTGGATGTGCAGGGGGGGATATCGCCGTGCTGTATATTGATTGGGGCGGTTGTGTCTGTAAGAACCGTGGATACTGCGTCGGCGGCGGACCGTGGGGGAGCGTTTGGGTAGGGGCGTGCGCTGGGTAGTGTGGCTGTACATGCGGCGGCGCTGCAGGTATAGCCGGGGGCGGGGGAGGTTGAGGCGTGCTTAACGAAGGGTCAATGGCTGGATTTGGCGGAGAATGGCTTGCATCGAAGGGCACTGTGGATGGAGGCGGTGTTGAAGCAGCACCGGTAGCGCCCGTGGCAGCGGCGGCGGCGGCGGCGGCGGCGGCATCCTGCGAAGAAGTACCGTGTGAGGCAGCAGAAGGAGTACCACTTGCAACATCCGATTTCCTCTTCCCCGTTCCTTTCCGCGCCTCCTGTGCATACTGCCGCTGTCGTTCGTTCGTCACCATCCGCCTCAGCAGTGGCGTCACCAGGCTAACGATCTTATTGCCGTCGCGCGGCCACACCCACTTCCGGCCGGGCATTGTCTCGCCCTCCAGCACCTCGTTCTCCGTCGGAGCGGGCACATCAGGCCCGAAGAAGCGCTCGCCGATGCCGTCGTTAAGGAAATCGCGGCAGCAGTTGAACAATCGTAGCTTGACCATGTCCGTGTCCCCCTTGCCCCTACTACCCACGCAGCTCTGGCGCTCCGGATGCGCCTCGTCAAGCATGTACGTCTTGGCCGCCGCCTGCAGCCGCAGGAAATTCTCCGGCGTCAGCTGCAGCGACGCAAACAGCTTCGACATGGGCGGCCGCGTGTGCTTCTTCGTCGCGCTGCCGCCCGACGGCTGCCGGAAGAGTGCAGCGGCCGAGTGCACACCCACGGCTCTCACGTCGGTAAGCCCAAAGCCGGCCTGCTGCTGGTGCTGCTGATGGATCAAAGTCGGGCTGTGCTGTTGGTGGTGGTAATGGTGAATGTCGGCCGACGGTGCATGATGTTGCAGCTCAGCCAATCCCGTCGTGGGCGTCTGCCTCGCGCGTTTGCGTGGGCTCTGGCTCCCAGCACGACCCCCTTCTTGCACTTCTCCCCCTTCCAGATGGTGCATGTCTTCTCCGCCGCCCCCGTTCGGAGGCGTGGCCGTCCTCTTGCGTTTCTGTCCTGCCGCCCCCAGGGCCTCTTCATGCATGGCCGTGCCCCTCAGGTCCGTGACGCGCGCTACTTTGCGCAGACCGCCGACTCCTGCTGCCTGCTGTTGTTGCTGCTGCTGCTGTTGTGCGGCGGCGTGTCGTTGCGACTCGGTCGTCGCCTTCGCCGCGGCTTCCAGGAGCTCCGCCATGTTGCCCTCCAGGCTGGCCGTAGACGGCGCGTACGCGGCGGTGCTATGCTGTCCGCCGGCGGTGGGGTGCATGTCGTAAGCCTGGCCATCGCTGGCAGCGGAGTTCGAGTTCGGCACGCTGTTGCGGCGGTCTCCGGCGGCGGCGTAGAAGGCGCCCGTACTCATCATGGCAGAGGAATAGGCATGAAGGCGGATCTGACGGCAGGGATGTTCAAGACGAGGAGTGTTCTCGCAGCAAAGACTTGATATCGGTAGGGAGCGAGAGTGGCAGTTGCAACCCGGGCAAGAGGCAGCAGGGCGAGTGCAATTGAGCGGCGAAGGGCTGAGAAAATCAAATCATCTAGGGCGGAAAACGGTCAGAACCACAGGTCATCGGCTCGACTGGCGACGGGGCTACGGATGGCATGTCTGATGTGGGTGCGCGAGTGCGGTGCTCACCAACAAGCAGGCGGGCGAGCTCTCGGCTCGTCGCGAAGGGAGCTTCACGGAGCTGGAGGTGTTTGCCTGATCGGGTTGGGTGTTTGCATTCTGTGCGTTTGTGTTGTTTGATTTTGTTTGTCCGTCTCGCATTCCGCCTTGCTTGCTCACCCACTAGTCCGCATCCGGCCTAGGCTGCATTCCTCAGCCCATGACGTCTGCTATTTTTGGCTCTCGCCCACGCCCTCGAGCATCGCGCCGTCAGTCTCCGATGATGCATACGCAGCCCTGTGACTGCTGTTCATGCGGCTGCCCCATGGATTCCACATTCCGAGAGCTATCACCTGGCTCAAACCCGCAGCATACGAGCCACGAGGGGGCCTTTTCTTTTCCTTCCAAAATGGCTCAGACGACGTCACGCATCTGCGCCCTCACAAATCTGCAAACCGACATGTTTGTCATGGTCATGCTGGTTACCGCATTGCTGCATAGGTGTCCGTGACGAACTGCATACCAAGTCTCTATCTACGTGAAGATGAGCCATATCATACGACTCGTGTAAGCCTTTACACAAGAAAGTAGTAGTCTAGCCCCTTTGCGCCTGGAATGTATGTACGGAGCCGCCGCTGCAAACACGAGAAACCAACACGCTGTTGTCCCAACCTCTATGAAATACCCTCGTGATATCAAGTGTCCCCCCAGAATTCCAAATACCAGCATTTCCTTTAACGCCCGGGCTCCTAGGATTTGCCAACCGAAAGACGTCGAACAGGCGACCATCATCAAAACCAATCTCCTTCCTTCCACTCCCTCCCGCTGTCCAGCGCTCTGATTCGAGGGTCGTTGCCTCGCTCTATCGCCGCATCCCGCCTCTCTCTCAAGTCTTGCCTGATGCGCTCAATCTCCTCTTCCAGCCACACGTCCCGCCCGACCTCGGGCACGTCAATCTCGGCCAGCTCGTCGAAATTGCCGTCCTCCATCGACTGCTCCACGAGCTTCTCCTTGTCGTGCCAGTCCCTCAGCTCGTACTCGTAGCCAATCTGCTCGAAGCGCAGATTCGTCCAGTCCTTGTACTTTTCCTCGTCGCCGAAGCACACGCCGAAGCCGTCGCAGTAGCAGACGTGCTGGATCGGGCAGTAGACGTTGCGCCCGGTGAAGACGTACTGCCAGATGTACTCCCATATGCGGCCCGACAGCGCGTCCGACAGCGGCGTGCGCAGCAGCCAGTCGCGGTACGCGACGAAGCGCTGCAGCGGGATCGAACGGATGCGGTCGCGGCTGAGGGCGAACTGCGCGCAGCAGGGCTGCGCCAACACCTCTGGGATCGGGTCCAGGGGGAAGATCTCGCTCCAAGCCTTGGCGAGGAGCTTCTGTTCGTGCTTCTGGACGTCGTCCTCCACTTCGCCCGGGTGCCTGAATAAAATCGCTTTCTTAGCATCATGTACGGCAAACAAATGGGAAGCGGTGGTTGAAAGGGGAAAGAAAAAAAGAAAAAAAGGCTTACATCCAATCAGGGCAACCCGGGTCCCAATGACAGCGCAGGTTCATGTACCCTTCCCGCAGCACGCGGTTGGGATTCAGCCGCTTGATCATCTCGACGGCATCCAAGTCCAACATGTCGCTGTTGTGCCAGGCATAGCGATGCGCATGCATAAACACCGCAACATCCGGCAGGTCCGCGTAATTGTCAATGACCCACGTCAGGTAGATCATCACCTCGTGTCCCTTGTTCTTCGGCGGGTGCAGCGGCGCGCTGTTGTCGTCGGCGACGTATATCGCCGTCTGGTAGTCGGGCAGGTGCTCGTCGATCCAGCCCACGTCCTCGGTGCTCGTCCGCGGAATCACCAGCACCGTGCTGAAGTTGTAGTCGGCCGGCATGCCGACACCCGGTTCGAACTTCGGAATCGAGCTCCACGTCTGCTTGGGCTTTGCGGGACCTGCGGCTTGGGCGGGCTCGCTCGGCGACGATCCCCCGGATGATGCGCTGTTCGCGCTTCCCCCGCCGGCGGTGGCGGCGGCGGCGGACGGTGCCGATGATGACGACGGCGGCTCTGCTACCGCCTCTCCCAGCCCGATCTTCTGCGGCAAACCCCTCCACGATTCCCGCACATTGGTGCTGTAGAACAGGAACGAAAAGAACGAGACGGACGCGACGGCGAGGAGGGGGAGCAGGTTGCGTGGGGAGAGCATGGCGGGCGGCGTCCACGGAGGCGCGCGGGTAGCGAAGGTTGGGTGAAGAGCGGAGGCGGAGAAGGAGGGAATCAGGCGTCTTAAGACGACAACATGTGGCCTATCTGCTGGGGTAAATGATCAGCATCTTGCTGCTAGCTGCGGACTCAAGACAACACCCCTCCTTTGCGCCGTCGGCGGGCTGCGCGAAGGAGACGTACATACGTACCTAAACGAGTGCTTGCTGGTGACGGCGCCCTGTCGCTGGCTTCAGACTCGGGCCGGCATCACTTGGTACACAGGCGATTGAGGGCAGGCTCGCGGAGGGCGTGGGGTTGGAGGGCGGAGGGCAAGGCTTGCGAGAGCTGGAGGATTGTCGTATCGCAGCTGGGGGGCCTGTCTAGAAATTGCGGAGCTTTCCAGCAAGGTTGAGCAGGGCTCCGCAACCAAGCTTTAACTAACGATCATTCGGGACAACTTGTTTCGAGGTGCGCGCGTCAATTGGTCCCCGGGCGCAGGTGCTTGCGCGGCCAGCTTGCTCTTTACTGGATAAGGTTGTGTGATCGGCCGTTCGCGCAACAACCGCTGCTCGGAGTGCGACGCCATCGCCGTTGTATAAACGCCTGTCAATCTGAAGCCCCCCACACCTTTGACGCTGTTGGCCTTTTCAAACATGCCGCAAGTGCTACCAACACTTGCTTGTCGCAGACTGTGACAGCGGTAGCTCAGCGCCAGTCAGCCTGCAGTAGTGGCACCACCAGCTCCAAGCCTCCACGCCACGCCGGCACATCCGCATGTCGCTATAAGCGGCCCAACAACTGGTCACACCCGCTTGAGACGACGCTCAGTAGCTTTATCAGCTTCAGCTGCTCTGTGATATGTATCTACACTCTCCAGCTATCTCTTCTAGGCTATCCATACATGCGGAAACAGCATTTGCATCTCGTGCTGACCTCACCAGATCAAGCGACAACACTGCCTACAAGCGCGCCTCGCGTTCGCTTCATACTCGAACAGAGGAGGAGCAATGCACGTGAAAAGGAGCGCCGTGGTCTCGGCTCGTTCCCTGAAACACGCAGAGCCATAACACGCAGAGATGCAACTCTCTTCTTCCACCAGTAAAGGCTCTTCCCCGGTTGGACGTACCTGGAGGCTCCGGACTGGTCTACACGGCACGAAGCTTGCGACAACACGATGATGTCAGGCCCACGTCGTGGACACGGAGAAAATCCGGTTGGCGCGTTTGGACCACCACCCGACCACTGCAAAGGACAGCGTGACGATGAGAATTAAATGAAACGAGAAAGGAAAAGGACCTGAGAAATTAAAATAAAAAAGGACGACCCAGGAATGAAAGGCTCCTTTGGTTCGGAGGCAGATCAAAAGGGGTCCTTTGGCGGAATGCGGAAACGGAAAGGACGGCAAGCCCGACAGCTGACAGCCGTGGACTGCGACTGCAGAGATTGGAGAGAATTGGAAAATTCCACGCCGAGCGGAGACTCACCGTAGTACCATGCACAGCAGCCGCGTGCGTTGTCAGAATGTGTCGGCTCCCTGCAGCAGCTTGTGCAAGCCGGCAACGGCTCTCCAGACAGACAGACACAGCGAACGTGTCTGCATCCAGAGCCTCGGGAAATGTCGTCACGGCAAACGGCCTCAGCTGGGGCGCATGGCTGAGGTCGTTCTGCACTCCGCATTGCTTTTTTTTTTTATTACACCGGATGGCGGCATCGTGCATAGATTGGGCGATTTTGCTGTTTACTACGAGGATGGTCGCTCCCGTCTCGCCAGAGACAGAAGTGCAAGGGCGGCAGGGCACTTTAAGCTGATGGATGTCGAACGGTCTCAACGGGAACGTGGACAAACGAGGTCGCCGGTACAGGCAGGCTGCAATGTGACTGCACGCATGGTGTTGAACATGGGGACGTGTCGACAAGCGCAGAGAATGTCGAGTGTGATGGGAAGGCATAGTAGTACAAAGTGCGATCTGAAGTCGGGTAGGGAAGAGCTGCTCCAGGAGATCCAGTTTTTTTCGTCACCAATTCGAATTAAAAGCATGTTTTGCCGCAAAGATCCGTAGCCGTTCTCTGTCAAAGGAAATCCACCGAAATTCACCGGAAGCCGAGACCTTTAGACGTGGCGTGGGCATATCGCTCGAGCCGTGTAATACCCATGCCTTAGGTGAGGTCTTCCGTCCAGCAGTCAGATTGAGTGAAAAAGCCGTTCTGTTTTTTGTGAAACCGTCGCCCGCCGAAGATATCGCTGAAGTTCGCCGTAGTCCGATCGCATAGCGGAGACGTGGAGATGCAAAAGCCAGGAAGCAAGTAATACAGGGGCGAAGATTGAGGCAGCAGTCTCGAAAAACGATCTCGTTCTCGAGGGTGCGCGTCACTGCACGAGTGAGGACCCTACTCTTCTGCCTTTACTCGCGAGGGGGTTCTGAGAGAGTTAGCCGAGCGTCTAGTGGCGGAGATAGTAGTCATCACCACGGTCGTCGTAAGCCCTTCCACCGGCATACGGCTCGTCGGCAGGAGCGCCACCGTAGGCGGCACCGCCGTCACGGCCGTAGCGATCGTCGCGGCTCGAACCGTAGCGGTAGCGGTCATCGCCGCGGCCGCCGCCCTCGCGGCCCTCACGGCCGCCCTCGCGGCCCTCGCGGCCCGAAGAAGCATAGCGGTCGACGCCGCGAGGAGGACCATAGTCGCGGTCACGGCGGGAGTAGCTGCTGCGGTCACCGCCACGGTCGCCGCCACGGTCACCACCACGGTCGTAGCCACGGTCGTAGCCACGGTCGTAGGATTCGTAGCGAGGGCCGCGGGAGTAGTCGTCACGGCGTCCACCGTAGCCACGCCTGTCGTCATAGCGGTCGCCGTAGGGACGGCCACCGCCACGGCCGCCACGGAAGTCTGCTACTCGGGTCAGCTCATCCAATCTTGAATTTCAAAGGGGAATACCGTGATAATAGGTTGTCATACCGCGCTTGGGCGGGCCGTAGTACTTGCCCGGAGTGGGCGTCCTCGGACGAGCGCGGCGGGCCTTCTCAATGCTAAGCGTGCGGCCCTCAATGACCTCGCCCTGAAGGCCCTCCTTTGCGGCGTCGGCCTGGTCGGGAGTGACCATCTTCACGAAGCCGAAGCCACGCGATTCCTTGGTGTGCGGGTCACGCATGATGTTGCACTTCTCGACATCGCCGTACTTCTCGAAGAGGCGCGTGACCTCGTCCTCAGAAAGACGCGGGTGGATGCCGGTCACGAAGAGGTTGGAGCCCGGGTTGATGGACTCGTCATCGCGGTCGCGCATGTCGTGGCTGGGGCTGTCGTAGGCATTGTCAGCGAGCGTTGCAGCGGGCTGAGGGCTGGATCATTGCTGTACCGGTCGTCAATGCGGTCGCGCGCACCGGGAGAGGCACTGCGAGCGCGGGCATCTTCATCGACACGGCGGTCGTTGCGTGGAGAACGGCTGCGGTCGCGCTCGTAGTCGCGCGGCTCGTCTGTGTGCAAGGGCGTGTCAGCGGCGCGTTGTGGCGGCAGGACGGGCAGCGCGGTGGCGAAGGGGCGGACTTACCATCGTACGGACGCGGCTCAGTCTCGTAATCCATGGTGGACATGGTGGAGAGCTGTGCAGTGTAGGAGGATGAAGGCGGCTGGGTGGAGCTGAAAACAGGCGGCGGAAGAGGTGGTTGCGACAAAGCGGCGGCCGGGAAGGCAGCTCCGATCGGCTGGAAAAGGACCGTCGCAGTGAGAGCTAGGTGAGGCAGTGAGGCAGAGGGTAAAGGAAAAAGCGCGTCGGTGCGAACGGCACGTTTGCCAGGCTGTGGTGAAGGAGCGAAGTGAAGTGGCTTTCGCGACGCTGGACAAACGCGCTGTGACAGGCGCAGGCTGACAGAAATCCAGGCAGCCTATCAAGGGGCGCAACCAAGGAACACCCGCCAGCGAGCCGCAGCCTCTTGGCTCCTTCCCGCACTGCCTTCGCAAACGTGCAGCTCTGCGATTTGTACTCTCAATTGCAAGGTCGCATCTTGCCTTGTCGCGGCACACCGCGCTCGCCGGCGTTCGGTGGGCGAAAATCACTGCAGTCATTGCGGTAAAAATACAGGCGTCCATGCTCCATCGCTCTAGCTAATCCACACCGAGCCAACAACACAGGCCCGCAAGCAAATAGGTATACTGAGCCCTATGCCACAACGCCGCGCGCCGACGACCATTCCCGTCTTCCGTACGAAAGCCAGCCCCATGTGCCCGGATATTATGACCGGCAAGGAAATGGTATACAGCTCGTCACCGCCCATACCCAAAGAAAAAAAACGCCCCACCCAAAGAAATGTCCCCGTTACGCAACCAAGAAAAATCAAAAGAAATCAGCCTTGGGTTGTCCCGTTAGCTCGTCTCGAAGCATTCCTCCGCTGCTGCACCCGTGCCTTTACGCGCTGTGCACGCTGCACCGTGCTTCCCTCTGCATCCATGGAATCGGCTGGTGCATCTACCATCTCCTCGTCGCCTAACATGCCGTCTAGCTCGGCATCGTCGATTTCACTGAGTTCCTCGCTCATTCCCCGCACTACTTCACGGCCGGACCAGACCTCGTCGTGAATGGTTGTGCCATGGGGATCAAAACTCTGCAGATACCACGGCACCCCACCGTGCAACAGCGTAAGCATGTCTGCGTCGGACTGTGGGGGCGTGAGAGGATCGGGGTTGGTCGTAGATGGATGCGTACTGCCTGAGTTGGATAGAGCGGGAGCGGTTCCGATGCTGCCTTGGCGCACATTCGTGGACTCGCCCCCAGAGTTCTCAGCTGGTGCATCGGCTGTTTCCTCAGGCAGCTGCAACTGCAATCTTATCGCCGCATCATCAGCCTCATGATCGGGCTCGTCGGTCTCCGCTCCAGCATTCTTTCCAGTGTTCTGGTCTTTCATTTCGACGTCACCATCGGCAAGCGCGTTCCTCCCCACATTGCCGTTCGTGAGGTACTCCACGGCTTCGGACGTTTCCACGTCTTGGGAGATGTGCGGTCGTTCTGCCCCTTTGTCATTACCCTTGTTGCCAGCATCATGGGAAGTTTGAGCTGACGTGGGTCTGGAACGTCCGCCATTGCTCAACAGGGCGTTGAGCTCCCGCAGCTCCTGGTCATACTGCTTACCAGCAATCTGCGCCTCCTTGACGGTGGCATCCTCAAGGGCCGGATGTATTCCCCTGATGATACGCTTTGCCAGCTTTTTCTTGTCCTTTTGTTCCGGTGTCAAATCGCTATGGACGCCACTGCCTTCGTTGAGATGTTCGTGGGCATCGTGGGCATCTGTGGTCTCGTCGAGGCCGAGGACCGATCGGAAGACTGCGCCAATGTCGCCTGAGAAGGTCGACACAGATGTGTAGAAACGCTCTTCAAGCTTCTTTTCGATCGTTTCCAAGCCATCTTTGAAAACACCTTTAGAATCCAGACTAATAGAATGTCAGCTCTTGTGCCTAATCTCAGTGAGTACTCCTGAACTAACCTTTGGGCTTTCTCTAGTATCGGCCATAGAAGAGGGTAAATAGGAAAATAGACTGTGTCGATGATGTTTTTCAAAATGTCGACATCGTCCAGTTTCTTTTCTTCCCTTTCTTTGATGGAGTGACACAAGTCTTTGACCTTCTCCATGTCCTTCTCGAGTAATTCCGCAAATTCGATCCGTCGGTGAAGTCTTGGACGTCCTGCTGCGCCCATTCCCGCGAAGTTGCGCCGTGTGATTTCCATCGATGAAAATGTCTCCATCTGAAGTTGAAGGCGCTTGAGCAAAGCCGCTCCACGGCGGGCTTCCCTCTTGAGTGTCCAGTATTTGCACGCCTCAGCCACATACTCTTTACGCTTGCGAACATTGAAGCGCACAAGTGACGCTTCAACCTTCTCATAGACGAGATGAGGCACTACCGGTGCACCGGATGGCAGCCTCCACACACCTTTGGTAGATTGACTGCGCTTTCGCCTGTTGCTGCCGGGCACCTGGGTCGAGTCATCCACATCGTCGTCCATGCTCATCGTACTGGACGAGTTGCGGGCTGCCGCGGCTTGACTTTCTGCCCACCGTCGACCTCGCATCGTTTGGCGGTAGTACGCCATGGCCTCACGTGTAGCCATGTCCACATCATTCTCTCGGCGCCATTCGGTCGGAACATGCTTGTGACAGAAAGCTTTGAGCACGCTAGCGTCGACGTTGGCGGGTCCGCTGTGGGCAGACTTCATTCGAAGGAACAATTTGGCACGTCGCGCACAGGTGACATGGAAGGCAGAATAGCAATTCTTGTTGCCACATTGGATGCATGCGCCCATTTTCTGGTCGCAGATGTAGCATTGCTATTTTCGTCAGCTCAATCGAATGGATTCATGGAGTGTTCATGCTCACTAATCTCCATCTTTGCTTGGGAACCTTCTCAATCTCCATGACCGGCTCCATAAAGGTGGTGTTGCCAAGTGAAACCTCTGGGATCCAAATGGCACAAAGCAGGTGTGACCATCGTTGAGGATTGGCAGTCTGTTTGAAAGCTCCATCGACATTGGGACAGAATATGCAGGTCTGTGATATGTCAGTACCACAACGAAGCACAGGGAGGTACGAAATTACTCACGGCTGTTCCTCGGCCAATCAACTGGCACTTGCGGCACAACCACTGGCCTTCAGGTATAAAAGGAACCCCGTAACACTCCTGGTGCACGGCGAGATCACAGCCGTCACAGAAGACGATGGCGTTGGTGTTCTCGCAATCGCCATCGTCACAGACGGCGCATTTTGTGTCTTGTTCTTCACCATTTCCTACTGGTTCTCCGTTAACCGCAGCTGCCGAGCTCGAACGTGGTCGATGGGTTTGGGGAGGCTTCGGGTTTGGCTTGGGGATTCCTTGGACGCAAGCGAGTCAGCACAGGTAGATCGCACCAGGTAATCGACAACTCACTTTTCTCAAGCCCATGCCATTCCTTTTCGATCTGCGTCATGGTTATCTCGAAAATCGCGGGCTTGATCGCTTCGACTTGTTCCTCTTTCCTCTGCGCATTATAGGCCTCCAGCCACCGATCGTCTTGTTCGTCCATGTCATACTCGACTCGTCCGACGGGGTGAGCATGTGCTTCCATTTCAAGGCTCAACGCGAGGTCCAGGTCTTCATCAAGGTTCCCGTCGACGATGCGTATCAATCGCTTTTCAGGCCGCATGAACATGTCACTCTCCTGATATCCTACGCTCGCCATGGTGCGATCGACGTAGTTGACCTGCGCCGAAGGGTCCTGTTCGTAGTGCGAAAATGTGTCGATCGTCCGATAAGACGGCTTTGGAAGGCTCAGTTTTTCGCGTTTGTCTTTTGTCGGTAGCGGTTCGATCCTTGGTGCTGGAGGCGAGCCCAAGCCGGTAAGCATGGATCCAGGACGCCGTGGAGGCCTGCCAGGCCGCCGCTTGATCACCGCTGGGGACAAAGACTGTTCGCTGGCGCCACCAACATGGACGGTGTCTTCGTCCTGTTCAGCGAACGAGTTCTGTTCCTTGAGATTGGGAATTTCAGCCGGAGTGGAAGCATCGTCTTGGGCCGAGAAGGATTGGCTCAAACCCAGGATGGGTGTCGTCGGCTTCGTGATGGGCGGGCTGACGCCGTCTATCTCTTCCGCACTGAAGACCATAAAGTCCATATCAATATCCAGGTCCTGGTGGAACTCCTCCCAGCCTCGCTCCTCTCTTGGCTTGTATCCATCATTCTGAGCCACGGCAGCGGCAGCAGCGGAGGCAGAACTGGCTCGGGGACCGGCAGCTGGGCGATCGCGCCGGGGGCGCGTGTAGGGTCGGGAGGGAGATGCGGCATCGGGAGAGTATTTGCGGGTTGTAGCTGGTGTACGCGACGGACGCGGCCGGGGCGCGCTGTGCCTGCGGCCGGCTGCCTTGAGCAGCGGAATCGCAATTTCCTTGGGTATTTCGGCGCCGGTTTCTGGGTCGATGTAGCGGCCACCACCGCCAGGCCCACCAGGAATGTACTTGGGTCGCTTGGGGGCCGCAGAAGCAGGGGCGGTGGGTGTGGCACTGGGGTCGACGCGTGGAGGGCGGCCGGGGCCGCGTTGATTGCGCCTCGTGGGCGTGTCTGATGGCACCGCCATGGGTGGTCAGGGTGGGTGTCCGTATGATCGCGTTGGGCGCAGTGAGACTCCGGTCACGCAGCGCGATCGGAAGCGCAAGGAGAGGACAACAGATGCCAAGCTACCGTCTGCGCGGACGCGTTGTGCTGCGAGGTCGGGCGAAAGACATGTGTGGACGGCACGGCAGAGGCGGATGACGCGGAGGGAGGTGCTGCGACGGGTCTGCTCGAGGCGTGAGCCAGCTGGCGCGTCTCGCCGCTGCAACCTCTGGAGGTGATGTTGAAGGTCGCGCTAGTGCATGTGGCCCGTGCGCCTTCCCCACGCGCCCAGCGCCTTGCCCGATCGACCAGCAGCTGGTCGTGCACCTTCGAAGCCACCCTATGAGCACTATCCATGCGGCTCATCGCGCCCCTCACCGCATTGGCGACACGACTTCCGAGCAGAAACGCGCCGCCGCCGTGACCCTGAGAGGCGTCAGGCGCCCGTGCGGTCACGTGCCCAGTCCTTGATGATGCCATTCGCCATACCGTCCACTAAACGTGTTCCTGGGAAGGAGCTCGCGCCTTAAGTGGGGTGTAGTCCCGCGTAATCCATCCTCCGGACCGCAGCCTTCTCGCTTGCTCATCAATCTTTTCTGCAACTCCCGTCCGTCGTACCTGGTACCTGGCGCCATCGCTCCCGTGCATCACAGCCGCACATCATGGCTTCGCCTGAAGTCGTCTACCTCGCCCAGGGCCTCTCGCGGCTCCTGGGCTGGTCCTAGTATGCTAGCGCGGTGATTTCTCGTAGTGTGCCAGAGGATCAAGGCTGACTGATCTCGAGCTTCTTATGCTGGTCCGGGTCCTTCTATCCCCAACCGCTCATGAACTGGCGTCGGAAGTCGACGCTAGGATTTGGCATCGACTTTCCCACCCTCAACATTATTGGCTTTGTTGCATACACGGTCTCTACCGCGGCAACGTTGTGGTCGCCAACCATCCGGGCACAGTACGCTGCTCGGTACCCAGGCGCTCCAGAGCCCACCGTCCGCTTCAACGACTTTGCGTTTGCGTTGCATGCTTTGGTCATGTCACTCATTATCTACAGCCAATTTTGGCTGAAGACTTGGGGCTTCAAGGTCGGCGCGGACCAGAAGATGAGCTCTTTGGCAAAGGGCATCTTCTGGGGCAATATTGTCGGAGTGGTCATTGTGACTGTCGTGGTCTGGGTCAAGGGCAAAGATGGTGGACACGATGCCAGTGGCTGGGCGTGGATCGATGTGGTACGTGGCCCCGAATTTCCTGTTTGTCGTGACGTGCGTCAAGCTCAAACGCGCCGTGACACACGCACGCGCTCTTGCAGGCACTTGGAGCGCTCGTCGAGATCTGGTCGCGACGTTCGGGGTGCACCGCGACGTCTCGACGGATGCTGCAACTGCCTCGGATAGTCCTACTGCTAGGATACTTTCTGAGTGGCTGCCATATGCTGCACAGAAGATGTTTTATGGGATTTTGCGAGCTGACCAACTCTTCAAGATTTACGCCATTGGATACGTCAAGCTCGTGGTTACCGTCGTCAAATACGTTCCCCAGGTATGGTTGAACTACAAGCGAAAGTCCACGGTTGGATTCAGCATTGGCGGAATGTTGCTGGACTTTTCTGGTGGTATACTGTCCAATCTCCAGCTGGTCATCGACTCCTCCCTGCAAGCGGACTGGTCTGGAATTACCGGAAACCCTGTCAAGTTTGGCCTCGCAAACGTGAGCATCATTTTCGATGTCATATTCATTGTCCAGCATTACGTTGTGTATCGGCATGCGAGAGAGGTCGAGGAAAGAGACGAGGAATCCAACGGCGAACGGCGACCTCTGTTGAGCGCCAGGCCGTAGCTTCTTTGCTAGAGCTTGAGCCAGGCGTTTGCGCATCTTGAGATTCGTCACCAGGCGCGTGAACTTTTTTTTAGAGAAGATGATTAGCCCTTTTAGATACGACTCATGACACTGTCTCGGCTTGTCGCTGACCAGAACATTTGCGAGATTAGATCATTTTTATTCACGTGGGATCGCGATTTGATCACATCGCCAAACGCAAGTTGGTCCTGTGCATACGTGCCGGGCGTCTGGGTTCGTCGTTTGCGGTCGATTCGTATTAGTGTTGCTGTACGGTGACGCTAAGCGGCGAGCTAAGAGACGGAGTGATGTCAAGAGCGGACTGGTACCTGAGCAGCTCGGACTCGTACCTTGTAAAAGCTGTGGCTTGTGTCCCAAAGCTGAGCAAACCAAGGAGAAAGGGGGCTAGAGTTCCCGTCTTGACAACCCAAAGAATCTTCAGAGCCAATCTCGATCTTCGGGTGGTTTCGGTCTTTTGCGATGGGCCCCGCGATCGAGCAGCTCGCGAGGAAATTGTCGACATGAACATCGAGAAGATCAACGCCGAAGTTGAGTCGAGTCCCACTGCTTGGTATGATGGTCTGACAGGAGTGGCACGCAACGGTAGCTGGCTGGGCACAAGCCGGCCGTTGTTCCTGATGCCTGGTGCACCTGTCAGCAAAACGGCCCCCTTCAGCCAATGTTGTGAGGGGGGACAGGACGTGTCTCGAAGCGGAACACCGGCTCCGGCCTCAGCAAAGCCTCAAGCACTACGGTAGCTTTCGCTAGTCGTGTGATAGTCAATGCTCTGGATATGGCGCAGTTGTCGTCACTGCTGTGTGGGGCTGAAGACGATCTGGCACGGCGGAAAGTTTGACGGCCATGTGGTCGAACTGACTTATCGAAAGTCAGGCTGTCCGGTCGCGATGGGGCGGTTGAGTTTGGCCGTTCGTAGGCATGCGCGAGAGCCAAAGAGGTGATCCGAGCAAGGGTGAGTGACAGAAAAAGCAATGCGCCGGTCAACCCTTGCCAAAGATCGTCCGCCAGCGCGTGAAAGCGCGGAGTTTCGTGTGCCCACGGGCCGACCAGGTTGGCCACACGTCGTGCGCCAACTACCACCTTCGGCAGCACGAAGTGAGGGAGCCGCCATGCAGTACGTCATCGCCGGCGCTGCGCCTCACCGGCCGACGCGATTCAGGATGCCAATTGCTCGGTCTCAGTGCTGCAGAGCACACCATGGGGGCCTTGTCCGACTGCTGGGGGTTGTGCAGGATTGAGTGAGCTGACGAGGTTCGGAGACCAAGGGCGTTGTCGCAGCTGAAAAAGAAAGCCCAAGGCCCTTTTGCGGCTCGCAGGCTAAGCCACTCCGCTGGGGGGCCGCAAGCTCTCAATTGGTCGTTCGCAGATCTCATTCCCGCCAGCCCTCAAGAGCCCGGTCCCAAAAGTCATCGGGCCCCGCGATTCGGACTCTTAGCGGGAGCTTCACCTGCATCGGTCTTCGCAAGCCGCCATCGAGACCCTGCTTTCCCGCAGCTCGCCGTGGCTCCATTGGTTGATCAATATAGGGCCCGCGTGCTGCCCTCTGTCATGGTACGTGGTGGGTCTGGATGAGTCTCCTTGCCGTCCCTCTTATACCCGGCTGCCCTTGGTCGCTCGCGGAACACTCTGTCTTCCTCACCCTTCACTCTTTTGTCAGCCGCCGCGTCCGAGCACATGTCTTCTTTTCAGCCTCTCCGCCGCTTCAACAACAAGCGAAACCATACTCACAAAGTCTACTCGGGCCAGGACTCTGCTCGCGGTTCTACTACCAGCATTTCCCCTAGCATGACAAGCACCGATGGGAATCGGCCTGGTACAGCCTTCAGACAAGAATCACCCGTGAAAAATCAGGCCAATGGGAGTCAAACCGTAGTGCTGGATTTCCAAGATCGCCAGAACTCAACGGCGTCTCACGGCGTTGATTCTCCACAAGCAGTTGTTTCAAACACTTTCGACATGGGCTCTGAGGATGAGGAGGCATCGTCTCTCCGTGGAAACCAAGATATCCACATTCCAACAAGGACAACGTGAGTTCATTTCTCCAGCGCAATTGCTTTTTTCTTTTCCTGAAACAATAAAAAAGAAAACACTTGCATGACGAGGCAACGGCGCCTGTACTGATTCTGACCATATCCCGCAGCAGCATCGAGGGTGCCAAGCGCAACTTCTCCAGGCCCAAGAGTCGCGAGTTGGACACATCCACTCCGGAATCTAAAGAACGGCTCTCCACCGAGAAAAGCTCTGCTGATTCCGTCATGTCTTATGAAACGAGAGCTAGCTCGGTGGGGACCATCCCGCCATTACAGACGAAAGCGGGCGCCGAAGACGACGGCAGGCTTGAGCCTCTTATAGAAGACGACCCCGGCAACTTTGATCTTGTCGCTCCTGAAGAGCAAGTGAGCAGGGACTATTCCCTCGAAACACGGGCTGAGAAGATTTTGTCCAAGGAACATCTGCAAGCCATCTTCTCGGATCCGGCTCTGCTGAACAAGTTCACTTCGTTCCTGAGCGCCTACAGACCCAAATCGCTGCCCCTCCTCGTGTACTATCTGGATGCTTTGAAAGCTCTTCGAGCAATCAGTTATGCCAATGCGGTGGCAGAGGCACTCGAGCCAATTGACGACTTGGAGTTCACCGCGCACCTGGCGAGACCAACAATCAATACCGTCCTTGAAGAGAAGGCCCAGCGCGCATTCGATCAGCTGGCCCAGGAAGATCTGCCTGCGTACGTCAGCTATGTGTGGGTCCAAGTTGTCAGCTTGAGCATTCAGATGAGGATCACGGGGACCCTGCCTCCACATTTGCGGGAGGCTTCCGAAGGGCTGGCCGAAACATTCTGTCTCACGGATCCGTCAAGGAAAGACAATCCCATTATCTTTGCCTCCGAAGGTCAGCAAGCCTCGCTTATTGCCCACCTACGAGACTGACAATTTCTAGAATTCCATCGTACGACCCAATATGGCGTCAGCTACGCAATCGGGCGCAACTGTCGCTTTTTGCAGGGCCCGCGGACGAATCCGTTTTCGGTGAAGCGGTTGAGCAAAGCGATCCGAGAAGGTACGGAGATCAACGAGCTCATCTTGAACTAGTAAGTCTCGGAATTACTATCAATTTTTTGTGCCCACTGACGCGTAGACAGCCGACGCGATGGATCAACGTTCCTCAATCTCCTGATGATGGCTCCCCTGATGGACAACAGGGGCAAGGTCAGGTATTTCATCGGATCCCAGGTGGACGTAAGCGGCCTTGCAAAAGAGTGCACCGATCTCCCCGGGCTGAGACGGATGCTTGCCAAAGACGGAGAGATAGAGCTGGAGGACGACGAACAGGTGCCTCCGGAGCAGGAAAAGGACGAGTTCCAGGCGCTGAGCGAGATGTTCAACCAAGGAGAGGTCAACACGGTGCGGAGGACTGGCGGGCACATGCACAAGGAGCACGTTGAAGATGACGACACGACTTCGATGTATCATCAGCCACGACTGCTCATCAAAGACAGCCCACCTCTTGGCGCCGGGTCAGAGATCTTTGGCAAAGTCAGAAACAACGGGAAGCTAGCCGGGATCTACAGCCACGTAAGTCAACGCCAGCTATAGGTTTAACATGTGCTAACGGCTGGGATAGTATCTGCTTGTCCGACCGCATCCTTCTCTCCGCATCCTCTTCACCTCGCCCTCTCTCCGCGTGCCGGGCATCCTGCAGTCGGCTTTCATGGACAGGATTGGCGGCAGCTCACGAGTGCGCGAGGAACTGGGGCAGGCGCTAGCCGCGGGACGTGGCGTGACGGCCAAGGTGCGGTGGCTGGCTAGCCTGCGGCCAGACGACGAGGGCCGCAGCCGTTGGATCCATTGCACGCCGTTGCTCGGGCAGAACGGCAGCGTCGGGGTGTGGATGGTTGTGCTCGTCGACGACCATGCCAGCACCGCCATGCGCAAGTTCCGCGCACCGCCGCCCGTGTCGCGACCCGTCGGCGGAACCAGGCAGTCCCCGCACCACCACGGCGGTGGCGGTGCGAACAGACCGGAACCCCGCAGTCCCACCAGCGCCTTCCGCGGAGGAGGAGCACCGGCGCCTTCCGTTGGCCGTGGCCGCCACCCCGTCCCCATCATCGACTCGCTGGCCGTCAGCAGCAAGTTCGAGCGCAACCTCACCGAGGAGGAGTTTGACCGTCAGATCGAGGAGCGCGACCGCATCCTGGGCCTCAGCAGTCCGCCGCTGCCTTCTTCGCGATCCCCGCGCTTGTATTCCGACCAGCTTGCCGGACGGTCTGCTAGCCCGCATCCTCCGGGCACTGCTGGCAGCGGCGCCAATTCCATGGACTCGTTCCGCATCTGAAACGGCACCGAGTACCAATGCTGATGCCACATGTTTTTTTTTTCCTGTGTGTGTTACGTCGTGTTTTGTTGAGTGGTTATACCCATTGAGGCCGGTTCCTTTCTGTGTTTTGGCTGCATTTGCATATCTAGCTGTAAACATACGGTACAGAATCTTATACATACCTTCGAACTCGAGCGCTGCGCAGCTCGCACGACCTTGTTGCTTTCCCCTTCTTTTTTTTTCCTTTGCTTCGATACCCACAGTCAATAATGGGAAATGGATCTGTTTTCAAGGGGTTGTGTTGGACATCACGTATATTCAATAACGTTGAGGCTCATCGTCATCATCAACCCGACAGGGTAATCTTCAGCAACGTGCCATCTTTTACAACACCCTTGTTGGGTGTCCCTTCATCGTTCACCTATATTAACCACATGTAGTAGCAGCGTATAATGAGACATCCAGTCGACCAGTTTCTTCCTGTACCCGCCTGTAATCACCGTCTGACAGGTTGCAAGATGAAAAACAAGCGTTGACTTATTCTCAAGTACCCGTATCTCAGTGAGTTCGAAAATACACGCTGTAGAACGCCAGATTTGGTGGCCACAGACAATTTACAAATAGCTCCATCTGCATGCGCCTCTGTAGGGCTGAATAGGGCGCCAGCCGAGGAGGGACCCTTGCGACGTCAGACCTTCAATTAAGCCGCGCCGGCGCGTCACGGCGATCATTCGTCTCATCCCCGCCAAATCCCCCTCCCAAAAATCCACCACCAGCACCACAACCTCGCGACACGTCCAGAACCGAGCCGTGCGCCTCCGCACCCCGCAGCCGACCATGGCGTCCATCCGGCCAATGACGCCAATGGACCTCCTCCACTTCAACGAGTGCAACCTCGACCCGCTCACCGAGACGTACAACGTCAGCTTCTACCTCGAATACCTGACCAAGTGGCCGCACCTGTGCAAGGTCATTGAGGGCCCACACGGCAAGATCGAGGGATACAGTACGAGGCCCCTCCCCTCCCCCGGCATCCAGAAAAAAAAAAGAGAGAGAGAGAGAGAGAGCGAGCGAGCGCGCGCGCGCGCGCGAAAAGAAAGAGACCAAACCGCTAACCCAACCCCGCGTCGCGCGCGCAAACAAAACAGTCATGGGCAAGACGGAATCCTCGCCGTACCCGGCGCCGGTCCCACCGTTCGCGCCGTCGACCAACACGGACCCCAACTACCTGCCGTGGCACGGCCACATCACCTGCCTGACCATCGCGCCGTCGGCGCGGCGGCTGGGCCACGCGACGCGCCTGACGCAGCTGCTCGAGCAGGCGTGCGACGCCGAGAACGCCTGGTTCGTCGACCTGTTCGTGCGCGCCGAGAACGCCGTCGCCCAGCGCCTGTACGAGGGCATGGGCTACAGCGTCTACCGCCGCGTGGTCGGCTACTACAACGACGATACGGACGCGTTTGATATGCGGAAGCCGCTGAGCAGGGATAAGGGGAGGGAGTGCGTGAGGGAGGGCGGGAAGGAGGTCAGGGTCAGTCCGGAGGATGTGTGGTGACGGGGGGCGGGAACGGCGTGGACATAAGAAAAGGACGATGGGCGGTATGAGTAAGGAAGATATTTGGTTCGGTCTTCTGGGAAAACTTCTTGGATGATGATGATGATGATGGAAGAAAGAATGGTGTGAGCTTTGCTCCGCCCGGCTCGTCTTCTAGAAGCTGATTGCATAAGAGGGTTGCTGTGTGGTTTGGACAGGCGCGAAGGGAGAAAAAAAAAACGTCTCTAGATGCTTTGTTCAGGCTTTCTCATACATACTAGAGCTTGATTTTTATACGAGAACAATATACCATCACGATTTTGGAGCCTACAGCCTCGTTCCCTAAGATAACCCAATTTTGCTCACTTTTTTTGAGCCTCTAGTGAGACTCTGCTCTTCCGTCGAACCATCTGCTCTGCCATGCGGCATCCATGCAGCCCCTAGACTCCTATGTCCCATTCTTTTTTTTTTTTAAACCACCAGCCCCGCCCAACCTCTCTACGCCGCCCCAAGCACCTTCAACGCATGCTCCGCGAGAACATCGCCCAACAACTCATCCTCCCTCATCTCCTGCACCGCCTGCACCGCCACCTCCCTCGCCTCTCCCCCACCACCCAGAACCCTTCCAGAACCACCACCTCCCCGCAACACCACCGACACCACCCTCTTCCCCCTCGCCTCGACCTCCTCCTCCGCGCACTGCACCCCCACCCCCCTCGCCCTCCTCTCCGCCTCCTCCCAGCACGCCTCCGCCCTCCGCGCCTGCGCCACCGCCGCCGCAACGTCGCCCTGCGAGCCCGCGACGGCGGCGCCGCGCAGCCGCCAGTGCACGTCGCCGAGCGCGACGTACAGCTGGGGCGCCTTGTCGTCGGACGGGGGCGGGGGCGGGGACAGCGTCGCGGCGAGGACGTGGTACGCGCGCTTCAGGGCGTCGGCGTGCACGGCGGCGGCGGCCGCGTCGTCGTCCGTCACGTCCTGCGGCGCGGCGGGGGGACCCGGCTCGGCCGCCGAGCTGTCGATGGCGGCGGACGGTGCTTGCGCCAGGTACGTCGATTCGGCTTGCGCGGCGGCGGCGGGGGATGGCGCGCTGGTGGCGGTGGCGGTGGCGATGGCGGAGAGGGCGTCGATGAGGGCGCTGTGCGCGTCGGCGGGGGAGGGGAGGGAGGGGGGAGGGGCGGATGAGGATGAGGAGGGTGGGCTCGTTATGTCGGCGAATTTGGCCAGGACGACGGCGTACCAGGATGCGGCGGTGCGCTCGCCGCGGCGGTATTCGGCTTCGCTGACGGCGGAGAAGAGGCGGGCTTGCGCGAGGGAGCCTTCGGCGAGGGCGGAGTCGTGCTCGCTGGGTTGGGCGAGGGTGGGCTTGGGTGGGGCAGCGGAGAGGGAGAGGGAGAGGGTGGGTGTTTTTTTCTCTGTGGAGAAAGGGGCGTTAGTGAGGTGTGTAAAGCTTTGGATGGGGCATGGAAAGATGCGGGAGGGGAGATACGGGAGGGGCTTGCGTACCAGGCTCCGGGACTGTACGGTCTAGCTTCTCGAAGTATGGCTGAAGAGCGCCGGATGTGAAGAAGCCAACGACCGTCTCGACGTCCTTGCTAATAGCATCCAGCTCCTCCGCAGGCATGATGCTAAGAAGGTCTGCAAGCGTGTTTGCCATGAAAAACACGGAGTCGAGAATGGCGCTTTCGGTCACGGCCTCCTCAACACTGGCATACTCCTCTGCAGAGGAGCCGGAAGATGACTTCTCCGCGGAGGGTGGGGCAGCATCCATAGGCGCATCTGGATCGCCGGAGTTTGCTGCAAGGAAAGCTGCTTGTAGAGACTCATACTCCTGGACTTGCCTTTCGAGGCAATGGCGGATGCACTGCACAGACTCATGGAGCAGCGGCACCGCCTCGGCCTTGTTCACGCGGTCGGCAAGGTCGGACAGGACGTTGGCCGTGTTGAACAGGATGTCGAGGTTGTCAGGGTTCAGCACAATGGCAAAGCGATGTGAGTCCAGTGCCTGTCGGAGGAGGTCGACAAGGGGGGGACCGATTTGTGCTGCGATGCGCAGGTCTTGGGCGATCTGGTACTCTAACAGCGCCCTATGACGTGCATCAGCTTACTGCTGCTGTTTCGGCAAGGGTGGTGTTTGGGAGAAGCAAGAAAACACGAGAAAAACAAATGGACGGCATGTCGCGAGAGCGAACGTACTTGTTGTAAGCCAGATCGAAAGACTGCGGAAACTTCTGCAGACCGGCGGCATAGGCGTCGACGGCACGCTGGAAGAAGCGAGCGGATTTGGCAGCGTCTCCTGCTCTCCACTTGCCGGCGCTCTTTTCAAACTCATCGGCAGCATCGAGAAAGTCATCCTCGGTCTGGGGTTCCTGGGCGAGGTTAGTGATGGGCCAGGGCGCGACATAATGCTGCGGCATACGGGCTCCTTCTTCTTTCCGCGCGCAGGTTGCTTAGCACTGGTCTGGAGGAACTGCTTCTTCTTCGGCATGGCTGTGCTGATTTCGCTCGGCAAATATCACTAGGTTGCAATTGATGACAGGCGCAGGCCGGTGAGGTTGAGAAGGTCGAGGCAGGGCTGAATTTCGGGGTCCGAAAATTCGCTTCCGCCGCCCATGACGATCGCTGACTCTTCGCCCGACGACGCCTACTCGCTCTCTCTCTACTCTCTACTCCACCACCGAACCTTGTCCTAGAGTATACACGATAATCCCGAAGCCACCTCCGCGCGCTTCATGCTTTGAAATCCTCCCACCAGCATGACTGATCCACCAGCATGCCTTGGTCATCGAACAGGACGCCCTCGGCAGCCAGCATTGCCAGCTTCTTCTCGCAGTTCTGCCCACTCGGGACATTGCGCCAGTCGCCTTTGTAACCCCCGATGAACTGGCCAGCCATGTCAGCGATTGCCGAGTCAGCAGCGCATGTGGAAGCTCTTCCTTACCCCGCTGCTTGCGATGCACCGATGACAAGGGATCTCGGGCGCGAATGGATTGCTTCGTAGTGCGCCACCGACTGCGCGAGGGGAGGAGCCGAGCGCTCGAGCGAGCGCCGCGTACGACGCGATGCGCCCCTCCGGGATCTGCTGGAGCAGCGCGTACACACGCTCCTGGTATTGCGTCACCGTCTTTGACATGCTGGTGGTTTAGGAGAATGAGATGCCATGGCAAAAGCACTGCACGACCGTGGGCTTTTAAGATGGGCGAGCGCGGAGCCTTGTCAGCCCAGTCACCATTACCGCAGTCCCTTCATTGGTCACTTCCACAGCAGCAGCCCGACGCGCCTCACGCACGCCATCACGTGCCATCACTTACCATCGCTTGCCATCACTCGTCATCACTCGCCGATTCCAGCGTGACGATTTCTGGTGTACTCTTGGGCTCAGTTTCTGCCGTGATGATCTGTTGTGGGGCTCGACGGACATGGCGCTTCTTGCAGCGCGGTTTCCATTTCAAGCACTCCATCCAACCTGGGCAAGCACGCTATGGCAAGCTCTGTCCTCCTACCTGTCTGTCCTTCAGGCTTCGACTTCTCTGCTGCCCAAACCCCGGCTTTTGTCAACTCAATCAAGTGTCTATCTCCATTGCGGCCGTAGCCTATCAAGCATGGCTAAATCGTACCGCGAAGCTCTTTTGACCAGACCAAGGCAGAAGCAGAGCAAAGCCAACTTCGTTTTTACCGTACAGGATGACAACATCAGGGAGAACATCCGATACCGCATCTACGACTTCTGCTTCGACATCGTATACGACGACGCTCTCAGACCATCCATCATGCAGTACATCCGCGTGCTGTACCTGCCGCCCCACCCACTGTTCAATCGTGAAAATTGGGAGAAAACCATGGTACACCGCCATTGGAGCCATAAGCCTCGTGGCCTCGCCCTCCTGCGCGTGGCCTCGAACATCTATCGCGAGGTCTTCTTCCGCTTCTATTGGTTCCACCTCCCCAACTGGGCCCTCCCCTTTGGCGATATACCTGACCTGCGACGCCGATTACGCAAAATTCCAGAGCCGCACGACCGCAATGTCAATGCACACGTGAAAATCCGCTGCTTCTTCACCGACGAGAAGGAATCCGAGAACGCTCGTCTCAACATTGTCCGGCCCTCCACGCTGAGGGAGATATTCTACCTGATGGGGCTCGGAGATATCTCTATACCTTGGGTGAGCTATACCAATGTAGACGGGAAAAAAGAGAAAATCATAATCGGTGTAGGCTTTCAGATACTCCAAGAGCTCACCGAGGAAAATTGGATGAGATCTCTGACCTTCGTCGGTAAGCTTGGGAATATGGTATTTCGTCCCTCTCGGAACGGCGTGTTAGGAGGGCTGGACTTCGCCGCCAGCAAATACCAAACTGCCGGGAACACGGCTCCAGCATTCCCAGAAAAACGTCTAAATGTAAAGGGGATCCAAGATGTCTTTCGCCACATGCGTCGCCACCTCGAGAATGCCACTGGAGCTATCAGACAGGCCAAGGCTTATTTGCCGCCCCTACGCACCCAATCACCGGAAAGCTCATGTAATACCGGCCCTCCAAGGGTCTATCAAAGCCACGGAACTGCGGTTGCAGCTGTCGAAAAACGGCATGCGTCCGAAAACAACCCTCAAAGAAATCTAAGTCTGGCATCCGAACATGTCATCCGCGCCTCAAGACCGGCTAGTCAGCCTGAACCAATTGAGCCACTTCAGCATGGGCAGCATCTGTCTCCTCGGTCGCAACATAGCCTTGAGAGTTTCTTCGGTCAACAGACTCGCAAAAGTCAACTTCGTGGAGGCTCCTTGCTTGTACTACTCCACGAACTCAATCACCATACGCTTGATCTGATCGACAACCTCGAACACAGTAATGCCATGAGCACATCTAGACCGGAAATGGACGAAAAGAGTCTGATGCAGGAAATGTCGAGATGTTCAACGCAAATTTCCGAGCTCATCACTTTGGATGAGGTCTTGCGGGCTCCTCCGGAGAAGTATGAACTTGGAGCACTAGATATCAGCCGTCCTAAATCTGAACCGGATAGGGTCGAAACATGTTGGAGTCCAGCACTCCACGAAGCAACCGAAGAAGAAAACGGTCTCGACAATATCCGAAATACATTGAGGAGTCAAAGCGGAACGCATACACTATCTTCGTTTCAGACCAATTGTCCCCCGCAACTCGAGGAAGGCTGCCTCTCGGATCATCGCTCTACCAGAGCAGAGCCTACACATGAACAGTCAAAAGCATACTATGCCCATGAAATGGGCTTTGAAACGCGCATCGCACAATGGATTACGCGCGAGAATGATCCAATACCATCCCGCAAATCCTCAGTTTCTTGGTCCAGTGGCAAAGAGGCTTGCGAGCTATCTTCTCGCAAGCGCGTCAGCTCCTCCAATTACCATGTGTGCTTTTCCCGCCGTCCTTTGTCCAACAAGCATCCTCCATCCTCCGGTACGGCCTTCCAATCAACAACCTCATCATCGTCCCGCTCTACGTCGAGCAAATGTTCAATCTCGGCCATGACGGACACTTTGGCGCCGCAAGCACCCACCACCACTATTGCCGATACCTCTACCGAACGACAACCAGCGCCACCATCCCAACATTACCAAGTTCAGAGCCCCGAATCGATAGTACCCACGCCAGCTCCCTCAATCACCGACCGAGCCACCACCACCCCGCCACTTCGAGAGCTTCCCTTGTCAAAGACCACGAACGCGCAGATCACGGACGACGTGCACAAGGTAGCGACCGCTGCAGCCACCACCACCATCAGCTCCTCAAAATCGTCTCGACGAGTGTCGTCATCCTCCAACGTTGCGAGTTTGTGTGCAGACGACAGACGGCCCGAGGACGAGCCGATCATTGTCATTCCCGGCGCGAAGCAGTTTCTGACGCCGAAACGAGACGTCAAACCTTGGTGGGAGGCAAGTTCCGGCGGCAGTCAGAGCACAGGTGGGAAGAAGAGGAGGAGTGGTAGGGGGAAGGGAACGAGAGGGAGTGCGGATGCGTGGACGTAGTTGGACTAATTGAGGTCGGAAGGGGGAACAAGGGTGGAGGCGCATGTTGACAAAAGTCTTTAATGCTTCCGTGGGTGGGGAGGATGAGAAGAGGAAGAAGAAGAAGAAGAAGAAGAAGTGGATATTCTTGCGTGCCAAGCTCTATTACATTCGGGAGGCATCCAGTACAAACTGCTAGAGACAGGTAGGCAGTTGATGCGACTGCTTATTGTTCTTGTACACGGTGCTGCTGAAATTCCTGACAGAGCAATTCAACTGATGGACAGTATTCTACACGCGGCTGAAACCGCCCTTTTACGAAAGAGAAAGGAACATCAGCCAACTAATGGGGTTTCTCAATCGGCAAGCAGTGTCTTCCTCGTCTTCCTCGATACTCTCGAAGTGCATGCATTATGCATTCTACTGCGCATTGTTACTTATACCAACCCCATGGAAGCAATAGTCATGTGACAGGATTGCGGAGGGCTTCTTATCTCACGAAAGTCAGCCCCTTTAGCTCAGTGGTAGAGCGCGACACTAGTAATGTCGAGGCCATCGGTTCGACTCCGATAGGGGGCATAGATGTCAATTGGCAAGAGGCAAGGCGATCGAACGTCTGCTACGTTCATTTTTTGTTGTCTGTTCTTTTGTTTTCTTTTTGTTTTGTTTTCGTTTCTGACATTCTTTTTGTGTGTGGAAATGAGACGAGACGGGAAGGGTCCGAGACCCGCATGTTGATTTTGGCCTGAGTCAGGAACGCACTAAGGGCAAAGGAGGGAAAACGTGGCTGAGACAGGGATGTGTGGTGAATTGAATGGAGGTACGAGGCCGAAGTGGGACCGGGAGCGGACGGGGCGGGGAGATAGATGGTGGGGTGGTCGCGAGGGGAAGCTGAGAGAGAGAAACGGGAGAAGAGGGTTATCTCGAGGATTGAGACAAAATCGCAGCCATGGTGCGGGGTTTATCGTTGGTTTATCGTTGGTTGCCCTTTCGGGAGTCGGGCTTGCAGGTCATATATGCAACTTGTCAGTCCGGGGCCGGCGGCTGCGTGAACAACGGAAAAATAAAAGCAAGCTAAGTAGCTGCATGTACATACATAGATTTGCAGGCTGGTACGAGATGATGCAGTCACGTAGATGATGGCAAGCATCCCTTGCTGTTATCGATAAATAGTCGGGCGGAAAATGCTACACGTTGCATTCCCCAGCGCTGCGTCACCGAAGTCTGAGCAGCTGGCATTTGACACCAGAGAAGTGGCAGCAGCCAACAAGAGCGAGGGCCAGGTTCTGAACGGTAGCACGGAGTTTTGTCGTCCGCTTTCCATCCAATCTGTGCGATGCGACGGCAGGACGTTGTTCTGGGTATCAGTGTTATTGCAATTTCCCGGAAAAGTGCAACTCGGGTCCCGCAAGGTTCCCCGCATTAATAAGTAGAAGACGAAGAGAAAAGAGCAACAAGGGACTTTGCGACTTTCCTTCTTTGGTGTGCAAGCATCTTACCGATGTGTGCTGGAAGGATCGTGTCGCTGACGGATTCCTTCGTTCCAAAACAGGAAGGACATGCGTCCTCGGGAGCATCCTGTTGTCTGCGTCGACTTCTTAGCTATGCAAGCCGGAAGTGAAGCCTTGGCGGATAGGGCTGGCTTGCAGCTTGCATGGTACATATTGACGCATGGCTGAGTGAGACCTTGATCTTCTGTGAAGGTGGTCCGATTTCAGTAAGCATAGTTAGTTTGTTGAACCCGAACCTGAGTAACAACGCACGAGAGGGGACAGAGATGTCCCCATGGTGATGTTAAGTATTCTTGGAACATCATTTCTTTTGTCTTCACTTTCCAGGACGGCTGTTGCTGAGGATTGGCTATGTCTTTGAATACGGCCATCACGATGGTCGTTGTACTTCGTGCGCCCTTCCGTGGCTTACGCGGGGCCTTCAGGGGAGTTCTGAGACGTACAACGTGGTCTCTGCTAGTTTACTCTGTCAGCATCGCGTTAGAATATGCACCATTATGAGATTGTCATTAATGCAGCTGGATGTCTTATGGCTTGATCAGCTCTGGAATTTCTTGGATAAGAATCTGTTCTCCGCATCGCTTCTTTCACTGTGCGAACGAGAAAATACCACACCATGGCCATCAATGACGTTGAGAAGGTGTCAAGATCGACGACTGCGCACGAACTTCGAGAATGTGAAGCTACGCCTGCAGAACCCGAGCCCGGAAGCGGCGATATCAAGGTCCTGGCTGATTCTAGTCTGTCGGGCAACGTCAAGACCACAGCGGATGGCAACATTGTTTTGATCCCACAACCGAGCGGTATGAAACAATTACCGTCTTGCACTGATCTCGTTGTCGGAAACTTCACTGACAACGATATGTGGTAGCTGACCCGGACGATCCTCTAAACTGGAGCTGGAAGAAGAAGCACTTCGTGTTCACGGCGTTGATGCTTCCTTCGTTTCTCTCCGATTTCAGCGTCACCTATGGTGCTGTTATCTTCGAGAAGCAAGCCCAGACGTGGGATATGAGCGTGGCTGCAGTTTCCAATTCAATCGGCGGTGCCTTATTCATGTTAGGCCCCGGCGGAGTTCTTGCAGTCCCCATGACTGAAAGATTCGGGAGGTGAGCAGTGGCATCGTCAAACAATCAAGAATTTGTGAACTCACAACGCACTCGGACGTAGGCTTCCGGTACTATTCTGGTCGCAGTTGGCTGGCTTGGTTCTCACCATTGGTGCCACCTTGTCCACTACGTACACGGGTTTCACAGCCGTTCGAGTATTGCAGGGACTGTTCACTTCGCCGCCTCAAGTTATTGGCTTGACCTTCATCCATGACATGTTCTTTTTCCACGAGCGAACACGCAAGATTAATATATGGTGCGTCGCATTCCTGGTTGGGCCAATATTCGCACCAGTCATGTCATCCTTGATACTGTCCAAGGTCGGATGGCGTGAAGATTTCGCTGTTGTGGCCGGTATGTACTTCCTGTCGCTGCTCCTTGTCATCGTCATGGGAGACGAAACAGCGTTCGACAGAAGAAATACGGGTAACAACATCAAGTCCTGCGGTATCCGAGGAAGACTGGAACTTTTGACGGGCGTAGCTGGCTGGAAGACCAAAGGTCGCCCGAGCCTGAGGTCCGTATTCGTTCAGATCTTCCAAGTGCAGATCAAACCACAAATGCTGCTCCCAGGTAAGCCTTGCTCCCACCACAAACCTATGCAGACAATGACTGACTCTGTAGCCACTGGATTCTACATGGTGCTTGTCATGTGGACGATCGGATTCGTGACCACGCTCTCGCAGATTCTGTATCCAGCGCCCTACTTTTTCACGCCAGCGCAGGTTGGACTTTTCTATCTGGCACCATGCATTGGATCCGTGGTCGGCGAGCTATATGGCCATTGGTTCAATGATTGGTTGTGCACCCGATATATCCGAAAGCACAACGGAAAGTACCGCCCCGAGAACCGGCTGTGGAGCTGTTATCCGGGATTGGTACTCGGAGTTGCGGGCCTGGTGATATATGGGCAAGCCTTGCAACATCAACTATCGTGGGTAGTTCTGGCCGTCGGCTATGGGGTCTATGCTGTGGCGCAAAGTAGGTATTACGCGGCCTCAGCCGGTCTAACGCGTTCAGCCTCGCCCTTTTCTTTTTCTTTTTCCCTCCTTGCTGACTCGGGTCTATTGGACAGTGGCGGTGCCAGTCGCGATCATAGCGTATCTGCTGGACGTCTTTCCAGATCATTCGGTTATTACTTCCGCAATCATCAACTTCTGGTGAGGCCCGAATGATATATCACCTCATGCAGGTTGATGAATGCACTGCTTACTTTGACGAAGGCGAACAACGGGTGGTTTCTGCGTGGGCTATTTCGAGCTGAAGTGGATTGCCCGCACCGGCGCAGGTGCTACCTTTGGCACACAAGCGGCGTTGTTGGTCGCAAGTTTCTTGACCATAATTGCCGTGCAGATCTGGGGGAAAGAATGGAGAGCGAAGTATCCGGCCCCGAGCGTTGGATAGCCCAAGTGCTGCAGAGAAATCGTACGATGAGGCGGCTCTGGCAATCGAGACTGGCTGGGCCGTGGATGCTTCTGCTGTAGCACCCGGGCGTAAAGTTTGTGCGACGCTGAGCGCTTGGCTGAAGGCGGCGACATTGCGGGACTGATTGCGGATAAGGATAAAGACCGGTGAGTGTCGGGGCTGCAGCCGTTGTGGCGAGTAGATGAGACTGCATGTACGGCAATGGATGGTGAGACGTAGCTGCAGCTTGCCTCGTGATTCTCTCTATGTCGGTAGAAGGTTCGAAGTAAGGTCAGGCATGGTCAGGCATGGTCGTCCAGAAGCTCTCTGATCCCAATCAGGGGCCTTCTTTCTCGCATGACGAAATGAGGACGCATCAGCGGGCGCTGCCACAACGGCAGAGGCTGGACTTAGTGGACATAGGCTGGGTAGTGCCGGCGGAGTGGCGGAGCATCCCCTGAACGTTGATTCGAGCAGTGTTGGACACGTGAGGCGTAGTAGTCCAGGGAGAAGTGAGTCAGTCGCACAGGTGCGTGGCTGACTATCGAGCATAGTGCTGCAGAAACGTCTTGCAACGTCCCTTGCGCAGCAAGAATTGCTTCTGCCTTGCTGGGCGCAGGGCGACGGCAAATTGCGGGTGCGTGGAGGAGCTGAGGGCTGCGAAGGAGCACTACAGGCGCGTGCCACGTGAAGGAGGCGGAGAGCGGACGGGGATGGTGCTTGCAGCGGGCCGGGATGCAGAGGTCGAGAACACCAACAGAGCAGCTCGTGGGGAGGAGGCCAGAAGTATTGGCTTGGCAGGCTGCCCGGCACTTGCCTTTTGGCAGGCAGTCGGAGAATTGGGCAAACACCCGCTGCCAGATAGGGTCACACGCGCCGAGGCTGCATCTGTCTCGGCACCGCGCATGCGCCCGCACGCCAGCTGCATTCGAGAACGCGAGAGAGAGACTAGAGAGAGAAGGTCGCGGAGAAGGGTGCGGCATTGCGCAGCCTGGGAGCTAAGTAAGCGGGACGAGGAGCGCAGGCGCCAGCCCACGGCCCGCGACGCTTATTTTTGGGCCTTTGGTCTGGCCTCCCGGCACTTAACATCCCGCTCTGGAGGCCGTGGATGGAAGCCGCCCATCACGCCTGCAGGATGCAATTGACTGCTCCTGCCGTCAGCCGGCCATGGTCGAAGGCAGCGAGCTTGCACTGCGGGCTGCCTGCTCTGGACGGCGCGCCCCCCATCGCGGCGCCGCGAGCGCCGTCTGGCTGGAGAGGATATTGGCCATGCTGACCGGGTTGATGCGTGTTTCCACTCGGCTGCCGCACCGACTGCCCCAAGGTGTTAATTGCGCTTCCACCGTGGCGTACCTGCACACGCTAGAGCTCATGGCGTCGACAGCCCGCAGCAGCCCGCAGCAGCCCGCAGCAGCCCACTGACCCACGCCCTCGGGGCTTCTGCAGCTGCCCGCATGAAAGACGGCCTGCCGCCGCCCATCACCACTCCCAAAAGCTCCATTGTTGATCCCACCGCCGTCGCTCGCTTTCAACCGCTGCCCGCCCTCCTCCCCACTCTTTGCGCAGCCTCTTCGCCCTCGCTGCCCGTCGCTGCCCGCTGCTCCGCCGTGGTTGGTGTCCATCTGCAAGGGGCACTCGACTCTCCCACATTCTCCCGTCGCCTGCAGAGCCTCCCCACGACCGTCTGCCGTTGCAGAAAACCCCCCGCCCTGCCGCCCTGCCCGCTCTCGCGCACGCGCGCTGCCGCTGGGCGACCGAGGCGCTCCCGACGCGGCCTGAGATTAAAGGATGCTTTGGCCTTGCAGGCGGGGTTCACCGGCCTTGCGATCATGACCAGCTCGTTCTCGTCTTGCAGCTGTGCTCACGGCGGCCCGGCAGACGCTGCGGATATGGCGTGGCAGGCCGCTGCAGCCCAGAAACCCATGGCGATAACGGGTCTGTCGCACCATGAGCGGCGCCGTCTGAGACATGGTATTGCGCCTTCCAAGCCCGCCGTGTCTCGTCGCCGTCGTATATCTCGGCCTGCGCCTGCGCCTGCGCCGCGCACAGCGCCCGCGTTTCCCGCTCTTCGCCAGCAACTCGTGTTCGTCCTGCTTGCGCTGTTGTTGTGCTGCGGATGCGTCTCTGCTGCAGGGACTCAAACCGATCGGCAGCGGCTGCGTTCGCTAGCTCGCAGAGGATCTCACATCAAGATCGATTGGGATCGCAGCGCACCTCCTCCCTCGCTGCAACGGATGCCGCAGCTCGGCCGCCGCGCGCCCGGCGATGACGCCTCTGCCTCCTCCGCACTGCCCACCACGCTGGTTGCGACGCGCACATCCGGATCCGCGTCGGCCACTGCCCTGGTCGTCGACACTGGCTCCACCGCGACCTCCATTCCGCAGCCCTTCGACACCAGCCTGGGCTCCAACTTTACCAGCTCCAACTGCCCCAATTTCTTCAATTCCTTCCTCGAAAACAGCACTTTTGTCGATTGCGTGCCGCTGTCCCTCCTGCTCCAAGTATGCGGCCTCCCATCTCATTTGCATTCCGACGATCCCACTAACCGTGACAGACCTCAAGCGCCTTCTTCGATGTCACCCGCTCCCTCGTGCGCACTACACAGGTGCTCGACGCGTCATGCTCGGCCAATTTCGCCCAGTGCAGTGCCCTGATGGACAATTTGGCCGCGCAGCTCATCCACGACGACCATTGCGGCGCAGACTACAAGGCCAGCAATCCCACCGTGCTGCAGGCCTACAAAGGACTTGTGGCGTACGAGCCTGTCTATCAGGCTGGCTGCTTGCGGGATGACTCGGGAAGCTACTGTGCGTTTTTCTCTCCTGAACCTCTCGTGCCCGTGCCGTCGTGCTAACTGCGCGGAATTCAGGCTTCGCCAATGCCATAACGAATTCCTCGTCGCCCACGGATTCCTACCCTTATTACCTCCCTGTCGGTGTGGCATTGCCCGGAGGCTCCCGGCCAACGTGCAACTCGTGTCTGCAAACGACCATGGACGCGTTCTGGACATACACCTCGAATAAAACGCAACCGATCAGCCAGACGTATGCGCAAGCTGCAGGCGTGGTCAACATACAGTGCGGGCCCAATTTTGTGAACGCGACAGTGTCCAAGTCCACCACTAGCGGAGTAGCGCCCAACGCGGCGGTGCCAGGGCTGTCTTCGGCGGCCTTGCTCCTCGCCTTGTCCGCACTTCTGCTGTAAAATGATACCCAATACCTACCGATCATGCCTGACACATTCGGCGCCTCCTGGACTTTGCCATGGAACTCACACGGCCGAAGCTTAAAGCTGGACAGACTTAGCAGGGATCCCGCTTACTGCTTGGCGCCGGCACCTGATTAGACACGACTCGCCGACGCTTGCGGGCCGGCTCTCCTTTAATTTTCCGCACCTCAGAACAGCTCGCCACGATGTTGATAGCGGCGCACATACTACGTAGACGCTCTCATACATAATTTCTCGTATACAGCGAAGGCGAACTGGAACTTTCTTTTGATTCATACCCCACCGGAACAGCGCAAGGGACCACGCGTACCCTTCCCAGGTTGACGTTATGTTGGACAAAATGGCCGGGCGAGGCCTTGTTGATGATGTTGACGATGCTGTAAATAGTTTAATAGACCCATTCTCAATTCCAGTTTGAATTTCCTTCGCGCATGACGGGTCCGGGGATCGGCGTACAAGCATCCCGCATCCGCAACACCCTTGTTCCTTGACTCGGTTGGGCGGGAAGTCGGATCATACCGACTGGCTGGCAGGCGACAGGCACCGATCGCTTGACAGCCCGCTCCCGTCTCCAGGCTGCCGGTTAGTTTGAGATGAGACGCAGTACCAGCAGGCATGAGGAAATGACGCAGAAGCATAATGGCTGGCCTGGGACGATGGTTGCAAGACGTGATGATGCTGGTGGGGGGCTGGGGAACCCCGGTCAGGGTAGCGTGCGTCGTCCCCGGTTGATCTCCCGGCTGTGGCTTGGCGACGGGGACGCTCATCAACCGGCGTGATAGTAACAACGGCGGAGGATCGCTAGCTCCCTCGTGCGGCCGCGGCTATGGATTTCCGTGAGCGGCAGGCCTGGTCGCGGCGGGCGGGCAGGGCAAGCTGGGGGCGCGGCGACAGAAGCGTGTGCTGTGTAGGAAGAGCAGCCGGGAACGATGGCTGGCATGCAGACCTTGCCCAAAACACGGCGCGTTTCAAGAGGTGGCAGATCGATAGCCTTGTGCGACGTCAGCCTTAAACCAGCTCTCCCGCAGCAGGAGGATATGACTGCACAACCGCCTGTACCCATCGCCCTCGTGCAAGCTCCCGCCGCAACCGCCCTCCCGCCATGGCCGACCCAGCCATCATGCGGCTCGACGCCGCGCCCGCCCACGCGCGCCGGCAGGACATCATCAGCGCCATCCTGAGCGACTACGGCGACAGCAGAGACCAGGACGACGAGGTCGAGCTGGACGACTACTACACGCAGGCCCGGCCGTCGCCCGCAGCTGCGCCGGCGGCCGTGCCCTCGGCCACGGCAGCGCTGGCTGTGCAATGCGCACCTGCGTCACCACCGGCGGCCAAGGACAAGCCGCTGCCGCCGCTGGTCGGCTTCCAACTGCGAGGTGCGTGTGCCCCGAAGCCCTTGCTGGAGACGGCGCGATCGTCGCCGGCGGCATTCTCGCTCCCGCGGCGGCGCGTGGTAAACAGGCCCGGTCCGGTCGCGTCGCTGATTTCGGTTTGATGGCGATGGGCGCCGTATAAGACGGCCCGCCAAGCACGCTCACACTGACCGCGCTCTCGCAGTGGCCGATGCGCCTGCAGCCTCGCAGCCAGGCGCGCCGAGTGGGAACCCGCCGCAAGCGAACATGATTGCTTCGCCCGCGCGCTCGTTTCGCGGCAGACGCCAGAAGCCGCCAGACCTGAAGCTGGCCCGCAGCAACGGCTCCACAGCCATCACGCCGGCCACCGCTGCCACGCCTGCCAAGACCGACACCAGCTCCCTGTCACCTTCCCTGTCCCTCTCCGCTCTTCACCCTCAACACCTGCCCACTCCCGACCGTGTCCGATCCCGCGCAACCGCCCGTCGTCTCAACGAGCTCCCCTTGCCGCCCACCCCGCCGCAGCCTCCCGCCAAAAACGACCCCCCAAGGCCGTCCGACCACACCTCCTCCGCGGCGGGTGCAGCTGCCATGGGTAACAAGGCCTCGAAGGCCGCCGGCGATCCAACCTCGCCCTCGCAACGCTCCAAATTCTCCCTGCGCCGGAAGCCCGTCAGAAAGGACACGGTACCGCCCGTCGAAGCTGCCAATGGCGCCGCCAAATCTCCGGTTCAGGGTGGTCTCGCTCCTGGAGCTCAAGCCGCGGCCGCGGCCGCGCAAGCTCCAGCTCCCCCTCGCGCTCCCGCATTGCACAACCCCAAGTCTACCACGTCGCTGCAGCAATCAGTAACCGCCAGCGACTCGCAACCTTCGGCTTCCCAGTCAGAAGAGCACACCCTGACCGAACCCGGCGCCCCTGTGCAGTCGCCCTCGACCACCCTGTCCGATGCTACCGTGATAAGGGACCGCTCCAACTCGCCGCCAACCGAGCCCGAGGAGGAGGAGCCCATCACGCCAACGCTCAAGCCCGCTGCCGTCGACTTGCTCCCTTCTCCGAGTCCTGTCCCCGAGGAAAGCCCGTCCAAATATGGCGTCGTCAAGCAGCCCAGCAATCCCGCCATCGAAAAGCAGAAGGGTGCTACTATGCACTACCGCGGCAAGAGTAGCACGGGCTTCGACATATTCAAGGTAGGCGCCCGCAACTTGCATTGCAAATTGTCTTTTGGTTGCGCGTCGTTCACAATGCTTAAATCGTTCGTTTGCTTTCAGCGATTGTAAAGTAACTGAAGCTCCTAGTCGTCGACGAACAAACTCCAGAACTCTAGACGCTATCTAGATGCCCATTCGCCGCCGCTGTCCCCGACCCCGGAAACCGCCATGAGCATTACTTCGCCGCTCCAGCTCACCACTAGTCCGGCCCTTGTCAGCTCCACTCCTCCCACTTTCGAGCTCTTCAACGCGCAGCTTCGACCCGAACGAAGCGTTGTACCCAGGCTTAATTGCGTCCACATGCAGTGTTTTCACGGCCACCGGCGCTTTCATCGAAGCAACAATCGCCTTCTTCCAATCGGGTGCATGCTCTGCTTCTCTTGCAGCCCCGACTTCCATTGGACTTGCACATGGTGTGCTCTGCGCATCTGCCAGGGCTGTCGGGCAAAACTTGAATCAATCCCCCGCAAAAGCCTCGACATGTTCATAACAGAGAGAATGACCGAGAAGACCAGCGGAGACACGACCGCAGCGAAGAGTAATAAGGAGAACTTAATGGTCAAGAAGAAAAGGAGGTCAATGCATATGCACGAGCCAAGCAGGGTCATCGTGTGGGAGAGCTGAGTGATTAATACCCTTAAAAAGGAAAGCAAAGAGTCGGGCGGATTTTTCATGGTGTTCGGAGTATTTTCACGCTACACAGCATTATGGGTGTTTTGCGCATGCATCTACGGTAACGGTCCTGGCCCTGGCGTTTGTTCAGCGATATTCTGGGAGCAATTTTTCTCGCTCTCCTCATCTATTGGAACTGGTCTACGCTGGAAGTATTGGGTTTTTTTTGTTGGGTGCCTCCCGGTGGTACTCGAGTTCGTGCTCGGAATCGAGCAAGCTGGAAATGCCTGGTGTTTCGATGGGCATTTTCGATGTGTGGATTGAATCCAGACTGGCACGCCTTTTCCTTTTGTTCGTTGTTCCTTCATTGTCTCATACCTTTCCCGTTTTCTGTTTCTATACCCGCGTTTGGGATCTGCCCAATTACAGCACTGGGTTGTTGGTGGGCTTAATCAGGATTACCTGGCCACGGTTTCTTTAGCCGGTGATGAAAGGGAAAAAGAAGGATCAAGCATCCAAAGCCTTGAATGATATCCCCTCCGCCAAAGGTCCTTGGCTGGTCAATAGATTTCTTTTTTTCTTGGCGGTAGGATCACCTCCGATAGTAGCACCAGGCATGTATAGCGCAATGCAATAGTAATTGGAGGCCGGATGACAATTTTCCTCGCCTTCTGCGTTTTCCCTTCTCTGGTGCGTATTGGCCTGTGTGTTTTTCTTTTTCCTTTTTCTTCGGGATGCACTGTGAATGACGCGGCAATTCTGTTCGCAGTATGGTTGCGGAGACCCGATCAAGCGAGAGCGTCAACGACATGTCGGTGCGAATCGGAGGTTGGCGGATATCGACCGGGGGATTTGACTTGCGTGCGCGGCCTCTTCCCTCTTCGACTTACCCCTCACGCCTGTTTCCCTATTCACAAGCTCCAACCTCCTCTTGGCAGCCCATGCCGCCTCCCCAACACCAAAGTTTTGTGGACCTGACACTCGACCGGGTTTGGCGTCTAGCGAGTAGCTGCGGTGTCGGAGGCGATAGATGGAGAAACAAGAGATAAGCGACGGTGTAATCCTCTGTTAGCTGCGGGGCCACGTCAACGGTGCTCTTCTCATCAGTCAATAAACATATCGACGATCGTTCGAGCTACGTTTCGTGCTTCCTGCCGGTGGCATCAGAGACATCGTCCGGGTCCTGCTCATACGATTGGCGGCCTTGTGCGTTCTTTCACCTCTTGAAGAGTGCTTACGGCAGAGCGCGAGCGGTCGCCTATATACTATGTTCTTGAGGGGGGAGCTTCCAGCGAAGTGAGCATTGGGGTTGAGAAGTGGTTGAAGGCTTCCTCGAAGTTCCCCGCCGTACCACAGACCACAGTACACATTGTGGTACGCAAAAGTTTGCGCGATTTTTTCGATGGTGCAACTCCGGATAGGGACGTACTGGAGTAGAGATCGTCGCCATTACTGCGCTCTGGCCACATTGTTCGAAGATCCACAACTCTACTTTGACCATCACAAAGTACAGCAAGAGTGGGGGGGGGGCCTCGGAGCAAGCATCTCTACAACTAACCATACCGACATCCGTTCTCGGCAGTCGTGTGAACTAGTCACATAGGTGGCGCGGAGGAAACCGACCGTGCTGCTGCTGCACTCTACAATGGCCATGGTTCATTTTTTTTTGGGCAACAGTGGCTTTCATCCTTCCCATACTCTATATGATCCCTCCTCTGGCGTTTGGAGCTCGGAACGAAGTCCCCCGTGTACGCTACCTAGGTAACTACCATCTCCGACGGAACATGCAGAACAAGAAAAGCCCATGCATGTGTGGAGTCATCCTACCCAGTCGTAGGAAGCATGCAACAGCCGTTCACCAGCAGATCCCCGACCGTATCCCCGAAGAGCCTTGATCACAACCACATTCGGACCTCCTCCATTGCATACCCACCCAACCGGACTACTCTTGGCGTCGTCATTTTCTGTCGACTTTTATGTATCAACGATCCTCCGTCGTCACAACCATAGCCTCCCCGCGCCAGGGGTATCCCGGCGAGTCGCGGCAAACCCTTAAGCCGGGGAGTGGGGATAATCACCTAGTCATCACACGAAGTAGATCTCCCGGGGATGTTTCGAAACATTCCCGAGTTCTCACTACTACTTTCTCCAATCGGCTCAATCCCCTCCAAAAAAAAAAAGACATATTTTGGACGAAAAAGAAAAGAATGGTGACGCGGGAGGCAAAGGAAGGAGGAAAGAAGAACGGTGGGAGTCTAAGATGGCGTCGGTCCCTCCTTTTGATTTTTCAGCCCACCACCACTACTACTATCCGCTTCGCCTCCCTCCCCGCCCTTCCGTCCGCCGTGCGGGACTATTATTGTGGCGATCCTTCGCTAGTAGTACCTACTATCGACCACCAGTGGGTGTCCGGGCCCATCCATCATTGGTCCCTCCTTCCATGGCTAACCTCAAAGAGAGAAAAGATGGGCACATGTCAGCTTTTCCTGTTATTAGGCACCCACCACTAATAAGATATCCCACTAGCGGTGGGTTGGGCTGGCATGTATGCGCGATGAGAAGGAGCCGGACGCCGTTTCGACGGAAACTCCTGCGAACCTTATTCTGCGATTTTGATCCCGCCAGCCGGGGTCGAAGGATGAAGGTCAGGATGAAACGGGGAAGAGTGACGGGGAGATGGGCGGGTGCGAAACTCAAGTACATAAGCAGTAGTCGGACTTTTTTTTTTTATTTTTTTTTAGAGAGGCGTTTCCCCCGCGGAGATCTAGGTCGGTTTTCTTCAGCCTTACCATGGACCTGTCGGGTCGGATTTGGAAACAAAAACCACCGCAAAAGTCGGGTTGATGAGATCATTTCCGCGACCGGCCCGGGGGAGAGAACGGTGGCGACCCGCAGCGGAGGAACTCAGTAGACTAGATGGCGATGAGATTATGAGGGATGCGAGAAGGGGGTTCGTGGCGCTGGGGTAGGGAGCTTGCTGTGATCAATGAGCTTCGGAATTGGAAAGTCCGTCCGTTTGCCAGTAGGAGCGCCTGAAAGCAGTAGCCTCCAGCGTCGGAGAAAAGGGACTCTCAAGAAGCGTCATGGCTTGCAGGCGCTTGACGAGTCGTGCACGCACGGCCTGAATTACATGAGCGTTTTCCCTTGCTGACAGAGACAAGGGAGATGGGCGGCGGAGGTAAGACCGAGGTGCAGCTTCAACTCTGTTCTGGAAGAACCGAATCGTCCGTAGTCTATTGGGCGAAGCTATGGTTGGATGGGGGCGGTTGGCGCCATCCAGCCGTCTGACAGGGTCCAGGGCTGGAGTCTGCGCTTTTCCTTTTGCTCTTTTCCTGCTGCGCGTTGTCGCGAGGCGTTTCGTCTTATGCGCATAACGCAGGCACGAGTCACCCGCTTGTCTCAGATCCGGAAGGTGTGATAGGAGGCCTGCAAGTGCTGGTGAAAGTATGAAGCGCATCTCGTAGATCTCCGCTGCAAGCCAAGTCACGATTACCTTCGCCAAGGGGAAGGATTGTGGAAATCTTTTGATTCAGAAACGACAGCTTGGGTGCGTTTCGTTTCGTTCGACCTAACTTGCTGCTGACGCCGGCAAATTGAACCCTCTTCTCCATACCCGAGAGTCCGTCTGGTGCGGGGTATCCTTGCTTGCAAAAACGCCACGACTGCATGTTCCCTTTCCCTTACCCAAGCCTTTTCCCCACCGCGGGCCCAGAATAGCTGACAAAGAAAGACAAGAAAAACGCGAGCAAACATTTTCAAGGAAAGGAGTGACGGACGTGTGTTCAAAGGAAAGAAAAGGACAGGCAGCACCACGCTTGTGCTATGAATTGATGGGGGGGTATCTTCCAACGCCTTTCGGCATCCTGAGCAATGTCGCCAGGACGCCCGTGTGCAAAAAGAATTCTTGAGCAACCGCCTGCGCCGTTTCAGCTCGTCGCAAGCTCTGCTGCGCGGCCGTTCGATGCTTGTTTGGTGATTTCTGGGAGATTCGTCGATCGTTACAGAGTACTCGTTCGCTTGCTTTGTCCCTCTGCCGTCCGGCGGGGTCCGTGGTCGCAGCCGGATCGAGGGCAAAAGCTGTGAGATGCTTGGATGCTAGTTCGCTGGTTCGCTCGGCAAAAGCCGTTGTGATGAAAGGGCTGTACAAAGGAAAGAATGAATGGAAAAAGGCATTGTGCCACCATGTGCCGTCTTGTGGCGGGTGGCGAGTGTGGCACCACCATTGCCTAGACGACAAGGCCGCCAAATGCCTCGGCAACACCCGTGAGCGGCCCCTTGACCCTGTCCAACAGGCGACGCTCGCTGCGCTCGCCTTCGGTTTTGACCTTGGTGAGCTGCAGCGGGGTCGGGCTAGGTGGCGTGCTCTCGTGCACCTGTTGGTCAGCTTGGTGCGACTCGACGTCGTCCAGGTCTGATCGCTGCTGAGTACTGCGGCTGGCCACCGGAGTAAGCTCGACGTCGGCGTCCCTGTGGAAAGACATTGCGACGCTGTCGTCGGACGCCTCGCGCCGCACGTCCGGCCGTGAGTTCGTGCGAAGAGCAGCCTCGCGGTCGGCGGCCGTGAAGCGGTGAGCCGTGTAGTGAGGCGGCGACTCGTGAAACTCCATGACAATCTGCCTCTTCACGTTGATGCGGAGTCGCATGCCGTCCCAGTACATGACATCGCTCGCCCGGGGCGAAGCTGCCAAAAGGACGGGAGCGCAGCGGCGGCGGTAGCGGAGAGTGGAGGATGCCGAGGGTTGCGGGTTTTCGGCCAAGGGGTACTTGCCCGAAGTGGGGGCAAGTTGGGAATCCACCGAAGCGCGGCGGGCGGTGGTGCGGTCAGTTGCGTCATCCATGTTCTGCGTGCTACTGTTGGAAAAGTTGCCAGGGCGCGGTGAAGGCGGCCTGTTGGGGAAGAGCAGATCCATGGCAAAATCCTCAGCGTCGCCGTCGGCTTCGCCAAGCGGCTGCTCCGACTGCTCCGGGTGCTCCGGGTGCTCGTCGTCTCCGTCGCGGGCGAGGTTCGGATACATGGTCCTGATGATGCGTTCCTGCTCGGCGAGCAGTCTCCTGGCGTGCAGATCAATGGCCTCCTGGCGGGTCGGGCGGCCGTCCAGCTGCCTCTGTCTGCGTCCTCTTCTGGGGAGGCTGCGGTACCGCGGCTCGCTCCGGTCCTCCAGAGGCGGGCTGATGTCGACGGCAGCGCACAGGTTCTCGATCCAGTCCAACATTCCCTCTTGCTCGGCAGCGCACAGCAAGAACTGATCCGCCTCGAGACGCAGCCGCATCACGTGCTCTCTGATTGGCCAGAACAGGTGTGGGTCGGTCTGGTAGACAGCCTGGCGCGAGTTTAGCGGCACCAGTTTGGCCAGCGGCGACTTGGGCACGAGGTCAGTCTTCTTGAAGTCAAGGGCGAGCCCGAGCTCGGCGTGCTGGAGTGAGTATGTGCGCAGCAGTTTGCCGGGCGCCGGCTTCTTGGATTTGGAGAACAGGGTGGTCTTGAGGCGGTAGATGTTGAGTTGGGTGCCGCGCAGGATGGCGTAGACGTCTTGCCATTGGCGCTCCTTTGGGCACGGCTTGTCGAAGAAGTTGATGCATTCGGTCTTGATGCCCAGCGGCCCTTCGAATAACACCGAGCACGAGTAGCTTGGCAGGGCCTCGTTGCTGCATTTCTCCGCGGGCTGGCGCGGCGCGTAGGCGGGTGGTTTGGCATCCAGGTCGCAGGGCTGGGTGTGGGTGTGGAAGGTGTTGTGATAGCCGTAGCAGTTGGCGGCCGAGGTGCTGGCGTTTGCGGCGGCGGCGGTGGTGGTAGCGGCCGGAGCGGCGTTCGGACGGGAGTTGTTTGCGGCGGAGTCGTTTGCCGGGGCAGGGCGCTGCGACGGCGGCGGGCACTGGGGCATGGCGCACTGCAGCATGGTGGAGTGTTGGCGGAAGAGCGCAGCACCGAGGGCAGACGCGCTCATGGTGGATTGGGAGTCGGGCTTTGTTTGAGCGGCGACCGGGGTGAATTTGAGGGCGCGGAGGAGCTATGCGGCGCAATTGGCGCACATGTCGGCTCGGGGGTCTGGATATGACAGGCGGCTGCGCTGGGTCGCAGTGTCTGGATGGCGGTCGGGGCTCGGTGGTTAGGCCGGGGCGGGCTGGTGGATTTAGTCGACAGGCCTGGACGGTGCGCGCGGCGGCGTGTCTCAGTGTGTATTCGCCCTGTCGTGGTCGGGTGTGGCTTTGCACGGGGCAGGCCTGGACAAAGAGCGCGCGCGGCAGCGTCTTCTTTTCAGATATCTGGGCATGCGGCGCGGACCAGGGGGGCCTGCAGCCCAGCCATGATCGTGGAGCGCGCGCGGGGAACTGGTGCGGCCATATCACACCACGGCCTGCGCGTGAACCACGACGCCCTTCCAAATCCCCCCAAAGCGCCCCTCTCCACCGCCCCAAGCCGGCTTTCACCGCAGATCGGCCAAGGCGACGAGCCGCGCCCAAGCCCGTTTCTCCTCCCGCCATGCCACCGCGCCCGAGCCCCGGCCTGGCCGCTACCGCGCCGCCGTCGCAACCTCACCCAAGGGCCGCTGTGCGACTGCGAGGCGCGTTCCTGGCTCGCTGGCTCGCTGGCTCGCTGGCTTACGTCGGCGCCGCCGCCGAGTCAAGCGGAAACAAAACGGGCCCCACCCTTTGCGCTGCTGCAGCGGGCCCTTCCGGGGAAGATCTCACCTGAGGTCATTTCGAGGATCGCTGCCGGCTCGCGACTCGTCCAGTGCCGTGACCGCCAGGTGCCGCCCTGCCTGCAGCGTCACGTTACTGCGCTAGCAAATCGCAGGGCAAGCAGCGGTGGGTAACGCTCTGCTCTGCCGACAGCGCCAGACCTGTGCGAACGCGCCGGGTGGGTAACGCCCAGCGCGCCGCCGCCCTGCTTTCGCCCGCCCAGCGTGCAGCCGCCGCCAAACGTCGACCTGTCATGCGCGGCCGGGGTGGAGAGCCGTGGTCATGAGTGCACGCCGCTTTTGGCAGCCAGAGCTGGCGGTCTGCGGCCCGCGCCTTTGACAATGGCCTTCTCGCCCGCCAGCTAGCCCGCCCGCAGCCCGCCACGGCCTAGTCCTGCGACCAAGAAGTCTTTTGCTCGCGATACCGCTGGCACATCCTCATCAGTCTACAGGTCACCCGGCTCCCGTTATCGCCTGGCCCGCGTCCGCAAGACCTCCCGCCGTGGCGCCGAGCCGCCGGTGGCACATCCAGACGCCCCCCCACGAGGCCCGTCACGTTTTCGTCGTGCAGCATCCGCATCTGCGCTATCTGCTGCACCCACGAGGCGCGTCTGGCACCCGTCCACCGTCCAGCTCGTGCCCCCCGACCGACGTCTTCTCACTCCGCTCGCTTCAGCTGCGAAGGACATGGCGTGTACGAGAGCGAGTCCGGACGTGAGACCAGTCGCAAAGCCCACGTGCAGGCGGAGATTATGCCCTGAGCGCAACCACCAGGCTCGCCGCATATCGATCTGCCCCAGCTAATGCATGTCATGATGCTGATGGTCCATTCGGAGACCCGAAACGTCTCAGCCGACGGCATCCCCATCCCCAGCTGCCCAGGGCCATCGACGCTGGACGCACGGCTAATGGCTGGAGACGTCCGTCAATTCAGGGACCCCGCACTTCCACCACTTCTGTCCACGGGCGGCAGATCGTTGCAGCAGGCTACTCTTCGGTCTGTCAGCCATGGCAACAGGCCACAGCATGCCGCTTTCAGCAGAGCACGGGATCCTTTGGCACAACGTTTCGTTACACAGCGCCCGTCGGCCGGTTGTTTTCCAACTCATGTCGTTTACGAGTCGCGCAGGCCCCATCCTGACGTCATGCTAGCTCCTCCGAAAGCCACAACCTTACGAAAAGGCGGTAGCTGCTTTTTCTTTTCAAGGCCGTTGGACAACTTACCTACGTCAGCCGTGCACCACCCGCGCAGTCCATGCGTTCGTTGGCCCTCCTGCCATCGGCTCCGGCGTGTATACGTTGTATGCTGACGACAGATCGGGCAGTCTCTGAGATGATGATTTACTCGCATTCTTCTTATTACTGTGCACGCCTTACGTTTTACATCGTCCAAGTTAGAAGGGGCGAGCTAAAAACGGTGCAGGCGGGTTTGAGCGATTGGACCTTGCCCAAGAATAGAACAACGGCTCAAGAGAACTTGGTCATGTAGGGAGAGGTTCCTTTTGGTTGGCAAGCTGTGGCCTTGTAAGCTTATCGGTGGACGATCGTTGACGTAGGTAGCAAGCAGCGACTTTCTACGTGGCACTCCGTGACTCTGATGCTGGAGCTTCGACATGGAGCTTGGACTCTGCGTATCCGTTAGAGCCTGAAACAGTGGGGGCCGGGCAGCATGCAATCCGGGTCTCTGCTTGTGGATTACGGCAGTGCACGTAGTGTCGCACCGTTGTTGTAATACCGAGTGATGGTCTGCATGGACTGGCTTGTTCCACGACGTTGCGCCAGCAATGCTCCATTGGTGAGGTTTCAAGGCGGTGCAGAAGCTTGTCACCACTCCGCATGATCGACCGACTGCTGATGGCGATGTGGCTGCAGAAGACTCAAAAGCTACCACGCCTCTACTGATACATGATTCACTCGTAAGCTGGAGCATGCTGACCGTAGATCGGATCGTGGCGCTCAGCCCAGTCAGCTAATCAGTAAGAATAGCCCCGGTTGAGGACTTGCTTGTAAGCCCCGTAACCCTCAGGAGGATTTCTCAACCGTGAAAGGCAACGGCTGGCTGAACAAGAACGGAGTATATGACGTGAGATGCTTGTTCACTCTTCTTGTCCCACTAGCACAGTCTAGGCTTGTTGAACGACCACCATAGCTCCACACCGGCTGACGCTGTTGTTCAGGGAAATTCGTCTTTGGATTCGCTTGAGAGCATATGAGTCGTCGAAAAATGGAGGCCTATCATATTGTGGCAGCGAATGGAATCGTGTCTCTAGCAAATGATTTGTATTGCTTCCCTTCGAATTAACTTGGAGACGACATGATCACTACTACAACTTTACGCGCGTCGAGGTCGTGCAGCTTCTGCGAGGTTGGGTACGCCACACAACCACCACTGCTCAGATAACGCAGCTCCCGCCCAATCGGTTCGCTTCCCCCATCAACCGAACAGCCCTCCAATCATACAGCCATACTTGACCTTAAGAGACCAGACAAGTAATGAGGCATCTAAGTCACACTTTTGCGTTGAGATGTTCCTTTTCGGTTACATCCGCAGAGTACTAGACGCCACACCTACTCGACAAGCTGATTCCGCTCGCTGGATCGTCACGAATTGCGCCACTGCAACCGGTCGTTCCAAAAGGATAGTCACCTATATCTGCTTCACAGAGATATTACCGCATGTTTGTGTGGGTCCGCTGAAATTCCACCATTACAAATTTCAAGGAAGACTATTTAATTCCTCCGTGCCCCGCCTTTTCCCTTCCTGCGTGGATAGTTGAAGCGAACACCCGGACACAGATGCGAATGTTAGATCTATGGAATATCTGCAGATAAAGGATCCTATCACCTACGGAAGACGTTCAAATCCTCTGTGGGGCAGACGTAGGTATGCTCAATTCTTTTGCAACCCGCTGCAAGATGATTTGTCTTGGCACATCGGTGCACGACTTATTCCCTCTTACTAACCCATCAACGCCGGGAGTATAGAAGACCTTTTACATCGTTGGAGAAGGGGGTCTTGCGTGGAAATAGAAGAGTATTCGCCATCTATGTACTTGGAAGCTGAAACGATCCGGCAATCCATTAACGAACGATATAAAAACAGACTGCTTGACTCACACAGACAACCCCGCCCCGTCTGTTGATCCGGATGACACAGCTTCCTCTACCGGACATGAGAAATCCTTTCCTTCTCCCACAAGCCTAAATAGCTGTTGTACTATATACGAGTGAATGTGTATATATGTTGTAGAAGTAGAGCATTCCAAGAAGAATGGAAGAGAATCGGGTATCGTTTTCATTTCTTCGTTCCCATCACAAATCAATCCCTCCGCTCTGCGTTCGTTGCCCACTTCTTTCGCACGAGAGAAATCAAAACAAGCCACCCGAAAATGAAAAAGAAGAGGCCACCAAAAAAAATGGGGGGAGAAGGGAAGAAAAACAAAAGCCAAAGATTCATTCAACAACGACCCAGTCACTACAGCAGCCCAGGCGTGACCACCACCTCCTGCTCCCTCTTGATGCGGTACAGCGCCAGCTTGGCGAAGCGGCCGAGGCTGGCCCAGAAGTGGCGGCCGGCCGGGTGATCCATGACCTTCTCGAGCAGGGCGACGACGGCCTGGCGCACGTCGACGCGCGGGTGGAACAGGCCGAGCGAGAGGTGGAAGAGGCCGCTGTTGGATTCGGGCGTCACGCTCAGCAGCTGCAGGATCGTGTCGTACTGGCGCTGCGCCGCGGCCGAGGTGGGCGAGAGCGCGCGGTGGTCCGGCCCGACCTTTGCCGTCGGACTGACCGGGCTGCCGTTGCCGTCTTCGTCCGGAGAGGCGCTGTTCTCGTTCTCGTTCATGATGGCGGCGATGTTGTTGTTGTGGTTGCTCGCGGCGTCTTCTTTGCTGTCGCCCGGCTTTGGCTTGCCGGCCTCCTCGACCGCGCGGGCGAGGGCGAGGTAGACGCCGGCGCTCTGCTCGTGGGTCAGGCGCGTTGCGCGCAGGCGGTCAAGCAACCAGAGCAGGTCGAGGTGCCGGATGGGCTGTCGCTCCCACATGCGCGCCAGGTCCTGGACGTAGCTGTAGTACGAGCGCGTGTTGCGCCACCCTTCCACCCGATGCACGTTCGCGCCCAGCTCCCGCAGCCTCTCGGACTCGGTGGCCCACACGTAGCCATGTCCCTTGATATTGGCGTCGATGGGCGAGAACTCGGCTTCGGGCGACGTGGGCGACAGCGCCGAAGCCGCGGATTGCGCGCCGATGTGCAGAGCCGAAGCTCCGTATACCGTCTCCTCGGACGCGGCTGCGAGCCGCGTGAACTTCAGCACCCAGTCACGGAAGCGCGATCGGATTGCTCCTTCTCCAAGACGATTGGAGATGGCACCGAGGATGGCTTCCATGAATTGGGTGTCTCCCGTGGGATCGACATCCTTTCCGCTGGTGCTGGGCATGCTCATGCTGAGGTTAGCATTCAGACCTTGACCAAGAGCGCTCGCAAGCCCGGGGGGCAGCATAGCCTGCTGCTGTTGAAAGTAGAGTAGGCCGTCTGTTATCCCTGCGCCTTCGATCTTGTGAGAGATCTTCATACGACCTGCAGGCAGATCGCAAAGCACATCCCACCACTCCGGCTTATGAGCGAACGCAGGGTTGGTGACACCGGCAATAAATCCGGGAACTTGGATCAAGTCATCAATTTTTGTCAGATCGGTATAGGGAAATGCGTGGCGAGTGAATCCTCGTAGCACGCCTCCGGATGCTAGTGCACACGCTGCAAGGACAGCCTCAGCGACTTCTCCAGAGGGACGATTATGACCGAGAAAGACGATGCGTTTTTGGGTCAGCAGAGCGTTGACCAGCACAATAATCGGATGTGTATAGGCTCCAGAAGTTGTGAGGTGCGGATGCAGCGTGAAAGGTTGTGGAGAAGCGGCGTGCGGTGTAGAGAAGGTCTGGATGAGCTTGATGAGGGAGAAATCTCCAACGGTCTCCGGCTGAATAGCAGTTGGAACCTTGATGGGCACTGGGATCCCGTTGTACATGACCCGAGACTCAAACTCATGTGTGTCTCTTGGAAGAGTGTATTTGTTGGCAGGCGCACGAGTTGGAGATCCCGAAGTTGTCTTGGACAGCGCTAGTCGCGTGTCCTTCATATCTTCGAGCTGTCTTTGGGCGACCATTTGCTCGAATTTCTCGATGAACATATCGGGTGCGGAAGAGGCCTGGAGGATATTGCGTTCGAGGAAAGACAGTCTTGGTAATAGCGAGAGATCCATGGAATTGAGAGAGTCATATAGGGAAGCGAGTGTCTCTGGTTCGGGGTTACGGAAGTATTCCTCGATAGCAAGCAGCAGTAATGGCTGGGAGCAAATGAGCATCCAGGCGTTCGATGGAGGGGAGCGGGAGACATGGTTACCTTGTAAATGTGGAGGAAGCTGTGCCTTGTGCAGATTGCCATTGCTTTGCAGACAGCGCCTCTGTTACCGCGTCAACAATGGCCTTTGATGCTCACCGCAGCCGTACATACCTTTTTACTGTATTGTCTTGCTTGGTATTCACTAAGTTAAGCACATATATTAAAGGCGGCCCCTCAAAACCCTCATCGTCACTCTCTTCCGAGTCTTCCGAGTCGAGATCATCATCGTCGTCATCCTCCTCCTCGTCTGAGACGGCGCCATTCTCTCCGGTGCCGTTGCCGTTGGCGGCCTTCTTCGCCTTCCGCTCACTGCGCAGACGCCTGCGCTCTCGCCGCTCCTCTTTGGCCTCCTCCTCAGCCTCGGTATCCTTGTGCAAGAAAAATATTGTCCAGTCCTGACTACGGACGTGAGCCTGATCCGGAAGCATCAGGTCTGCCAGCATATGCTCGTCGCCGCTGATTGGACCGGGGTATTGGTGCTCCATGATACTCCCCCGGTCGATATCGAAGCTCGCGACAAGAATGTACTCGACATGGTTCTCGCGCGAATTCGAGGGGTACTGCGAGCGCAGAGGGCGACCCATTCGGCTTGACGAGCGCGGTCTAAAGCTGCGCGACGAGGCAGAGGGGCTGTAATCGCGGGGGATCAGAGCCGGCGCGGGCGAGCGCGAGGGGCGCGAGAGTGTGGACGGGGAGCGCGAGGGCGGGAAACTGGAGAGCGACGACTGGCGATGCGATTTGGTGGCAGTAGGGGCGACAGTCGTGGGAGGAGAAGGCGGTGGAGGCCGCGCGACTTGCACGGAGGCCATGGTGGAAGGGGCCAGGAGAGCTCTGATGTGAAGTGGAGCAGGGGTTACGGTCGGTGGGGGTGATTGACTCGTGCGGGGAGCGTGTCTTGCGCGGCGCGTGTTTTGACGACGCGGTGCAACGGAGGACTGAGCAGAATTCACGATGCACTCTATCCGGACGCCATTGCTAGAGACGATGAGAGTTTTGCGAGCCCAGCTGCAGCCAAACGCGCCGCATGTAGTGCGGCAGGGCTGCGCCTAGACGGGCGAGCCCCTGGTCGAAGGACTCGCTAATTCCCGCGCGGGTCCCCCAAGGCCACGCCGCTTGGCCTGGCGCGTTGCTCCACCGACAGCGCCCAAGCCGGCCCAGCATCAACACGCGCGTCATCGCCCTGCCTGCGCCTGTGCAACTCCACCTGCACCGGCGACTGTCACCGCCATAGCCACCACCGCCCTCCACACCGCGCTCCGATCCTCACGCCCCAAACATGGTAAGAAGCCCATCCGCACGCCGCTGCGCTGCTCTAACCCATCCGCGCCTAGTCGTCCGCCCCCGGCCCTTCGAGCCCGCTCAGGACCTCAAATCTATTTGCGAACCCCAATCGCGCCTCCCCATTCCGTCGCTCAGGCTCGAGACTCGACACGACTTCTCCGTCGGCATTGCGCAGCTCGCCCTTCGCGTCGCCCTCGAGGCCTTCGGAAGTTCGTCCGACCACACCCTCGCGGTTGTCACCCGCGAAGGAACGCGACAGTCCCTTTCGCCGCTCCACATCTTCCGTCCGCAGTAATGACGAAACCGACGGCGCCAAACCCGACGAGTCAGGCTATGGATCCGCAGCGGAGACTTCTGACAGGCCTAGTCTGGGCAGCCCGTTCCTGACAACTCGCAAGACCACCTTAAGCCCAGATCCCCCAGCCTCGCCAACCCGCCCTCCTGTCCAACGCAACATCACCATGACCACCGATACGAGTACCATCAAGCCTCCCCCCTCTCCGCCTGTTGAGCGTCGGCCGCAACGGCCACCACCTGCGGCCAGGGCTGCGTCGTTGCTCGGTAGCAGCGACCCACTCGCCCACCTTCCTCCGGCCTTGCTACACAGCATGCGTGAATCATTCAGCGTGCTCGACCGCGACAACAAAGGCAACATCAGCGCTCCGGACGTCCAGGAAGCTCTCTCTCAGGTTGGCCTCGATAACGGTCCTGCTTCCATCACTCCATATTTCGACGGGCAGCCGCAGTCGCTGAATCTCTCCGCATACCTCAACATGATGGCTTCCCTGCTCGCACCTTTAAGCAGGGAGCGGGAGCTTCTCTCCGCTTTCGAAGCATTCGATGACCAGGATGATGGCCAAATTGATGTCGCGGAATTGAGGGATGCATTGATGAACACAGCGCCGGAGCCAGGTCAGGAGAGACTTACGGAGCTGGAGATTGAGAGAGTCGTCGAAGGCTTCAGAGGCCGCAGAGCCCTAGGAAAGATGGGCAAAGGCGCGTTGGGTCGTGGAGATGTGTTTCGTTACAAGGAATTTGTCGGCAGTGTTTGTGGCGGTTCATCGGCCAAGGATGCCAACGAAGAAGCGACTGCAGCATAGTTTATGTCTTACGACTTTGAACGAGCATTTTGGCGTTGGATTGGCGAAGCGGGTACCGGTTGGGTTCGTTTAATAGACTTATGGAAAGAAATTTCAGGTTTTGTTTGAATCAGCTCGGTCTAGTCGGTATGTTGTGCGCTGATCTATTCCGCAGGGACCAGCTCAAAGCGCACAAGCAAAACAGCCACCACAAGTTTGCTGAAAGTTGGTGTTCCCTACATACAGAGATTTACAGCCCAGCTAGATAGGTGCGCTCGTGCGCAAAGGGTGATGGCATACGGAGGTGCAGATGGGAGGACCGCAGTTTAGCCCTTCGGCACTGCGGCAACGCTCCTTCCTTTTTGATGACCACGCCGCCACGCCTGAACACAACCGGACAACGCGCACTTTGCCCAGCTTCTCAACCTCAAAAAAGAACCCATCGACAGCTGCTATGCAGCAAGACGTGGAAACGGCGTCTGACGGCGCGTCGAGCGACTCCTCGCTCAGCGACTATGTAAGACTTTCCTATATTGCTTGCGATTACTGCGCTAATGGCCAGAAAGATGGAGGTCTCTACGCCCTCGCCCACACCGCCAAAATACCCCGACGCGCCAGATGATACTTGCGTTCCTGCAACTGCGAACAACGAGGTCTGTATTCTCATGATCTTTCTCGTATGTGGAACTTATTACGCGACTAGACCGACCAGGCCGACGAGACCTATCAGACCAATCAAACCGACGAGATTGACCAGACCGATCACGGTGGCGTGCCCGAGGCTATCATACACAACGAAACAAAGAAGCCACCGGTGCCGGCCTGGATGACTGACCCTGCTGGGAGAGTGGAGATCACGGTCGTTCCAAGTGTTGACAAGCCCCATGTAAGTCTCCGTGATACCCTGCTTCCTCCCACCCTCAGGGTAGTATGGCATACCTTAATAACACATAGACAGAGGTGACGGTTGGTGTCCACTATTGCACCCTCACACATGTTGAACTCGTTGGATTGATGCATATGAAGCAACTCGACCTAGATAGTCACGAGTACAGGAAAGAGGCAGCGCGTCTGGCTGAGCAGAGACGGTTTCAGATCCAGCCGTTCCATCCTGCTGTAGCACGCCGTCAACAACTACCCGGTTGTGATCATCTCTTGCAGTCGCAACCCGCTAGCTTACCTCTCGATCCTGTGCGTGACGCGCTCATCGCAAACGATTCTGACATACAGAATGCGCAAGGCATCCCTCAACGCAACGGAAACGGCGACGTCGATGTGAATGCTAGCACCCAGAACAAGCAACCGGCCCCTACTAACGACGCTGCCAATACAGCCCAGACGACACAGGCTCCCCAAAGTTCTCAACGGAGCGACACCGTCTACGTCGTGCTTATCCAGTACCAGCCCATGGTGGAGTATGGAGGATCGCAGTTCGAGTTCGCCGTACAGGATCAACGCCCAAAGACCGACGGGTTCTCCACCGTTGAACATTACACGAAAGCCTTCCGACTCCAGGCCGACGCAAAGAACTACGCTCTCCACTTGTTCACACAGCGTGTCACTCTGGACTATCGCTACATCATGCAGAAGGCCTGGGACGACCTGAGCCTCGAAGAGATTCGTGCATATGGCGTCACTGAGGATGGACCTTCACCGCACATCCGCGGCTTCAGGATGTCCTCGATCGCCGATCCGCACTACTGGCAAGTTCGCTTTGGCTGTGACGAGGAGTTCTGTCGCATCTCTGTCATCCCGGTCAAGTCGAGTGACTCAAAGTTGCAGAACATGCCGTTCGTTGAGGCAGGACAGCCCCATGGCTGTGTTCCGACCTCGCTGGAGCCGCCGAAGCGTCCTTCAAAGACGCGGGTCGATGCGGAGATGGCAGATGGTGCGGAAGGTACCACATCTACGGAGGCGACATCCAACTTGGAGCAGTCGATCCCTGCTGATAATGTCGTTTCTATGGGGACCGTTCCTAGCGGAACCATTCCTATGGAGACCGTTTCTATGGAGACTGGTCCTACTGAACCCCCTCTACTGAACAAGGGCTGAGTGAGCTATTGGTTGTGGAGTAACATGGGTTTGAGGATGATTGGATGGGATTGGGAAACGGCTCTCAGGAATGCGATCGATTCGTGAGGCAGAGCAAGGAAAGACGACATAAGGTCGGGCTCTACGGTTACACTCGGCTTAGATAGGCAATTAACGGGATTGGACAAGAAACCCCCCTGAAAGTGAGCGAAGCATAGGGTACCGTACGTTCTAGAAGGTCACCAGACAGGTGGTGATCTGATCGTCTTACCCCGGATATTGTACGGGAGATTGCCACCTGGAGTCGGACGGAACCATAGATGACGACACGAATGGAGTGGAGTAGGGAGGGGCTGAGAAGCCGGTCGTACGGAGTCGACGATGCCGCTGAGGGTTGCATGCATGGAAGGCAGAGCCGGGAGTGCGGTAATAGATATGCTCGCTCCGTGTTTCAAGGCCAGAATGAGCTCCGTCGGAGGCGGCCGGCACGATTAGCCGTGTATTATTAGAAGGCTACTCTGATGGACGAGGTGACGAAAAGGGTAATCAGCGCTTTAGACCGGCACTGTGATTGGCCGGTCGCGCACTGAGCCAATATTTGCGAAGGATCGGCATGGGCTCGGGTGCAATACACGTTGATTGTGCTGTGGCGGAGACGGCAAGGAGTGTGGTAAGAGCATGGAGCGTTCACCCCATGAGTGCTGGCGTCACGGATCAGCGGCTCCTTACTGCCATGGCAGTCAGCAGGCGTGCAGCGCAGCGTGAGGCACGTCGGCCAGGGGTCATCCTGCGCGGGGTGGAGCGCTGTCTTCGCGGGCAGCGTGTGGCGCTGGGCGGCGGTGAGTGGCGTGGCATGGCCTCGTGACAGCGCTGGCGCGCGGGCTGTCGAGGGTAAAACAGGGCGTGACTTGAGCGAGGGCTGCGAGAGGCCGCAAAATGACGAAGATAAAGCTCCGCTTCACGTGCGCGGCTAAGGTGGGACCAGGCCGGCCGTGGAGGCTGCATGGCCCCGCGCTGATGCCCCCTCCCGCCGCCGTCGGCATGCAGCTCGCAGATACTCCCCGTATCAGCGCAGCTTCAACCAGAGGTACCGCCTCAACAACTCACTTGCCCCGCTCTCAACACCCTCCCCCACCACAAACCCACCGCGCCTGAAGCTCTTCGGATTCTCTGCGCGCTTCATGCCCCCTCCTGTCTTTGCATAACCGGCCGAATCGCACCCGGACTTCGCCGGTACCAGCATTCCCGCCCGCCGACCCGCTCCGCTGTGACAGCCAGACCCGGCGCGTATCGCAACCAGCCCTCCGTGAGACGCGACAAGAGCCACCTGCACCGAGAGCAGCTCCGGCACGCGGAAAAGCGCGCACAAGGCCTGATCACGGGCGAGTACCACGCCGCAACCGTCCATTGTCTCAGGCACCACCGGTGACGTCTCCCCGCCACGCAACCGCGCTGCGTCCAAGCTCCGGTACCCTCCAACGCAGCAGCGAGCAGCCAGACACCGCCGCTCGCTCTCCATCCCAAACCCGACTACTGCGCTCGCGCCCCCGCTCTCCCGCCCGCAACCGCCGAAGCTCATTTCATGCCCTCATCGCCTGAGAACGCGGCAGCCCTGACGAACCCCCAGCCCGGCATTGGATACCTATACCAACAGCACAACCGCAACCGATCGCGAGGAGTCGACACCGTGCAGACCCGAGGGCGGAACATATCGCGATATGAATTTGGACGAAGAGACCGCTATGGGGAGCGCGTTACGCGTATCTTCCCCAGAGAGATGTGAGTCACCCCAGCGGAGTCGAGAGTGAGGGGCTATCCGGCAGACATTCCGGGGCCCTTGCCGCTCCACGACAAACATGATGGTGGACAACCACCTTGAGCCGTGGTTGCCATCGATCGGATCAGAACCGGCGAACTGGCGGGAGCCAGCGCAAACGTGGCCGATAAAGCTTCTACTTCACCGCCCACAGCCCGCTTTCCCGCCTGCAGCGTCTCCTCACCAGCTCCAGTCCTTTGTTAACGTCTTCCTCTCAATAGAGCAAAGTCTCCGCAGTCTGCAACGCGATACCAAGCCTCCCCTAATCCTGCGACCTCGCCTCTCATTTCCGCTTTTGGCACTACCACAACAACCGCCGCACACTACACCAGCGAGTGGACAAAGTCGTTGCCCTTCTTTGCTGGACAAGGCCCACCCAATGGAAGAAGCTTGAGCGGCTCGCCCGGCCAGAACTTCGGCGTCTCCAACTCCCCACCTACCATTGGGGGCAGGCCGATGAGCCACCCGAACCACTACCCCAGTTTTGGCGGCAGGCTAGGCGTCTCCCCGCGCCAGTCGCCACCCCGAGATCGCCGTGCGTCCATGTTCTCGCAGTATTCGCAGCAGCCGCCGCTCCCACACCAGCCACAGTCACATTTCTATAATCTGCCTGATGTCGACTTTGGGTTGGATGCCCCACAGGGCGAGATGACACCTGGAGCCAACGGCTACTACTGTGGATTTGACACGCTTGACGCAGCTGGAGACAAACCATCATCACGGGTGGGACAGAACGCACTCTTGGTGGGTTATGAGGGTGGTCTTGACGCCTTTGATGTGAGAGCATCGCACATGAACGTCTTGGGAAGGGTGGAAGGCCTAAGGGGTGCAGTTATTGGTGCGAAGATAGTGCAGTGGTCTGGCGGTACAGACCCTTGTGCAGACGATCGTCCATTGGTTGCACTTGTCATTCACGGACCACTCTTGGAAGGTGTAAAGGATACCCGCCACTCAAGTGGCTCTTCTTCTGGCGCTTGCACCGATGAGAACGAAGGCTCGTCGAGCCCGCCCACCCGTCCAGCCTCCGCTTTGGGCGACACCAACTTGGCAGACGTGACTCACTATCAGACGACCGTTGAGATATGGTCCCTGAAAAAAGGCACGCATGTCGCAACGTTGTACAAGGCCCCGCCAGTGCCCCTCACTACACCATTGGACAGCCCTGTCTTTCAGCCCCCGCCTCCAGTGGGTGATCTGCGGATCGACGCCAAGGGTAAATTCGTAGTGGTTGCTTCGGGATGCAGCGGTGAAGTATTTGTATTCACACCGAAGGAGGAGGAAGCCCACCCGGCGTCGTTCAGATGCATCGGAAAGGTCTGGACGACGGTTCAAATCCGTGAACATACCCCGACCCCCAGCTCGGCGAGCTCGACGGAGTTGAACAGCCTCGAAGGCGATAACGTGGTTTCTTTCGGCAATCCTCTGTTTGCGCTCAGTGAGCGCTGGATAGCCGTTGTGCCTCCCGGGTCATCTTCATTGTACTCTCTCAACGGAACCACACTTCTGTCACCCTCCCAACCAAAGCCGCCGGGGATGACTACTCACGCACCACCTCCACCGCCTTCTGCAAACTGCCAAGTCGATGCTCCTGAAGATAGTTTCTTCAAAAACGCTTCTCGAGAGGTGGCTCAGCAAGCCATGAAGGGCATGCAGTGGGCTGCCAGTACCGGCATGCAGGCGTGGAAGAGTTACTGGAGCAACAAGCCTGCGAGCGAGCAGAATCCGAATGGTACCATGCCAATCGACAACCAGGGGCAAGTGTACTTCCCACCTACTCACGGACACAGCCAGAGTCCTCCGCAATCCAGCAATGAGCCGTCTTTGGTCTCCATCTTTGACATGCAAAAGATGGCGGAAACCGAATCCACGAAAAACCGAAGCACTCTTCAGCCGCTCACCACCTTCACGGCACCTCTTGGCTGCAGCTTCTTGTCCTTCTCACCCAGTGGGCTGATGTTGATGACTTTCAGCAAGAAAGGAGACAATCAGTTCGTCTGGGACTTGAACTGCATGCACCACACCAGCTCTCGTGGCACACGTGGCAACAGGTCCTCACAAGCGCACGTGCGGCAAGTTGCAAAGTTCACGCGCATGACCATCGCCAACATCGTTGATGTTGCATGGTCTGCTGGCAATGCCCGTCGGCTTGCAATTCTGACGGACAAAGGAACCGTGCACATGTATCCGATGCCCGCATCTGCATTCCAGTGGCCGCCACCAAGGCGCGTCCGCAAACCGAATGAGCAACCCAAGAAAGAAGTTGTGGAAGAACAGCCTCCGAAAGGAAGCGGCATCATCGGCTCAGCTGCTCAGAACATCACCGGCAAAGCCAAGCCTTTCTTCAGCTCTGTCCGCAACCGTGGTGGCAGCGTGGGGTCTGGCTTTAGCTTGAGCAACCTCAGCATGACTCCCGCTGCCGGTGCCAAAGGTGGAAAAGCCGTCGCTGCTGGCATTGGAAAGTCGATTGGTGGTGCTGCCAGCAATCTCAAGCATGCTAGCGACAACAAGCTTCAGCTGCCTTCCTTGGTCAACGGCGTGAACGCATCATCGGTGGTCTGGCTCGTCAACCCGAAGTACCGTGATCCTCGCATCGCGCTCGTTTCTGGTGGTGTTTTGACCATTCACAAAGTCAACTTCAAGGAGGTTCGTAGCAAGAACGGCAGGCCCCAGACACGCATTACCAAGCAGAAACTCGTCGAGTACGGCCTGAACCCAATCAGAGATAGCACTATCGCTCCCGCTACGTTTGCGTATCTCACCTCGAAGCCAGGTGAAGAGCCTGCGCCGCTTCCTGGAACTGGAAGGTCTGGAGATTCTTATTGGAACCCGAAAGCTCCTGCCGTCGGTGCGACCAAGGCAAAGGGCATGATGGCTCATCCACTAGCCACTGCGGAGATTGAGACCAATACGCCTTATCAGCCGTTCCATACCGACAGGCGGATTGACCTGTTCATCAACGACGTTCCTGCCCAGGATCATGTCGAAGGTGAAGCCGAGCAGCAAGTAGAAGAGGAAGTCTCGATTGCTCAGGCGATTCATCACGTTGATGACTGCACTGTCTGGGCTTTTGGATCTGATATCCCCTCTGTCAAGGTCACTCTCCCGTCATCGCACGCTTATGACGACGATCCTTTCTCCGACGACCTTCTCGGCCTTGACATGAACGGCAATGGTCCGGGCGCAGGTGGTGCTGCCGGCATGGTGAGCGACTTTGCTCTGCGTGAGGGTGACGAAGAGATCGAGCAGGTCGTCGTGACAACCAGGCGCCGTCGCCTCAAGCGCAAGGAAATCGACGAGGAAACGGAGCCTGACGAAGGCTTCTTCGAAGACGACTGCGAGGTTTGGGACTTCGCTGGCGATAGGGTGTAGATGTATGTTTCCGCGCCATCCGACGTCTGTCTCCTCCGGGCTCTGCCAGACCCTCTCTACTCACTCCGCTGGTCTTTCTTCTCCCTTCGCCGCTCTATTTTGCATGCTAATGCACACTCGCCCTTGGAGTACGCCTTTCATTTTGTTTTTGGGATGAACCGTGATTTTTAAGCGGAGGAGACGATGCATCGGATACCACAGATACTCACAAGACCAATTGCTTTTGTTCAGCCCAGCAATCTCATTCTCCCCCCCCGCCTTTCCCATCAGAAAAACCCAGTACAGTGCATACAAACCACACCCCATTGCATTCACCCCATTGCATCCATCTCTCTATTGTCGGCGTTTGCATAGACCGGTCGGCTCTTGGAGGATCTTATTTCTCCTTCTCTTTTCAACTGTTTGCTTTTGGGGACTCTGGTTAGTTTCTTGTGGGTGTTTCCTGTTTTTTATTCGTCGTCGTTTTGGGGGGCTACGGCTACCAGCCTGTCTGGAGCTGTGAGAGATTTCCCTCCTGGCTTGCCCTTTTCCCACCTGTGATGGGAGTAGGGTGCGCCAGGGGGCGAGATCTCGTACTGATGATCGTGGGCTTTTTCCTTGGCCTGGATGAGTGTAACTGGTTTGGGATTTGGTTAGGACAGGCCGGGAGGACGGACATAAACATACAGAAAATCATACTTGGACAACTCTTTTCGCTGAAATGCGTTATTGTTTTTTGTTTTGTTTTCCACGCTGGTGGAGGCGAGCGATACTTAATACAGAGATCGGCCTAAAACAAAAAGTCAATGATGCTTAGAATGTCGATTCAAATGCGTCGTCGGACGGTATGACTAAAAAGCCTCTCGTACAATCGATTGGCGAAGAAGGCCGACGGCGCTCCGGCCGTGATATACGGCACCGTGAGTGAGGACGGCAATCTCGTGTACGATGTGATTCGACGACTACCATACTACGCGACGATTACAAGAAAGTCACTCACCCGACACACAAGAGGGTACCATGATCCAAGGCCAGTCTCAGTACAAGGGAGACGCATGGCGAAGCAGTACACGAGATACATGAGAATGGTTCCCCGAGGCAGAGAGGAGTGCGGCGGAGTGTGAGACAGCCTGCGAGCACTTACCAGAAAGCTTCCTATGGCTGGTCCACTCTGTCAATCCCAACAGACGAACTGTATAGTACGTTGGACGTCGACGCCTCGGAGGAGTAGAGTCTGCATTGATGGTCCATGCCTCGTGCACCATTAACATGGGCTGGTTGACACTTGGGCTGCTGGCTGGAATCGATACTTCACCTGGGGGTTTTTCGTCTCTCTCACCCAAGAAAGTGATTGGTCAATATTCGCTCACGCACATGTCGATATATCTTGTTCGCTCCCTGGGCTGCCTAAAGGTGACGGGGCCTGACTGCGTTTCCGTTTCCAGTTTTCTTTTCCCCTTCACCGTTCGTGCAGTGAGTAGAAAAAGCGCATGAAGGCACACGAAAGCAGCTGAGATCACTATAAGGGCCTTAGTGAGAAGCACCACGTTTGTGCCTTGTTTATATACGAGTGCGCTTTGGTCGCGAGAGTGAGGGCTCTGATGGATCAGATTGTAGTGCAATCATAGAGACTCGAAGTTGGTGCTATGTGGCTATTCGTGGCAAACTGGACTAAGAAAGCTTTTAGGTATGATGCGTTTCTGTATTTGGTGACTAGAAGAAAAGGGGAAGAGGCTTGAAACACGAGGGGGAGCTGGATGGTGTTTTCCGGAGTACAGGTAACAACACTTCTCATGTTGTCTGCTGTGAATACCGGCAGCATCCTTCTCTTCCAGTGGGACTGAATCGTGATGGGAAATTCAGATTATGCTGCTGAACAGAGCTGTCGCAGATAAGGTGGTGCGAATGCTGTGCACGCTAATAAACCCTGATTTTTACAAGTCATGACAATCATCTTTTGGCGTGAAAGTAGGCTACATGTCAGCGTGGTGTAGTTGATAAGGCCAAGCCACACAGCATAGGAAGACAGGCTTGCTCTGTGCATCCGAGATTGACCGCCACGGTGACTGGTTTGATGATGGCCTCCAAAGCCACAATTGCCTCCTGTGGGGGAGATATAGTGATAGACGTTACATCTTGATGGGACGACCAGGCTTGAATCCTCCAGGTGGGTGTGTGTCATGACAGTGTGGCTCTTGAGCGTGAGGAATTTCTGATGCAACCTTGGACATATCCCTGGCGATCTGTACCGATAGTTCGACTTCACTTGAGGCAGCGGACGAAGGGAAAAGGCGATCTCTGAACCGCCTTTCAGCCAACCTCTTCTCCCACCAGTAATGGTGACTGGAGTAGCGGGAAAACGCCGGGAAGAGCCATCTTGGCTGTAACAGATCAGGGCTGCGACATGACACACGCCCTCCGCCCAGACAGAGCTTGGCTTTCTTCGTTGGACACGAATCTCCCATGACTGACTCCTGGATACGAGAAGATCGGTGACGATCATGATGTCTTGGGCTGACGACGCCAGCCGCCAGCGGCCCCCAATTCTCTGTGGCTGAATGCACGGGCGGTGTGGCGACGAGGCGACGGAATGACGGTAGGGCGTTTTGGGACTCTGCCCGACAAATGTGGGGCGATTGTGGTACGTTGTTTGGCGGTGACATGAGTTGGTGAAGTGGTTTGTCCTGAGTTTTCTTAGTTGAAGCAGTTGCGCTGGTTCTTTCGTCTACCTAGTACTACGACGTAGAAGGTGGGAGTTTTTTTTTTTTTTGAGTTGAGGCTTGCTGAAAGAGCATGAAGCACCGAAAAACAAAAAGGCGCTTGTAGCCGTCGGTTCGGCATGTGGCCGTCTTCTGATGCCGTTCTTTTGCTTCGAAGTGTCATAATGTGGTAACCTATTTTTCCTTTTTCCACCGGGCAATTGGCGTTTTTCCGTTTCCCCGTCATGGCAGCTGTACAACGCTGTCGCAGAGTGCATCTATAATCTGCAGTGTGCGATTCAAGGCGATTGGACGATTAGGGCGAGTAAGGGGAGAGGTGGCATGTGACTTGGGCCGCATTGACAGCAGACCCTGGGTGAAGATTGCGAAGTTTAAGCGCGGGGGTTCTCCGCGAAGCGCAGCGGCGGTTGCTTCTGGAACATGTGGAGACACAGACGGGTTGCGTTGGTGGCGTGTCGAGCGCGGAGCTGAACCACCGGCAATGGATTTAAGCGTGACGACGGGCGTGGGCAATGAGACGGGAATGGTTTAAAGTTCTGGTGAAACGATAGAGCACGCTACACCGAACATTCCACGCGGGAGGCTAGCGAGGCTGAAGGAAGGCGCATGCTGCAAGCCACAGAAGATGAGAGTATGGGGTGCATGTTCACGTGTGCTCGGGTGCGGTGTTGGCGGGAGGTAGGATGCGGGCGATGCGGGCGATGCGGGCGGGCAGCCAGTAGCGCGAACCGCATTTGATTTGCACAGGGCGTCGCCACACTAGGTACTACTGCTGCTGCTGCAGGCGCACCCGCCCTGAAGAAAAAGACGCTGCAGGCCACGAAGGGGATGCAAGACTAGTCGGCGGTGCATCGTGATTGGCCGGGCACGAGATACGCAGTGCCACAGTGCGGGCGGCGGGAGGGATGCCGTTGGAGGCTTAGCTGGCCATGTACCGACTTGGCTGGTGTTGCGAGCTGGGGTGGGGCCGGAGCTGAAGAGCAGATGATGGGCAGATGGTCCACAGCCGGCGGCCGTCTGCCAGCACGCGTGACGCGACTCCGGTGGAAGGGCAGGCGAAGCTTTCAGGGCAGTGTCGGTGTTGCGGCAGTGACTTGCTTTTTCCCGCAGCACGACATGCTGTTGGCCTGTTTGCGCGCACCCCTGTCCATGATCGGACAGGATCGACTGCTCCCCACGTCCATGCGCGAGATTGACGAACACACGAGTCAACACGTCGTCCCCACTCCCAGGCACGCCCTGCCACGCTGCTCCTGCCCGGGCCTGCACTATCGCCGTCTCGGTCTCGGTCTTTGGCACTGCCTCGCTTCCGTCTTGGCCACGTGCCAGACGGCGCAACCTCATCAATAATGGCCATAACAATGGGAGAATGAGGGCAAATCTAGCAAAGGAACGCGCTGGTAGTGCAGAGGTAGCCGAGGGTCCAGCACCATGGATTCAACGGCTTCCTTCCCCGTCGAACACCCGCGCCTCCGGTGCTCCATCGGCCCTGTTTCCAGACGCCTTCCTTCTTCGAACCCAACAGTCGACCTGTCTTTGTCTCCCCGCCCCACACACGGGAGGGGGAGATAGGCGCATCCAAATTGCCACAGCGCGGCCCGAGCTGGCACTGCTGCTGCTGCTGCTGCTGCTGCTGCTGCTGCTGCTGCTGCTGCTGTTGTTGTTGCTTCTGTTCCTGCCGTTCCCGCGACAACCGCCGTTCATCTACCTCCGACGTCGATCAAGGCAGAACTCCAGGTCGAGAAATTCGCCAAGGTCGCACGGGAGCGCATGCAGGGGAGCGCGACAAAGCTTTGCCATGGGATTTTGGTCGCAATTTGCATGCGACTTCGCGCACTCTCTCTGCCACGCGACGCGAGTCGCGGACGAGCGGGGCTCACTCCGGCCTAGGGGAGGGAAAGGAGGGGTGCCCTGGTCGCGGAAGCTACGGGGAATCGCGGGATCACTGCGCACAGAAAGGAAGTGCCACAGTGCGGGTGCGAAGGGCCCGAGGTGCTGGGATGCCTGCGGTTGCCACGTATGGAGCTGCGAGCTGCTCTGCTGGAAAGTGCGGAGTGAGCATCATCGGCCCACGGCCGGATCCTCTCCGATCCATGCAGGTGCCCTTTTGCCTTTTCCGACGACGACGACGACGACGACGACGACGACGACGACGACGCAGCCGGGATTCTGATCCGCCCATCGCCCTCTCATTATTGGGCCCCGTCCCGATAACAAGCTCACCGGTGACCGGCCGGGCGTGACTCCTTGCTGGGACCGCAGAAAAGAAGCAAAGAAAGCCTGCGCGACAAGACCTGATCGGCAAATCACAGGCAAATCAGGGCCCTGAATCGCACCTCGCTTGCCGCAATCTCGTCTATCTATCAATCGTCATCCACCCATCGGCCTTTGATCTTGCTCCTCTTCCCGGAATGGCCTCCGACCGTAGCGACGCGCTGCGGCCAGAGGGACGACAGTGGCTGGCAAGCGGGGCGGACCCAGGAAACACTCGAGCGGGCTGCCCATTACTCCTCCGCTGCTGGCGATCATCCACTTCACGCTGATGAGAGCAGAGCCTGCAAAGCGCACCTACCTGCTGCTCGTACCGCCCCAGCCCGCCCCTCACTTGTCCGTTTTCAGCAAACCACCACGGCGCTTTCCACCGTGCTATGGGGAGGAACACTCAGACTCAATCGTCGTCATCGCCGATTCCAGAAGCCAAGCCGCACCCTTCCGCGCCCGTCTCAAGGCTTTTCCGCCCTGACCCACGTGGAACACCGGGCGCACAAGCTAGGTAGGCGGCAGATTATAATAATAAACTGGCATTTCGGCATTGCACTGCCGAGCCTCTCTCCCGACAGATAATAATAAGCAGCCAAGAACGAGAGCGCAACCAGTCATCATGGCGACGACGGGCGGGTGGCAAACAAAGGGTTTGCTTGTCGAGGGGGGCCCAAGAAGCCCCGCGCCTTTACTAGTATAGTAGTGTACCCAACCGGGTGATGGCCGGGCCTTTTCCCTTTCATTGCGGAAACCGGTTCCTGCCATAGACGAAGGGGGGATGAGGGGCCGGGCCACGAGGGGTGGCGCCCGCCGCCGACCGCGCTAGAGGGAGACCAGAACAACCTACGATAAAAATGCGCCGAATGGGAGGGTAGGGGCCAGAAAAGCCGGGCCCGACGCACGCGCAATCAATCAGCCAGCCATTTGGCTAGCTAGCTACCCACCCGACCAGCTAGCCGTCAGCCTCTTTTCCTCGTGCCGCGGCTGGCTATATGATTACCTATTGTATACCGAACATCGGACATATGGCAAGCTCTCTGTCATCGACAAGTCAGCCTTCAACTCGGAGTAAATAACGAACATACCGACCAGGGGAAGGAGGCGGACCACCCCTTGAAATGGTGGCCGTCCCCCCTCTTTCATTCTCTAGTGCTTATTCGGGACATATCGGTTCCCTTGTGTGCTGAGACACTTTTGATTTCTTCATCGTCGTGGTCAGTGGCGCGGGACCAAAAAACGGCCCGGGAAGTTCGTCTTTCGGACAATATTCGTGGTACGGTTGGTAGCGGACGTTGCAAGGTAGTTCCCTGGCGGTTGAGGAAAAAAGAAAAAACAGAAAAACGTGTGCGCGTGCGCCTCTGTGCCTGACGCCCGTCTGCCCTGTGCCTGCTTTCCTTTCCTCAAACTAGCCTCGTTGGGCCGGTGAAGCGCGCGCACATACCCGTAGTTCGTTTGTCCTGGTTTTTCCCGTCTGTGTGCAACAGCCGCGCGCCTCCGCGCGTGCCTGGACGTTTTGGCAGCACTTGCTTTCTCCTCGGAGGCTTGCGGTCCCTAGTCGTGGGAACCTCTTTCAACCCTGTCGATCTGGATGCTGGAGTCCCGAGGTCGCGGAACTGAAGACTTCAAGTGATTGGACACGGTCATGGGGACAGCTGATGTTTTACTTCATGAAATGGTCATTCAAAGAGCTTTTCTAATGTCTTCTACTGGTCTATATACAGCCTTCGGCGTCTGTAGAGTTCTTTGGAGGCTTTGGGCCCTGAAAGATTAGGTATAAAATGTAATAAGAGGTATCGAGTGAACAAAAGAAAAAATCGGTGAAAAAATTACAGAATCAAAAAGACTCATGCCGCCCTGTGTGGTATATCCAACGTGAAGATAAAAATGCTCTTCTTGTATGTCATCAATCCAAGAACTGCGCCGTAGCCCGAGGGGACGGATCCAAAGTCCGCCCGCCCGCATGCAATCATTCATGCGCCATGAAGAAGAAGTATCCGTCTAGCCTCCCCCCTTTTCTTGCCCTCGTGCGAATCCAAAACTCTCCGTTCTCTAGTGGTGCGGATGCGCAGTAGAGATCTTGGTCTTGTAAACGCCGTTACCGTTGTTCCACGGGTCTTGCACCAGTTGGCTCTCGTCGTCCAGTTCCGCATCGGGTCCGGTTGTGGAGCTGCCCTCGTCCTTTGTGCTGGAATTGGAAAGCTGGTCCACGTCGTGCATCGGGCTCTTCATGTCGGGGTTTGGCATGCTGCGAATCACGACTTCTTGCGTCTTCTGGATACCCTCTCCTTCGAACTCGAATCTCGAATCGGAACGGCCATGGGTGCTGGAGAGCTCCATGGCAGTGTGCTGCGTGCCCTTGCCGCTGCTGCCATTGGCATACACAAACTCGTGGTGGACGCTGACACCGTTGCCACGCTTGGAGGCGGCAGAGATGGCGATCCTGCGAATGAGGTCGGCCATGGTCAACTCGATGTTAAGCTTGACCAGGTAGGCAAGCGGATGGAACTGGATGTACCTGTTTGGGAGATTAGCAAGCGTGCTTACGAGGCCCAGCCCAGGGGAGAGACATACACAAAGGAGTTCGGAATCGACATGGCAGCGATAATCATGACGTCCATGAGCAGCGAGACGGCAATGATGCGCACGTTGAACTTGAGCAGCGAGCTGTACTTCTGCAGACCGTTGGCGACAAGGTTCTTCCGCACAGACTTGATGAAGTAGGCGTTGAGGATGGCGTCCATGACCAGGTAAATGACCTTCTCGACGCGATCCCAGACCTCGTTGATGTGGATATATCTGCCAGCGGTCAGCACTGCTCTCAAAGCGAATGGCGAGGGGCAGCATACCTCGGCGAGATCTGCAGACGAGCGGGAATCCAGATGTTGAAGACGCTGATGTTGATCATAGTGACGATGAAGGCGGTACCAATCATGATGTTTCTTGCTTTGTCCTTGTTCATGGAGATGACTCGGACACGATTGATGATGACTTGAAGCAGAAGCTGCACCTGGATACACCACAAGAACACTTGGAACCGTCAGTTGTAGAACGATAGGCATGCAGGAGGAAACGTACGGATGCTCATGTAGAAGGCGAAACTCGGGTGGATCAACCGCAGCATGAAGATCCAACATTCAGCGCCCATGATCAATGAGACAACGAGCTCCAGCCAGATGAGCCAAATGTAGGCACTCCGCCACGGGTTGCGAGCTTGCTTCGTCTGGTGATAACCCTGCCACGCGCAGACACCGCCCCAGATGACGGTCAAACCCCACACTGCCGTCGCTGCTGCGAAATCGCCCTTGTTGATCATCTCGACCTCATAAGTGGGAGAGATGAAGGGCCCGACGGGCCCGGGGAGGGACTCTCGGCTCCAATTGATACCCATTTCGAGGGTAGGGGACGGCAGAGGAGTAAAGGAACGTGAGGAGCGGAGAGGTTAGGAGTGGCAGGGAATGACTGCACAGATGCCAGAAGAGAGAGGGCGGGTTGGCAGGTGTGGAGGGCCGGAGACAACCTGGACGGGAGTTCGCAGACAGGACGCGAATCGCAGTGATGCGCAGGGTGGAGCAGATTGGACAGGCTATATCACGCAGGGCTCAGCATGGACGTGGGAACGGGAGGCCATGATGGCGCAGACGGCTTGGGCAAAGCATGGAACGCTAACAGCAGCCGCGTTGGCTTTGACAATTAGCTTTCGGGGCATGATTCATGGACCAGGCACTGGAGATGGATCCTGGCCAGTTGGGGAGGCTGAGAAGCGCGGGGACTCGAGCGGCCAGTAGCTAGCGCCAGCAACCAGGCACGCCGCAGAGCGTGGGCCACGGCCCAAACGAGCGGTCGCCACGAGGCCGGAGCGATCTGCGGATCTGCCATAGGCAGGACGAGCGCTGGATGAGGGTCCTCTGCTCGCTAGCGGAGCGCGCTGGGAAAGTGAGGAAGATCATCGGCAGCAAAGGCCTGAAACCAGAGGCCAAACTGCGCGATTGGGCAGTCAGCCTCAGGGATACGAAGGGCCGATTGCATGCTGAACAGAGGACGGGGCGGCGCGGAGGCGCCAGGAGCGCGCACATGCAGCTGGGGGAGCTGCAGCCGTGGCGGCAGCGCGTCACCGCCGTCGCCGCTGCGGCGTGCTGCGTGCGGCGTGCGGACGGCATGCCGTGATGCAGTCGGGACGGAGCGAGCAGGTGTGGACAGGACCCGGGCCAGGCAGAGGACTCGCAGGCGGGAGGGCGTCAGCAGCGGGCAGCGGCGCGGGCGCGGGCGCAAGGGCGAGGGCGCTGGCTCTCGAGCGCAGGCTGGCGTGGCCACACGTGCCGCGGTGGGAGGAGGTGTGGCTGCCGGGGTTGATGGGCAGGAAGTCGTTCCGGGCGATCAGATTTGCCAGCTTTGCCGACTGCGCTAATGTCTTGGCTTTTCGTCTGATCTGTGCGCACGGGCCTGGCGATCTGCACCCATCTCCACTCCGAGCCCTGGCCTTCTCCGCGCTGTGGACATCGTCGTCGTCCTGCGGCTCCGCTGTTCCCGTGCACATGCCTCACCTCCCAAAGCACTATCACTTCTGCCAGATGCGCGCCCGGCTGCCCGCTGCCTGCTGCCCGCTCCTCGACCGCGCGCCAGCCAGCTCTCCTGCACTGCCTCCGCGACCACAGGGACCCTGGCGTCGCCCGTGGGCTCCTCGACCTCGATTGGGCGCTAGCACGCGCTGGCAGACGTTTGCGTCGCGGACCCCGCTCGTTGCAGCAACCTGCCACCCACCAAGCTGGTGCAACGGTGCTCGAATCGGCTCAACACTAAGCGCGCCGGCTCGCGGGCGAGGCCTCGCGTCTTGCACCGACCTTTAGCCAGCTCAAATGCGGGCCCAGAACCAGCCCTCCCAGGACAGGTGCCCTGACGACAAGCCAGAACCATTCTTCCCGCGGCTCCGCGAGCCACGCGGGTCTGCCGAACCGCTGCTGAAGATCCAAGCCACCTGCCACCCACCCGGACGCTCTACTCTCCGCATCCTGGGATCCGTCGTAGCTGACCCCTATTAGCCACCGCGGCTGCCCGGGAAGAGCTGGCGGAATACTGCCGTGATCCGCATCCTCCATGCCCAAGCAGAGAGCCCTCTGTCTCACCCGGGTCCCCTGTCACATGTGTTGGCAGCGTCGTGGATCACTACCTACGTAGTAGGATGCGACATGTTCCTGCAGCGCTGTGATTCCACCATCTGCAAGAATCCTTCGCCTCGTTGCTTCCCATCACCCGTTACACACGGCTCGACACATGGCTTACGCCGTGTCACGACGGTGCCAAGGTGGTATACAACCACTGAACCACGTTCCAGATAGCTGCGGATGCACCACGTGGGAGGCGTTTTGCCAATTTCTAGCATCTTTCGCTAATGCAGTTTTGACTCCCTTCACGAATCTCCTTTGGCTAACCAAGTGGAGCTTTGTGCGATGCTACCTTCGGCCAAACTATTCCAACCATTATTTCATCGCCTTCCTCCCCTTTACTCTTATCAGTATGATCGGCATGTGCTGGCTTGATGCAGGCAGGCGCAAGAATCCCTTTCATTTGGCGCGAGGGCCTGACGACGAGAAGGCAAAATGTCTCATCGCTGCATGTGTGCACCCTACCATTGGGCTTACACACTGCTGCGTGTCTGGTTAATGGTAGCATCTATGGCTCTGCTTTCTCCTAAGTGTGGCTAGTAACACTCTTCCTTCCAGCGGAAGCAGCCTTCGGGACATGCCGTGGACACCTACGCATGGGAAGGTATCAACAAGCCCCTGAACAGTGCCATGCACCGAGCATTATCTCAAATTCTTTTACTGTGCCTTCTGCGTAGCTAAGCTTTAGCACTATATCGGACTTGATTGTTCGAGGCTGTTCCTCGTCTCCACGCTGAGCTTGGGCAACAATGCAGGTGCAACAGGATTGCATCGCCCAGCAGGATAATTTCGCCACAGCCTGTCAACACCACCAACTTACCCAGGGTCTCAGGGCACCCGGCACACCGACTGGTCGGTTGTAGGTGAGGCAAGCCAAATGCGGGGAACCATGCACTTTCTCCTGGGCAACTCCCTGCTCCAGCGTAGAGGTAGCACCACCGGGAGCCGGTCCCTTGAACACCCTCTGCACTTGAGTGGCAAGACGAGTCAGGGCGACAAGGCGGCACTCCTGTCTAAAAGAACCTCTGCAGAAAGTTGAGGCGCATTTTGTCATACTTGGACCGTCAAGTCCGGGCGAGTCAGCACCAATTTCGAGTTACTGACCGGGCAATTCTTCAAACACTCGACTAGCAAGAGTCGCAATCCTGCACCCTTCACGGGGCAGTCCTTTCTTACGTTTCACCACCGCAGCGGCTTTTCTCGTCACCTCCTAGATGCTGCAAAACAATGCACCCGTCCTCGTTCTTTCGTAGCTACTTTGCTCGCAAGTACTCCCGGGTAGCAACTGTGTTTCGGGGCAGATCAAGCAAAACTGACATAGAAAATCCAGGGTTGGAACATGGAGAAACAGTCCATGTTTAGGATAAATAGTCACCGTACTCCCTTGGGCTTCACCTCTGCCGCCGCCAAGTCCCACGGCAAGAATGTTTTATACTCCACACTCCTGATGCACCCGGATGAGACAGCGTCTCGACTCGTGGATGCTGGGCAAGGCATTCTGTGTTCTATTTTCATAGGACTCCGGCCATTCGACACTGCCAACTTGCCTTTACCCTGACCAGGGTCACAGAAAGTAGGTACGGTGACCCCCAAGCAAAAGTCAAGCGTTAGGTAACTGCTGATCATCTCGCGCATGCGCGTTTTCGGATGCTTACAGCTCGTCGATATCGAACGAAAACCCACCAGCTACTCTATTCATCACTTGACGCGAAGAACAACAAACCACCGTCCTGTTTCAAGCAAAAGAAGAGAGCCACACATACAGACGGACATCACTCCCTCGCCAAGACCCTCCTCAACACCCGGCCCAACCTCCCTTCCTCATCCCCACTCGCTCCCTCTGCCCTCCACGCAACGAACCGATCCGGCCGAACCAACACGCACCCGTCCTCGCCCACGCTGCGCACGCGCGTCCACTCGAAGTACGGATCCTCGAACTCGCAGCCATACCCGATCGACACGACGCGCACCCGCACGCCCAGCGCGGCCTCGGCGCTCTTCGCCGCCCGCGACCACGCGTCGACGCCGCCGATGCCGGTGAACAGCGCGAAACGGCCCTTGCCGGCAAGGTCAACGGTGGAAACCAGGCCATCCGGCACGGCGCGGCCGAGCCAGACGTGCGGCAGGCGGCGGCCGGGGAAGGTGCTGGGGACGTACATGAGCTGCGTGTCGACGCCGGCCGAAGCCCCCAGGCCGTCGTCGCCCGTGACGCCCTCGTCCTTGACCACCGCGGCCGATGTGTATGACTGGTTCATCTCGACGCCCAGGGCGTGGAACTCGCGCCCCGTGGCGGCGACGGCGCTCTGGAAGCGGCGGCGGCGCTCGCGGCCGGCGGGCGTGGGGGCCTCGAGCTCGGCGACGGCGGCGGCGCGCTCGCCCGGGGTCGGCAGCACGAGGCCCAGCGCGTCCCAGACGGCGAAGTGCTCGCGGAAGCCGTCGTTGGCGCGCGTCACGACGGCCCTGCCGACGGGCTGGCGCTCGGCCGTGTACGACGACAGCAGCGCGGCGCCGGCGCGGCCCTGCAGCACGTAGGCCGCCTTCCACGCGAGGTTGAAGGCGTCCTGGATGCACGTGTTGGAGCCGAGCCCGTTGAAGGGCGGGTGCCGGTGCACGGCGTCGCCGAGGCAGTGGACGTTGCCGCTGGCCGACGAGTACGTCTCGGCGTACGTCTCGTTGATGTACCATCTGGAGACGTTGATGATCTCCGCCGGGGTCGCGTCGCCGATCAGCTCGCGCACGCGCGCCAGGTAGCGCTCATCCGTGACGTTCTCGGCGGCTGCGCCGGCAGCCGGGTCAGGGAGCAGGATGAACATCCATTCGTTCCAGGGCCTGTGTCGATCTCTTAGCTGACGTTTTATTTTATATTTTTTTTTCAGGGAGAGAGAGAGCCTGGAAAGATGGGGAAGAGGCAGGTATGAAAAACAAAGGGTGGGGGCTCGTACTTGACCATGCGCACCACGGCCTGCCACGCGAAAGCCGGATGCTCCCTGTCCGGCTGGAAGACCCAGTGCAGATTGCCCGGCCGCGACTCCATCAGATGCGACAGATCGGCGCGCACCAGCACGTTGATGGCGAACCCTTGCTGCGGCTTCTCGACCAGCGGCAGGCCCAGCTGGCGCTGCACGTGCGACCGCGCGCCGTCGGCGCCGAACAGGAAGCGCGACCGCACCGCGTACGTGGCGCCCGTCAGGCGGTCGCGCAGCGTGGTGACGACGCGGGCGCCGTCGTCGACGAAGCCGACGAGGTCGGTGTCGAAGCGGCAGCTGAAGCCGTGGAGCGTGGCGTGCCGGACCAGCGCGGGCTCGAGCAGCGTCTGCGGCAGGTCGACGTGCTTGCACGGGCTCGCGCGCTCGTAGTCGCCCTTGCGGGCCGGGTCGTTGCCCCACGAGTAGATGCGGGCGTACTCGCGGCCGGCCATGCTGTAGCACCACCGCGTGTGCTTCATGAAGTTCTCGTTCTTGGTCCCCAGGTTCTTGATCTGGTCCTCCAAACCGATGTCCCGGAGGCATTCTGGTTGGACGGTGGTCAGCAATGAGGTCTGATGTTTTCTTTTCCTTTGTTTTGGGGAGGTGATGTCTGCTGAAGAGGGGAAATGCCGGGTGATTCGCGTCCCTGGGCATTCGCCGGATAACAGACTGCTGTAGTACGGCATACACGACGACTGCGCCCCTCTTGGGGCTCATCCAACCATCGTCGACTCACCTAAAGCAGCGGCATTGGTGATGTGTGCTCGCGGAGTGTCCGCATTGGTCGGCGCTCTGCTAACCATCAAACCCTTGATTCCTGGGCACACAAGCTGTCAGCAACGGCTGGAGAGAAGAGGGAAGCGGCCTTCTTTGCTTACCATGGGATGCCAGGAAACACGCCAATGAAGCACCTGCTGGACCGGTGCCGATGATGAGCGCGTCAAGCTCAAGCTGGACGTCGTCGGGCGTGCTGGCATCGGCCGGTGTGGACGAGTCGCTCGAGCCGTTGACGCCATTGGTATCCGTGCGTGCCATTGTGATGCACAGGCTGTTGTTAATGGGTGCAGGGAGGAAGAGGTGCGGACGCGGGTTGTTAAAGGCGCGGGATAGAGCTGCTAGTTTACTGCTTATGCTGACCTGTACGGATTTCGGGAGCTTATAGTGTCGTCTCACTCTCGACGTCTCCGATTTCGCGTCGCACGTCCCTCGATTCTCCTTTTACTGCCCCGCCGGCTTGAAACAGCGAGAAAGTTTCGCTTGGCAACGACCACGACTCAGCTGAGAAGCGGCTTTCTCAGGATCGCGCAGGCAACGATAGGACCTGACTCCGCTCATCGACTGCGAAACGAGCAAACCGTGATCGGAGTGCCGGAACAAGCCATGTGATGCAAACACGGTCGCAAGTCCGACAAGCTCGGCTGTTCAACTGGGTGACGTCGGCAGAGATGGTAGATCCAGCATCTACGATGGCGGCTTACTCAGTGATTAGGAATGCCGTCGCACTTGAGCCGCAAGCTGTGGATGTGGGTCTGGGCCGTGCAGGCGAGCGACGGGCCGTGAGGGGTGGCCGTTTCGGCAGACCGGCTGTACGGGGGTGTAAACCCGTGGGTGGTGGCGCGATGATGTTATTGAGTTGCAACTGGCGCAAGGATACCTATATCATCACTCTTCGCACCTCTCGCGGATGAGCGCTAAACATAGGCTTCGCTTCCCCTCGCGTTCTCACCTAATGCTTACCAAGGCAGCGCCTACTGCATCTCCTGCTTAGATAGCGAGCCCGAATAGTAACCTCCCCCCAATATATCATCGCTTTGCATGCTTCGAGTGCTCTAGAATGGAGACGGAGGTGGGGAGTGGGCAGCTGGTGGGGGTTCCTTCCTGTTTGGGTCTAGTAGCGGCTGGCATGACGCCATTCACCGAAGCTTCGATTGTCTGCACATGCTTTGAAATCCTTCCCTCACTGCACTTCAAAAAGCCCCAGGGGAACGGCAGCACCAGCACGGTTGAACCAAGAGCATTGCCTTCCTCGCAATTCAACACAATGGCTCCCAAGGTCTTCATGTATGCCGTTCCTTTCGCTTGATCAACCATCTCCGCCATCTGACCCCTGCATCAGCACAGGCATCACTGGCTACATTGGCGGAGACGCCTTGTATGCTCTTCACAAGGCTCACCCTGACTGGTCCTACACTGCTTTGGTCAGAACCAAGGACAAGGGAGCCAAGGTCCAGCAGGCTTATTCCAACGTCGACATCGTCTACGGCGACCTTGACAGCTATGATCTGATCAAGGGAGAGGCGTCAAAGGCTGACATTGTAATTCGTAAGTAACGTGCAAAACATCGTACCGGACTCCCCATTCACGCGACCATATAGACACCGCGGATGCCTCCGATCACGAGCCTGCCGCAAAGGCCATTGCTGAAGGCCTTGCCAGCGCCCATTCCAAGCATCACCCGGGCTACTGGCTGCACGTCAGTGGAACTGGCATTCTCTGCTTTGCCGATGCCGACGCCGGCAGGCTTGGCGAGGCCTCCGACAAGGTTTATGACGATCTCGATGGAGTCGAGGAGCTTACCCATCTCCCGGATCATGCCTTCCACCGAAATGTCGACAAAATTGTGCTGGAAGCTGGAACTAAGAATGCAGACTCCGTGAAGACGGCTGTTCTCTGCCCCCCGACCATTTACGGTAAGCTACTGATGCCGCTGCCCGTGGAGAACCCAGTCATTAACGTGGTTACAAGGTCCCGGAAGAGGCCCCGTTTCCGGACGCAGCCGTCAGGTGTACGAACTGGCCAAGATCACCCTCCAGCAGAAGAAGGGTCCCATCATTGGCGCCGGCAAGACATACTGGGACAACGTTCATGTTCACGATTTGAGCGACCTTTTCGTTCTCCTGGCCGAGGCAGCTGCCACAGGTCATAAGGACGACAAGGAGCTGTGGGGCGAGAAGGGCTACTTCCTCGTTCAAAACGGTGAGCACGTCTGGGGGGAAGTGTCCAAGCAGATCACCGCCGAGGCCGCCAAGGAAGGCTACATTCCCAAGAACGAGACTTTCAGTCTCAACAAGGATGAGGCGTTCAAGCTGGCCGGTTTCGAGGCTCTGAGCTGGGGTCTGAACTCTAGAGGAAAGGCGAGGAGGGCCAGGAAGTTCCTCGGCTGGAGCCCGAAGGCGCCGAGTCTCGAGCAAGAGCTGCCGAGCATCGTGAAGTCGGAGTACGAGCAGCTTCAGAAAGCTTGAGGGCTTCGACTCGATGCACAGGCCAGTCCGACCCGTACATCCCAGTACGAGATCATGACACAATTCACGAACTTTTCATATCAAGATGCCATTTCTTCCTTGTCCATTCAGAACTTTTATACTTCAGATCCCGTCTCTGGGAGAAAAGGGCAACCCGGGATTCTCCCAGAGCGATAAGATGCCACTACAGCATCGCTAGATTTCCAGATCACGTCAACCATGGTATGGATGAGTCTGCTTGAGGCTTTCGCTATGGGTATACCGATCGTAGTGCTTCCAACTCACAGTCCTTTTACCTTGATCAAAGCCGTCTTGACCTCAAGATAATTACTCAAGCTATGCTCCAAGCCCTCGCGCCCGAGGCCGCTCTGCTTGTATCCTCCAAACGGCATGTCAACCGCGGTTGTGGGGCTGGTGCAGTTGATTCCAACGGTGCCAGCGTCCAACCGCGTCATCATCCGCAGCGCGCGATCCACATCCCTGGTGAAGACAGACGCATACAAGCCGAACTCGGTATCATTAGCCTTCTTCACCACCTCTTCCTCGTCTTCGAAGCCGTTGATGTTGACGACAGGGCCAAACACCTCTTCCTTCATGACCCGCGCATCCTCCGGTGTGTCCAAGAATACCGTCGGGCTGACATGCGTAGAGCCAGCACCCGCCGCGGCGGCGTCAGCCAACGTGATCGTCTCCCTCGACGTCTCTGTCCCCTCTTTGATGTACTCCAACACGCGCTTCTGCTGCTCCGCATCCACAATCGGCCCCATCTGCGTCTCTGCCTCCAGCGGATCGCCCATCCTCACCCCTGCCAAACACGACTTCACCCGCTCCACAAACGCATCCGCGACGGCCCGCTGCACGTATACACGGCTGTTCTGCATGCACGTCTGCCCCGCATTCGTGCTTACACTGTACGCCGTCGCCCGCGCCGCCTCGTCGAGATCCGCATCCGCAAAGACGATGGCGGGCGACTTGCCACCGAGCTCGAGGACGACATTTTTCAGGTTGGACGCTGCCGCCGCGGCTTGGATGGCCTTTCCCGCACGTAGCGAGCCGGTGAAGCTGATCATGCGGATCTGCGGGTGCGAGGACATGGCAGCGCCGGCGACGGGGCCGAGGCCGGAGAGAACGTTGATGACGCCGGGCGGGAAGCCTGCTTGGTTGATGAGGGTGGCTAGTTTCGCGGACTGGAAAGAGACAGCAAGTCAGCGTAAAACGTCCGACAGCACATCGCATGATCAAAGGCCGGCGTGCAACGAGGAGAAGCGGAAAGTGCCCATCCACCAACGTCCACTCGCCCACCCCACACCCCAGTGATCACAAGCTCCGCATCGATCCCAACTCACCGTCAACGGCGCCCTCTCCGAGCTCTTGACCACCACCGCATTCCCCGCCGCCACCGCCGGCGCCACCTTCTTCGCGAAAAACAGCAGCGGCGCGTTCCACGGGATGATGACGCCCACCACCCCAAACGGCTGCCGCACCGTCACGTTGACGTACCCAGGCGTGTTCAGGCTCGTCGTGCCGCGCGCGCTCCAGCCCAGCCCCGCGTACAGCCGGAACGCCCCCGCCGCCGCGTCCGCCTCGAAGAACTCGCCCACGGGCTTCCCCATCGAGCGCGCCTCCAGCTCCGCGAGCGCCGCCTTGTGCGCGACGATCAGCTCCGCCAGGCGCGTCATGGGCGCGCCGCGCTGCGCGGGCGAGAGGGCAGACCAGCTGGGGTGGGCGCGGGATGCGGCGGCGACGGCGGCGGAGACGTCGGTGGGAGTGGCGGCGGAGACGGTGGCGAGCGGGGTGGAGGTGTGGGGGGAGGTGAGCGGGAAGGTGGAGTCGGAGGAGGAGGAGGGGACGAACTGGATGGAGGGTTTGGTGTTAGTTGGGTGTGTTGGTTGGAGGGTGGGGAGGGGGATGGGGATGGGGGGTTCTGGTTTACTTTGCCGTCGATGAAGAGGCGGGTTTCGATGTTGTCGTTTGCCATGGTGGTTTGTCTGTTTGGGAAGATTAACCGCTTTGCTTCACTCTTGTTGTCTTTCTTGTTCTTGTTCTTCCTCTTCCTGTATTTAGAAGAGGGAATTGGCTTTCTATCAGACGGGATGAGTCTGGGAAGAGCTCATAAATCATATCGTGAGGGGTATGTCCTTATTTCAATTGTTCGGATCCATGCACCCGAGCGCTACGCCGTACCTTCATTCAATGAGCCGGAACACTTTCCTTCCCCGCAGCGGTGTGGGGAAATCCCAAGACTTGGATTCTTGCAAGACGAACTCAGGAAAACGCCTTGGAGGGGCGAGTCATTATGGCGTTAGTAGGCGAAGGTACATAAGCCGGCAGTCGCATGTCATTTGTGCTCGGATAATGCGGGGTTTGTCGTGACCGCATCTGGGTGGCCTTTTTTTCTCTTTCTTTTCTTGTGGATCTGTAACCGGGAATATTTCCGAATACCAAATACATACTGCACTGACGCGAGACCCAAACAAGTGCTTCTCAGGTCGTGGTGAGAAAAAAATGATGGTAGCGCTCCGAGCGCCCCAGACCCTTGCACTGCAGCGCAGCCACAGGTGCGGGGTAGGAACGTGGGTACCGTACACCCCGGACAGACGGTGCAGACTCGGACGGTGATACACAGCATGGTTTCATTTTTGGTGACACCAGCGGTGAATGGCTTGGATCTCAGACTATTATAAAACCTGCGGCATGTTGCTCTTGAGGAAAAGTGATAGCTCTTTGGAACTGCTGGATTGAGCTTCAACAAAAAGCGAGGATTTAAATCTTGCTATTTGGAGCTTTGCCCACTGGCTATATATGACCCTCAGCCAGTGCAGTGTTGTACACATAGTGGAATCCCAAATGAAATGATACGACTATGTCAACGCGGATGAAGTTTAATCGATCTACTTTGTGTGAGTATCTTTAGCGCGTCTACATTTCATCGAAACGTTTATAAAAAATCCCGATTTACCTGCCATGTGCATATATCGCATCATCTCACATCTCACAGCCGATGGAATTCTTTGGTTAGCTTCCATTTGACCCACTTAGCCAAGAGGACGCGTCATCGCCGAAGGTTTAAGCTTAAAGCACCCCGCACTCTTATAATAACATCTCTTGTGTACTGAAAGTCGAAGCCATCTCGTCTTTCCATGCTTCCCCGCACATGTCTAATTTTGGTTTGGTCATGAAAGAATCAGCCACGGTAGTGCGACCCATCAAAGCTCCGTGGGTCCGAGCTTTCGGCCATTGACAGCGAAACAGGGTCGGAGCTCTAAAATGCTGTTAGTATCGACTTGATGCAAATGACCTCGTGCAAAGTCTTGTCTGTATCCAAGATGGAAGTTCGTTCTGGTACGATGTTCCATTTCACCCTACCGATGGGGGACGCACCTACCAACAAGTACAACTGAACGGAGTTGAACTGCGGGCAGTGCGTGCTTGCTAGTCATGATTACAGGGAAGCAAGGAATTCGGCAACCACTTTGTTTGTTTGCGATGAAATCCCTCACGCAGGTAGGCGAGACAACAATGTTGTTGCCACTCGCCTGAGTTGGCTTGATCCAACGCCTCTCGGTCGTGGGACGCTTGTTGGTACAGGACGGAATCGTCCCTGGAGACCAGACTCTGGGCTCATTATTCGAGATGCCAGATAGGTGCCACGGTAGTGTCAGCGTCTAGACAGGGCTGACGAATGCTTTGGTGGCGCACTAGAGGTAACCAAACCTGACTGGAGCAGCTGGATTGCGATTTAGAGTATAGTGTACCCTCGACGGATGGCTCAGTATGCGTCTATGCTACACACTGCATTCCACGTCGTCACCGACTTTGCAGCTTTGCCTGCCGACCGTCCGAATAGCTATTTTTGTCGCAAGCAAATAAATCCGCGGAGTTGATTGCTATCTTTTGGGTGTCGGGGACAGAGGGCGGCGGAACGTGTGCTGCAGTGCTGCCTGTGCACTACCAGCCCGAGTAGGTCATTGCTGAGCAGTGCTGCACTCGTATTTTTGAATTCACAAGGCTGTTGTAATGTCAGCTTATACTCGTCTCCACAGAGTCGGGCCATTTCGGCCCTTGCAGTTGGCAGTGCATGAACAAAGACAGCAAAGCCTTTGGGCCGAGGGCGGGGGCAGTGACAACGCGGCGAGTGTGGCAAGCAGCAGGGCACGCGCTTGAGACATGGCCTCCTCATCCCCACACAACAGCCAACGAGGCGGTGGGCGACGGGTGGTCGCAACGGCATCCGCGTCTGGGGGCCAACTCCATTCCGCATGCGGTCGAGGCAAATATTGACCAATAACCGGCATCGCGTTGGCGGAGATAAAACACCGGATAGGGACCCGCGCGCATCCGGCCGGTTGTCCATGCGTTGGGCCTGCGGTCAGGCAGCAGGGTCCGCACTCCCGCACGACAAGTCAAGCTGAGACGATGCGACATGGAGAAGACGAGGCAGGGGAGAGCAGCAGCGACGCCAGGGGGCGCTGACGGCGGCAAAACAAGCATTGCGACCTGGAAGGTGCTGGATCGGTTTGAGGCTTGGCAACCTGGCGTTCGGCTGTCGCATGTTGCTGGTCACAAGCAGGGTGGCGCAGCAGCAGCACCCTGGTTGGCGCGAACTGGCCAGCCCTGAGTCGTGCAAGTCGGCCTGTAGCGTGCTTCCTGCTGCCGCCTGAGAGGCCAGCGTGCCTTCGCCGGGCTGCGAGACGCGAGGACTCACGTTGGCGGTGCCCGTGGTGCCCGCGGTGCCCGTGGTGCTGGCGGTGCTGGGCGATGAAAGAGCCACGGCGGCTATTATTGAGGGAGGCTGAGCTGGCGCTTGGGCGAGGCAGAGTCCTTGTTGTTCGAAATGGAGGCTGAAAGAAGATTGGGCGCAGCCGCCACAAGCTCTCGCCAAGCTTCGATCGCCTCCCGCGTCTGCGCCCTGACATCACGGTCGCTCTTGCCGATGATGTCTTACGAAGCCTGTCAGCGCTTTGGGGGCCGGGGATCCTGCTCAGCAAGAGTACCTGCGCCCTCACGCGCCACCGCTTCAAAAGCGCCGCCTCCCCCCCAGTCCACCTTGATCTTCCTGATCCCCCAGTCCTCTCCACACCCCAACCCGCCACCATGCCGAGCACGCTCGCCTACTTCGCCGCCGCCGCCGGCTTCGCAAGCCTCGCGCAAGCTGCCGACGCCACCAAGCCCCGGGTTGTCGGCTTCCCCATGGCCAAGAACCGCCGCGACGTCCTGGCAAATCTTGCCCGCCGCAACCTCGCCCGTCGCGACACCGTCACCGCCAACCTCGCCAACTACCAGTCGCTTTACCAGATCAACGTGACCGTCGGCACACCCGGCCAGCGCATAGGCCTACAGATTGACACCGGAAGCAGCGACGTGTGGTTCCCCTACGCCGGCTCGACCCAGTGCCAGGAGGGCCAGTGTGAGTCCTCGTTCCGGCCCGCTGATTCGTCGACCTTTGAGGATGTTGGCGAGAATGAGTTCCAAATCCAATATGTCGACGGTACCTCCATCACCGGAGACTACATTCGCGATGTCCTGGCCATTGGAGACACGGAGATCAGGAACATGACCATGGCCGTCGCCACAGACGCCGACGACACGCCCATGGGAATCATGGGCGTGGGCTTCATCCAGGACGAGACGTTGGCCCAGACAGACAACACTACCTACCCCAATGTTCCCGTCCAGCTGTTGCAACAGGGCCACATTAGCAGTCTTGCGTACAGCCTTTGGCTGAACGATCTTGGTACGTCTCCCCAATCTTCACGTGCAGACACGCTAGCCACTTTCTAACCGCGAGCAGACGCCAGCACTGGCAACGTCCTCTTCGGTGGTGTTGATAGCGACAAGTACTCGGGAAATCTCATCGGCCTGCCTATCCAGCCTGACTCGCAAAGCGGCGAAATCACCTCGTTCACCGTCGCTCTTGGCGGTGTCAACGTCAAGTCCAGCGGCGGCAAGAGCGTGTACAGCAAGACGGATCTCGCCGTTCCCGCCATCCTGGACAGCGGCACCACGCTGACACTGCTGCCCGACGATATCGCTACAGACATCATCAACGGCGTGGGCGCGCGCAACACGCGCGACTACGGCTATGTCGTCAACTGCAACATTGGCGATACGGGTGCCACGATCGAGTTCAGCTTTGGCGGCGACGGCGGCCCGACCATCAGCGTGGGCATGGACGAGATGGTGCTGCCGTTGACGGACACGGACGGCAACCCGGCGCGCTTCCGCAACAGCGGCGAGGAGGCCTGCATTTTCGGCATCGAGCCCGCCGGCGACGCGCCCATCCTGCTCGGTGACACCTTCATGCGCTCGGCCTACGTCGTGTACGACCTGCACAACCGCCAGATCGCCCTCGCCAACACCAAATTCAACGCCACCTCGTCCAACGTCCAGGAGATCTCCAACTCCACCATTCCTGGCGTCAGCTCCGTCGCGTCCGGCCTTACGGTCACTCAGACCGCCACCGGTCCCATCCGCCAGTCTGGTGCCGAGCAGAGCAAGACGGCCGCCGAGACGGGCGAGCCTGGAACTGGCACCTTCGACCTTGGCTCCTCGACCGGCACCAGCTCCTCGACCAAGGGCGCCGCCCCCATGGGCCTGCCTGCGCCGAGGATCGCTCTCGAGACAGTCATGTGTGGTGTTGTTGTGGTAATTTCTGCTATGTTTGGTGGTAGCTTGATGATCTTGTTCTAGAGTGGAAGGGAATTTGTTCCTTTGATACCTTTTTCTTTTCGTCCAAGAATTCTCCCCGGAGCGTATAGGCCGGCGTAGCTTTTGTTGCATTGTGTGGGTGCGGTTTCGTGTTGGAACACTGCTCATGGGTTCGCTTTCCTGGTTAGATCCGCAACAGACATCGGAACAGGGAAGGCTGTTTGAAGGACGTCGAAGGGTATATAGGAAGTAGACATTAACGTCGACATGAAACAACGAGGAATACGAATGTCACATCTAACATGTTTTACCAACCCTGATGTTCCACCCGTCTCTCTAGCTTTCTCGAAAGGCTTTTCCTCTCATTGAGTCCTCCGATTTAGAGACAAGATCGGCAAAACCGGCATGACACCACCGGTGGTTGATACCTATGGCGATGTTAAGTACCCCGTCTCCTTCTTTCATGCGCCTCTTTTTTCTTCTCTTTCCCTTTTCGCGACTATGCACGACCTGTCCCCAACGATCCCCTCAAGCGCCCCCATTCGGCCCACCCACCCACCTAGCTCCGCGCCGTCTGCACGACAATCGCCCTCTCGTCACCGTACACCCCGTCCACCAACGCATTCAGCCACGCCGCCAGCCTCACCGCCGCCTTGCTCACCTGCAGCTCGACGATCGGAAACGCGCCCTCCGCATACCCGCTCGTCGCCAAGTCCACCGCCGCCGTGGCCCCCATGTCCCGCGCAAAGACGTAATCGCACGTCCACGCATTGCTGTCGCGCGCCCACGCGAGCGCGCACGCCGCCGGCGCATCCGCGCACTCCGTCGCCAGCCACCCCGCCCTCGGGGCGTCGGGAAAAGCGTCGGCGAGGATGCGCGGCAGCAGGCGGTCGGCGAAAAAGGGGGCCAAGCCGGTGGCGTTGGGGAACGGGGATGTCGTGTTTGCGGCCGAGTAGAGGATGTGGCCGTCCCAGACGCTGTGCAGCGTCACGTTTTGCCTCGCGTAGACGACGCGGATGCCGTTGCCGCCGGCGGCGACGCCAGAGGCGTGGAGGGGCTGGGCGATGTCGCCGATGAAGTGGGTGAGCCATTTGAGGGCGTGGGAGCAGGTGAGGTTCGTTGTTGTGGTGGGGGTGGTTGGTGGTGAGGAGATGGTGAAGGAGGAGAGGCAGGAGCGGAGGATGGAGGTTTGGTTGGCGATGGCGGAGACGACGCAGCCGCCGGGGCTGCAGTCGCGGTGGTAGTAGACGTTGCAGTAGGATGGGGGCTGGGCGGAAGGAGGGGGGGTGGGATGTTAGCTGGTTTCGGGTGGTTCTTGAAGGGGTTGGTTGCTTCGAAGCATGTGTCTTGACGACGCTCTGTACGTCCTCATAGTGTATGCTACACGTTCCGTCTCTTGTTCGTCCAATCGCTACGTCGAGGAGGTACGTACATTGTCAGCCGAGTCGATCCAGTGCCATTGGTATGAGAAGGCGCCCTCTTTAGTGTGCGCGTATTCGTCCGCCCACGCGGCCGCATTGCCAATGGACCCGTTGTATTCCGGCTCCAGGATCTGCGCAAGCACGGAGCTCGTGCGTTTGGTCAGGAACTGCTCGGCCAAGAAGCCGATCTGCTGGTGGACATCCATGTTCCAGGCCGACGCGAGGGGAGCGAGGGCAGCGGCGACGAGCAGCCCCACGGCAGCGGTCGTTGAGCGGGGGGACGGCATTGTTGCTTGCTCGCAGGGTGTGCGTGGTATGCGTCGAAGCTGTCCGCGGAGGGAGACGAAGCGGTAGCGATGTCCTTGTGCTGGGCGACGCGATGTTTATATGGGGCGGACTAGTGGCCAGGCTCGATGCGCCTGTCCCGCGGAGCGGCTCGTCACGCGCGATGCAGGTACAGCAGCGAGGCGCATCCCGCTCGCTCCTTGGTGCAACGCTGTGCGACGATGCCGGCTATCGAAAGGGCTAATCATCGGAGAGCGGCGACAAGCCGTGAGTTGAACAGGAAGTCCTGCTTATCGCAGGAACGGTGGCAGGCTGTGGCTGATGGATTCGAAGGATGAACACGGCGCAGCTGAGGAGATGTGGGGATGATGTAGCTGGCAGTGGGGATGCCACTTACTTATCGATAAGCTTTCCCGGCCCTCCTCCTGCTGTGCGATGTCGGCATGCGACACGTCTCACATTTTGTCAACCTGTCCATGATTCATCTAGATATCCTCGTCCCGCACGGCGCAGTCCACGGCATCCTTCTAATCATCACACTGCCCAGCCGACGCTTTCATTACTCCGCAACTCTCAAATATGTACATGTACATACATCGGAATAAAGTGGCCTCGGCTATGAGAGGGCCCTGCCGGGCGCATACTGACAATATCGACCCTAGACAATGGGTAACCTATATCATGTCCAACCCCATCAATCCTTAGCAAAGCAATCCCGACCTTATCCGTTTAAGCCAGCCGGCTGCGGCCACTACCAAAGTCCGGCACCTGCACCATATTCAAGGGGCCCGGACAGTGTCCTCCAGAGGTTGTCGGCAGCAGCTCTCATAGCTAAGAAACAGGTCCTGGAAATCGCTCAAAGAAATCCATCAAGAAGCTTCGGCAAACTCATGGCTTCTCGGGAGCAGGACCATTTTCGAACCCGTGGGGTCGAGCACAAGACAGGGAGTGCCCAGCCTTTGGCACTCACCGCATGCCCGAACCCTTTCGCAGCCTGGAGTCCATAGGGACTTCATCCCAAGGTCGACAAAACACACCATGCACTCCTTGCTCTTTCCTTCCAGCCAGTCACGGAGTCGGAACTTGGCAGCCGCCTGACGGTCCTTGATGAAGCGAATAACGTACTTCCAATGCGCGGGACGTGCCAATCGGGCTTCTTCGGCTTCGATGGTGGCTCCACTGGGCAACAAGTATGTGAGTGGCAGTCTGGTTCCATATCCGGTATCATGGTAGAGCTTCGGCCGGCCTCTCTTCTTGGCCGAATTAGATGATGCCTCGACGGCGCTGTCCTGCTTGTCGGCCTCGGCGGTCTCAACTTTTTGGTCGAGTCTGGGCCGGCCCCTGCCCCTCTTCGGAACAAGTCTTGGACGGTCAGTCTCTTCTCCTTCATCGTCTGCAAAGTTAGCGGGCGACACAGTCGAAGGCGGGCGAATCCCACCAGGGGTTTTCTCGCCGGCGGTGATGGGTGACACCGGCTGCTTGTCTAGCCTGGGTCGGCCTCTCTTTTTCTTCCGCGGAGGGCTCTGGAGCTGGCTGTCCGTGTCGGATTCAGGCTGTAGCGGGGGAGGAGCAGGCAGACGATCATCATCCAGAAATTCAGGAGCGTGAACCAGACCACTTTCCAGCTCCGCCTTTTTCCAGAAGAACTCGCTGATACCGAACATCAAGTGCTGCTTCATTTGAGAAGTCTCGTGTTTCTGCTCTGCGGAGTGTTAGCAGGTCCATTCAGTCTGCTATCGCGGCTACGCACTTTTCAACTCCTCTTTCTCGCGGTTGATGGACGCCCGCTCGGATTCCCTGTCGCGGTCGAAAGCATCGCGCTCAACTGCCGATAGTCAATCACACGCGCACTCTGAGAACAGGAAAGAGGCTTGCCTTGAAGTTGAAATTTGTCGCGTTCGAGTTGAGCTTTCTCATCTGCGACTGAATCGGAAAAGATTAGAGATGTGTGCGCCGCAGTGGTCATGTATAAGGCTTACTGTCTGGCCGTGCAGGCGCGGCGAAGAACCGATCCGCGCCGTCATTTGAATCCATGGTGTGCGAAGCGGGTGGAGTGGCAGCGGAAGGATGCAGCGAAGGTTAGGGCTGGGTTACGTGCTCCTGCAGCGCGTCTCGACACGCGCCCACGTGACTAGAGCTGCCCCAGCATGCGCCTTCCTTCCACTTCAATCACATGTCGGCAGCCGTAATTGATCCGGGCTCAAATGCTAGCTTCTCGCTGCTCCCCAGTCCCTATCGCTGTTCTTTCGATGAGCTCTCGCTCCAATTGTATTAATAGTATCGATCCTCGATACTCCGTTCTATTACAACCCCGATTCCGCCTGGCTCAGTCTCCGGAACGCTGACAAGTATCTTCCCCACCTACAAGGCGGGTGTCCCTACATGCACAAGGCCAGTACAACACCATCACACGACACGAGCACGACCCCGCTTCCTCTCCACCCCCGCCACCGCCACCGCCCCCTACAACTTCCTCGACTCCCTCCTCAGCAACTCCATATCGATGTCCTTCTCTCTCCACATCTCCACCGTCCCCTTCAAAACCCTCTCGCCACCCTCTCCCACCACCGCATACTCCCCCACCGTACTCCTCTCCATCAAAACATCGTTGCCCTCCACCAACATCCTCACCGCCAAACACTCACCCAGCGCAAGCGCCTGCCTTTCGTTGATGCTACCGCGGCCGCCGCGGCGGCTGCTCTGCATAAACGCCTCAAACGCGTGGCTCTTGACATCATGCTCGCATTCCCTCAGCAGGCGCGCGGCGGGCACCTGCGGCATGACCAAGTCCGGCACCGTCACGCCGTGCGACCGCGTCATGCGGTTGGTGAAGGAGAAGCGCACCGTGACCAGTTCCTCCTCTTTCTCCTTCTCTTCTTCCTCCTCATTTCCATCCTCTTTGTCCTCCTCCTGCTGCTCGTGTCCCAGCTCCGACTCCAGCTCCGACTCCAAATCCGACTCCAGCTCGCCGACGCTGCCGCCGCCGTTGTTGTCGGTCACCTGCTGCGGGCCGGGCGAAGTAGGAACAGGTGAAGTAGAAACAGATGAAGTAGAAACAGGTGACTTAGAAACAGGTGAAGGAGGAGCACGAATAGAAGGAAGCCTAGCCAGACGCGCGCGCTTGGGGACGACCGCCGGACCGTCGTCACTACCGCTGCTGCTGTCGCTGTCGCTGCTGCTGCTCCTCTCACGCTTGCTTCCCCTCTCCGGCTCCGGCTGCGGCTCCGGCTCCGGCTCCGGCTGCTGCTCACGCTCACGCTCAAGCTCCTGGGCGAGTTTCAACAGGCGGCGCGCGCCCTCGACTATCTGGGAACCGCTGACGCCCGACTCCGGCTCGAAGTGGACGTACACCGCCTCTGCCTCCTCCTGCGACGCGTGGAAGAAGACGCCGACATCCCATCCGAGCAGGTACAAGGGTCTTTTCTTGGTGCAAGGTTCGGCGCTGGCCGTGGCGGTGTCGATGTCGTCGCCGCCGCTGTCGGTGTGGAGGTGGAAGTCGGGAGGGCCGTCGGCGGAGAGGTGGCAGATGGTGTGGAGGAATTGGGCGAGGTCCTGTGCGTTGTGCGCCGGGCTGTTAGGCATATCAATGGCTTTCTGCTGTTGCGCTGGGTGATGGAAGATGAGAGGAGGGGGGGAAGGTGGGAAGCCTTACGGGGATGGTTGAGATGGTGTCGGTGGGCAGGAGAGCAGTCCTGCCCCCGTCTTCGTAGAAGCCCAGGCGGACCCAGGTGGTTGTCATGGCGGTCGGTTGTTATCGCTGTGGATGTGTGTTGGGATGATTGGGCTGTGTGCTTCGACGGTGAGTGCGCCGGTGGCTTGAGATGTTCGAAGGTGATTTATTCAGGAAAGAATGTCTCTGTACGCGTCCGATGGTTGGCCGCGTGATAATAATGGACGCCGGGCAGAGGCAGGACTTGGGTGTGGTGCGTTCACAGACGCGCAGACAGCAACGTGCAGCTTGACAGAGCAGTGAGGAAGTCTTCCGAAGAGCGGACCTTGACAGACGCTTGTTCGGATGATCAGGGTCGTGGCTCTCCTGCAGTTTAAGGAAGCTGTGACCGAGGTGGAGACTGGACCGGCCCAACGTCCTGGAATGCGCGAGCTGGAATATCTGGCTTCAAAACCTCTGAAATCGTCTGTGATGAGACTGGAGCGGGATATGGAGCGTGATTAAATGCCTTGACGGTCCTTGGTTAGAAGATCTCTAAAAGTGTTCTCTTGTCACTGAGACAGTGTGGTGCAGTGATGGTAGCAAGCCTCGAAGCTTGCGATGTTCTGGGGTGTCTCGAGAAGCTGGACGCACGGATGGCGAGCGCGGAATACAGCTCGACTGTCAAGATTGCGCAGGAAGATCTCGAGTGTGCGAGTTGTCGACAGAGGCCTTGAATCGCGCGCTGCGTAGCAGAGGAGCGTCTCAAAGCGAATGAGACTGGGGCGGAAGAGAAGTATAGGTCTTGAAGGAGACGTGACGATCTCTAGTGATGAGGCGCTGTAGTGACTGGGTAAGGTAAGGCAAAGGTAATGGCAAAGCTGGGGTCGCAAGTCAACAACGGAGTACGCACTGCGCGGGAATCGCAGCACGTGACAATCCATTGCACGCCAAACGCGCCTTGGGAACGCGCACTTCCGCTGCCCAGGGTTTATCAAAAACGAAAAAGAGCGTGAAAGTAGAGGCTGTACTATGACGTGTCGAGCCTGCCTTCCCTTGCGGTTAATGTGCCGGATCGCTTTTTTTTTTTGGTATCGCCAACACTCATTTCGGAAGGACCTTTAGTTTTTAGAGAGAAGAGATGCAATCTTTGAGAAACTATCAAATCATCTGTTGAGAAGGATGAAACTATTTGGCCTGCTCGAGTGGCACGAGTAAAAGCAGAAGGGGAATCATAGGCTCCCTCGATATTTCCAACGCCCGGTCTTGCATGCGTCAAACTCTAGTGAGTCCAACGTCAAACTCCAGTGAGTCCAAGTCGTAGTATAATTCTTGCACAGTTCCAACGCAAGAAATCTGTTCTCCCCGTGCTAGTGAAGCAATCTGAAGACATTCAAGGTTCCAGCTTCTTGGAACAAGTCCTACTGCGGGCCAAATTCATTCAATTCATTGTCGTTAACGAGTCGTGCTGGCCGTGGCCGTCGCCACCTTGCATAAGTCTCTGAGAATTGGCAGCTCCTGGTGCTCTCTGCGCTTTTCCACCATCGCTTTCCGCCTGAATTCCAGTTGCTCCCGAATGGTGTTGTTGTTCATGCCTCTGAAGAACTTGATTTTTTCTTTCTTCACTTGGGTTGCTTTGCCAGGGATGGCCTTGCCATCGAGGTCAAGATCCGTCTGCAAGTACCTGATGACGTGGTTTCGGCACAGAACTGCATACACCGCGGCTCCGCACCTCTTCGTGCGACCAACAACGAGCCGTTCATCCTTGCCGTTCGTAATCCTCTTGATGGCCTGGATGTTCAGGTCGTCCGCGGAGTCGTAGCGAATGGCTGAGGCTGAGGCTGAAGGCACCATCGATATGGGAACATATTCCTTCGGAACGAGATGCACGTGAAGAGGCGGGGCCTCTGCCGCGTCCTCACACGAGAAACAGCCAGTGTTGTAGTTATCCTCGTACACAAGCGTGCTTTCGACACAAGGCCCGGATTTGGTATGGATGTGTATCTTGGCCATGTGAGGTTCCTTGTCAAGATACTTCAAGACATATGAGGTGAGGGCCTACGAGTACGGCACATCAAGGTTAGCTCCGACATGCAGAAGATCAATGGCCGGTGAGGCATACCTTGTAGTCAGGCACTGCTCTGGCAGGGACTTTATGCGTCCGCTCGTCATCGTTGACCATCTTGAAATTGAGCCTCAGAAACATAATGGTTGCACGGTTGGGATCACTCAGAAGTGATGGTTGTGAAGATGTAAAGGTGATCTTGGACAGAAGAAGGGAGAATGTTGTGGTTTCGTAGGATGCAAGACGGCGATAACTTTTGTAGCCACTTGGAGCGACTGCGAAGGGCGACAGCTGACGCGCACATGGACCTTGGCGTTGAAGACGCGTGCAATTACCCTGCATGAAACTTGCAAATGAGGTCACTGTTGAGGCATGCGCGAAGGCCATACTTTTCTGTTGAAGACCACTACCTTCACATCAATCCTTCACTCTGACAACTCGATAATCATCCTATCAGGGATTTCGAGTCAGCTGAGCCCTGATCAAAGTGAATGTGGAGGGGATGGTAGGCTTTTGTAGGGATGATTGAAATACTGGCGAGCCAAGCTTTTGTACTGCCCAGACATGAATGCGAGGTTGCATCATTGCAATATCTGCATATATGAACTGGATTAATTTCACGGAAATTGCCAGTTTTCCACCTTGGAGCCATCTTTCCACATGGACGGGAGTCGTGTGGTATGTTGGCAACAGGCTTCGGATTTGACAAGGTGTCGCTAAAAAAGAAATGCGGACAAGCATTACGCTAAGCATTCGTATCTGCTCGGCCTTCCGGCACGTGCTCAAACATCGTTTTCATTCGCATGCTGGTGAAAATATATATTTACATCCGAGTCCTTCGGACCTCGAAAAATTCCCTTCATTTCGGCCGCGCAAGCAGATGGGCGGACTTAGTCCATGGCGGGGAGAGTGATCTTCTCAATGGTCCAGACCTTGCCGCCCTGGCTAGACTTCATCTCGGTGTAGACGGCACCGCCGGAGCTGGTCAGGGTGTCACTGAAGGAGGTGTCGGCGCCGGCGAGGGTGATGGTAGTGTTGAGATACTGCTGCTCGGAGATGGTGCCGGTGCAGCTGTCGTCGCACTCAGTGCCGGTGCCGTAGCCGGTCATGTATGGGCCCGAGTCATAGGAGAAGTACGACAGGTTCTCACCAGTCTCGGCGTTGGTGACGATCCTTGATTGGCATGTCAGTGCTTCTGCGTCGGTGAGTTTTGCTGGGGGCCGGTGCTTACTGTTCCCAGGTGGTGCCATCGTCCATCAGGTTGTATTCGATCCTGACCTTGGTGTCGCCGCTGACGGCAGACGAGTTCGAGTCCTTCTGGCCGAAGCTGCCGAAGAGGGAGGCGCGGATGCACCACTGGGACGAGTCGGCGCCGCACCACGAGTTTCCGCTAGACCACTGCTCAAGAGTGGTCTGGACAAGATCGCCGGTGCCGTTGCTCATACCAGGCCACAGGAAGAGCTCGCCATTCTGGGAGGAAGGAGGAGTGCCGGGGATGATGGTGGTGACGGCGTTGACGATGGTCGACTTGGTGGGGCCGAGAGAGACGGCACCACCCCAAGTGTCATCACGCTTCTGCAGAAGACGGGTGACGGAAGGAAGGGAAGGCAGAGCGGCCGCAAGGGCGGGAAGGGCAAGAAGAGTAGCAGACTTCATGATGTCAAATCAGAATAGAACAGAACGAATGTAGGTGGATAGAGAGTGATGGCAACCAGTGCTTGGATGACGAGAAGGATAGGAAAAAGATCATCATGATCACTTATATACCTAGCCTTGGCCTTGATCCAACAGGGGCGGCGGCTGGCAATAGCTGGAGTACGTAAGGTCTTGTCCTTGAAACCAAGCATTCATGATCGACGCTCGGCTCTGTTTCATGAAACATGAACACTCCACACGCAGCAAGCGTCCCGCGCACCTTGTCCGCCTGCCGTCACCACTTGAAGACTAGCGACACGCGCCGGCGATGCCATGGTCGGATCAATGGCCAGCATAGGCAACCGCAGGCGGAGTTCGACGGCAAGTTGACAGCGCTGGCGCCACCGGTGGGAGCAGCGAAAGTGGCATTCTCGGCCCGTCGCCCCTCACTTCACGGTGCCGGATGCATCGGCCAGCCACGCACCATAAATGCCACCAATGACATGCAACTACGCCAGAGTGCGTGATTGTGCCAGACGGCAGCGGCACTTGAGCGGCGGCTAGCGGCAAGTGGCAGTCGTACCTTGCAGGGCTGAACGGCCGAGGTCACGTCCCGAGAGTGTGAAGGAGCGATTAGCGAGGGCTCGGCTGCATGGGCGTTGAGTTGAACGCCAAAAGAGACCGATGCTGCTCAACAGGTGGGAGAGCGTCGACGTGCTTGAGGTCAATGGAGTAGATAGATAAGCAGTCGGTGGGCTCGGCGCAGCCGTTATCGGCGCATTTAAAGGCGACAACGGTCAACAATACGAGCCCGGCCATCACAACACACTTCCAACCACCTCAATCCTCTCTCCCACCCTCATTCTCAATGTCGAAACCCAGGATCCTCTGCCTCCACGGGTCGGGGTCCAATGCGCGCATCTTCGAAGCGCAGACGGCACGGTTAGGCATGTCGATCCGGAAGCACTTTGACCTGGTCTTCGTGGACGCACCCGTCGAGTGCGACGCGGGGCCGGGCATCCTGCCGTTTTTCGAGGGCGAGGAGCCGTTCCGGCGCTGGCACGACGAGGTGGACGAGGAGGGGCGCAAGGACCGCGCGGGGCGGCACGCGCAGCAGATGGAGCGCGTCCGCGAGCTGCTGGTGGGCGCCGTGGGCGAGAAAGGGCCGTTTGCGGGCGTGCTGGGCTTCTCGCAGGGGGCCAAGACGGCGATGCAGCTGCTGTTGCTGCAGGCGGAGCGGCCGGCGGCGGCGGCAGAGGCGGGGAGCGGCATCAGGTTCGGGGTGTTTGTGTGCGGGACGACGCCGGCCGAGGACCTGCTGCTGGGGCAGCGCGGCGAGGGCGAGGGGCGGCCGGCGGAGGTGGTGGTGCGGGTGCCGACGGTGCACGCGTTTGGTGAGGCGGACCAGTGGCGCGAGCTGAGCGAGCAGCTGCCCCATTACTGCGACCCCGCAACCCGTCGCGTCTTCCGCTACACCGGCGGCCACCACATGCCGCACCTGCCCGCCCAGAGCCAGCAGCTGGCCGACCTCATCCTCGACGCCTACAGGGAGGCCGGCGCGCGCGCGTGACGGCCATGACGAGGGCGGACCCAGGGCGGAGGGCGGAGCTGGGCGGAGGGCGGGGTGGCGGAAGCAGCACCACGGATTGCGCAATCGTCGCGGAAGCCTCCGGCTGGCACCATTCATACTTAAACGAACTGCATCTCGCCAATTCATCAATTGCTATCTGTTTTGACCTGCCGCCGTCCGTCCCCCGCGCCCCTACTGCGGAATCTGCCTGACGGTGCACATCTCCTGCTCGGCCTTGGGGAAGGCCTCCTTGACGCCCTCCGAGTGCAGCGTGCGGAAGAACCACTCCATGGCCTTGGGGTACTTCTTGCGCTGCTCCTCGTCGACGCCGAACTTGAACGCCCACACGAAGCTCGACATGACGGCCAGGTCGGCCATGCTGAGCGCGTCCGTCGCCAGCCACTTCCTGCCGCCCTCCAACGCCCGCTCCACCGCCGCGAGGCCCTTGCCCAGCTTCTCCAGCGCCGGCTGCTCGACCGCATCGTCGTACTTGGCGATGCCGAAGCGCGGGTAGAGCAGCTTCAGGACCTCGGGCCACACCTCGCCGACCTGGAAGCACACCCACTGCTGCACCCGCGCCTTCTCGGCCGGCGTGCTGCCCACCAGCTGCGCCGCCTTGGGGCCCGACTCGGCCACGTACTGCATGATGGCGTCCGACTCGAGCAGGTTGACGCCGTCGGCGCCCTCGAACGCCGGCACCTTGCCCGTCGGGAACTTGGCCAGGAACTCGGCCGTCTTGTTGGTCGTGCCCATCTTGAAGTCCGGAACCTCGTCCACCTGGAGCCCGTTGAGTCTGGCCACTGCCTGGACCTGCGTGGGAAGCCAACGTCAGTCTTTGGCCGTCTGCCGGGTTGCGGCATCGACACGACGTACCTTCTGGACCCTGGGGTTGTCCGGGTACGTGTAAATCTTTCCGATGGGAGCCATGGTGTCAATTGGTTTATGCCCGAGGTGAAGGTGGTTGAGGCTGGCTTTGAGGATGGGAGAAGAGGGTGCTGTTGTTGATGTCGAGGTCGAAGAAGGAGCGGGAAGCCGCTATAAAGCCCGCCTCCCGACCGCAAAGGGTAACAAGCAGCCCATCGGCTCTTCCCAAACACTCTTGGTAATGCCTACTCCACATAACGGCGGTGGTCCGGGCGGACGTTTGCCCCTGCTTTCTAATCCCGCCTTCACCGGATCCTTCCAAGCGTTTCGGCGATGTTCCACCGAGGTCCCCGGCCGCCATTCCGCCAACTCGGAGCGACGACAGACGTTAAGGCCGAGTCCGAGCTTGCTCGAGCAACATCCTTCAAGAGCTGAGACGGAGGTTTTGGGGGTGCGAGATAAGAACAACTTCTGTTTTGGGCAAATCCTATGTGCTTCTTCCTCAGCAGCTTCGGCCCCGCGGCGCAGATGGGCAAAAGCTTTGGAGCAGCCGTCGATCAGCCGAGCGACGATCGGCGGGCAAGCGGTAAGAAAGCGGAGATATAACTCTTGTCTGACTCCATAGCGGGCTGCCACTGACAAATCCAAACAGACACCGTATGACATTGCTGCCTTTCGTACAGGATGACATGAGAGGACCATCATCTCACTCGCATGCACACATTATTAATATTGTCATTCCTGTGCGTTTCACCTGCAGGCTAAGCTAGCGCATGACGGCGTCTTTCCCGACGACACTATGTCCCGCGATATCCTCGGTTAAAGAATAGCAAAAGTGAGACGGTCCCAGCCGAAACAGACGCATAGAAGATGGCTATGAAAGAGAAGAAGAAAAAAGTAGATCATGCTATTCGTAAACATGCTGTCATGGTCTCGGCTGCGTGGGAGTTGACAGTTGTTGTTCTGGTCAGAGCTGACAAATCGACATGTCCGATATGATGCATTGCATTCTACCATGTCTGCCTCATGCGTCTATCAAATGGCATCCATCCTAACACGGGCCTCATCTCCAAGGGTTAGCGCCAGGCTGATTACCGATTGGTTGTTCCAAGAGCTCGTTGGCTGAGCACAATTGTGCTGACTAATCGTCGATTCCCTTATTCGAGGACAGATGGTCATCATGGCATGACATTACAAGATATTGAAAGCTTGGGCAACAAGGTAGAGGCCAGCAGTTGGCGGCGAGAGCCTTGAACGAGACGACGCCGAGGCCTGGAGAGGAGAAAACGGAGAGCTACGACCATATCTATTTCGCCCCCACTGTCAGTCAGTCCTTAGTTTTCACCCGGCGAACTATGTACAAGATCAGTACCCTGCAGGCGGGCTCAACCCGTCCGGAATCTCCAAAGCGTCCGTGTAGTACGAGGGGAGCGACGAATCCTTCCACACGTCGACGATGCTCTGGAGCACCTTGCGTCCGGCGTACTCGAGGTCCACGTTCGGCTTGGCGTAGGTGCGCACCTCGCCGTCCCGGTCATTGAAGACGCCGGCGTACGAGTAGTTGAAGTAGCGGTTCTCCAGCGCCTGCGCGCCCTGGCCGCTCCACTCGCGCACGTCGTCGCCCGTCTTGTTGGCGACGAGGGAGAAGACGTTGGCGCCGACGTCGAAGCGGCCGAGCGTGTCGAGCCCCCAGTTGGCCTGCACCGTCGAGATCTCCGAGTAGTGGTCGTAGAAGGTCGAGTCGGTGGTGCCGACGAGCTGCGCCGGCACGGCGTCGCCGAGCAGGATGGCGAGCACCCGGTTCTGGATGGTGTACGTCTCGTTTTCGTCAAAGGTGACGAGGACGAGCGTGTTGTTCATGAACTTTGGGTCGTCGAGGAGCGGCTCCAGGAAGTTGCGGCTCCAGGCTCCCGCAACCGTGACGGAGGAGTCGTGGCCGTCGGAAGCTTTGCAGCGGTCAGCGCCAGCGTCGGCAGAAGATGCAGGGTTGGCCTCGTACTCATGTTTGGCGTGATGAACATCCACTGCGGCAACGTCTCGTTCTCCAGGTCTTGCTGGAAGAGCGTCAGGTTCTTGGTGACAGCAAGACGCTCAGGCGAGGCCAGGACGTTTCCGTAGCTCACTTGACAGGCTCTTAGCGACACGGCTCTGCTGCTGTCCAGCGGGAATCGTGGGAGACGTACCTGCCGGGTTGTGTTTCCGGACGTACATGTTGGCACCGGTGGTTGGGTTGGGATACGCTGCAACCAGTCAGTGAAGATGGGGAGGTAGGGCAGTGGTTTGCAACTCACCTTTGCCAGTGTAACCGGTGTAGGGCTAAAAATCAAGTCAGCGGGTTGCTATACCGCAGCTGGCAGCTGGAAGCCTACCATGTCTTCCTGGTACTCGCCCCAGCTGATTCCCTTGTCCTCGAGGAGATCTACGATGGACGAAATGTTGGCATCGAAGGTGGACAAGTCATCGTGGCTATCAACGGCTCAGCGGGTGCTATCTAACTCGACTCCGAGGAGCGCGGTAGGTTTACTTCATTCCAAAGTAGTCTCCTCCAATAGCTGCAAGGTAGTTCGGCTGGCTGGGATGGGTGACGGCATGATAGTTGTCAAGAGTGACGCCCTTGGAAGCCAGCCAGGCGAGGTTGGCTGGAACAAGTCAGCGGAGGCTCTCGACTCGTGCGGAGTGGGCACTTGCGGTCGCCGATGGCTTTGTCGTAGTCGGTGTTCTCCATCCAGATGATTGCGATTCGGTCAAAGGCCTTGCCCTTCACCGAAGTGGCCGTCGAGGCGGCGGCCAAAAGGGCCAAGAAGCTGATGGCCTGGCGGGTCAACATGGCTGCAGCTGCTGAGCAAGTCTGGAACGGGTTGATGGAGGTATCTGGACGCTTTTGTACGGGAGATGGGGTGGGCTGCGGTAATGGCATGCAGAGATGCCGAGCCATAATTCGACCAATAGGTACTGTGGGCCGCCTAATAAGCGGACACACGGGAGCGTTTCCTGGGGGCGCGGATAAGTCCCGATCGGGAAGGTGATTGCCGTTGGGAGCATGTGTGGTCGCAAGGGCGTGTGATTGGCCTGATGCTTGGCAGGATGCCTGCGGCCAAAGGACCAAAACTCCAGGCCGCTGCACTGTAGATGCTTGTCCCTGCAGCCGGGCCACCCGATGGCCGGGGTTGGCCAGGATCAAGCATACTTCTTGCTTGGCCCTGCGCCACTATCCGCTAGCTCGCCCCGTCGCAGGCAATACAACCTCACGCGCCCAACGAACTTCCGGCTTCCCGGGCCCTTCACTTGTGCCGCATCCCTGTTGAGCCGCGCCTGAACGCGCCGTTCATTTTCCACCAGCCCTCGCCCAATCGCGTTTCCCCACCCACCCGCCACTCCGTTGCCATAAGAGAAGCCGGTCGACCGCCGTTGGAGTCCATGAGCACACACTGTCAACATGGAAGATAAGGAAAGAAGAGCGAACGGGAGCCAATACGCAGCCCTGGACCAAGAAGCGCCCGAAGCCGAGCATTGCAAGGAAGACTTGCTACCCGCAGAGGCCTCGGATTCCGCTTCCGCCATCGACGAGAGCGACCAAGAAGAGAATATAGGGTTGCTTGACGAGAGCTCCGTCGCCCGGACAAAACGACACTGCGGCGCTGCCCGGCGTCGCTCCGTGTTCCTGGATTGTGCCCTCCTCGGCCTCGTTCTGATCATAGCCTTGCTCGCCACTCTCGTCTGGTCACGGCATCCCGACTCTCAAACGGCTACCGCGGACCGGCACAGAAAATATGTGCTGGATCCTGACTGGGATTCCAGCGCTGTGCCGCGTGTTCGAAAATATCACTGGACCATCAAAGACGTCGAGCTGCGGCCGGACGGCGTGAAACGACCCATGATGACCATCAACGGGGAATTCCCAGGCCCGATGATCGAGTGCAACGAGGGCGACACGCTCCTTGTCGAGGTACACAACGAAGCAGTCAACTCGACTTCTATCCACTGGCACGGGCTCTACCAGAATGGTACAAACTTCATGGACGGCACAGTCGGCATCACGCAGTGCCCAATACCGCCTGGGTCCAGTATGCAGTACAGATTCGGGACCGACAACCAATCCGGCACCTACTGGTACCACGCACACATGGCCATGCAGAGCTCCGACGGCCTGTTCGGGCCTCTGATCATCCACCCGAGGAATGCGAGCCTGCAGCAGCTCGAGTACGCTTCTGACCGCGTCATCATGGTGCAGGACTACTACCATGATCTGACGAGCGCGCTCTTGCCTCGCTACCTCGCGCCGGACAACGAAAACGCAGAGCCAGTGCCGGACGGAGGCCTCATCAACGGGATGAACAAGAGGGACTGCAATGCCATCCGTGGTCGTGACTGTGACAGCTCAAGCGCAGAGAGGGCGGTTCTCGGCCTGCAGGCGAACAAGAAGCACCGCTTACGCATCATCAACACGGGTGCGTTCGCCGAGTTCCAAGTCAAGATGGACGAGCACGTCTTCGCCGTCACCGAGGTCGACGGCACGGACGTGGTCCCGGCATATCACCACAGGCTCAACATCCACCCTGCGCAGCGATACAGCATCGTCGTCAACACCAACATCACGGACCGAACCTCTTTCTGGCTGAGGGCCAAGATGGTGACAGCCTGCTTCGCCGAGGAGAACCCCAATCTCGAGGAAGAAGTGCGGGCAATCGTGCAATACACCCCGGCGAGCGGCAAAGCGGACGCGGCGGATCAGCCCTCAAGCACGGATTGGGACGACCGGGTAGACATGCAATGCCTCGACATGAACACCACCGAGCTCCAGCCGGTGGAAAAGATGACGCCCCCGCCGCCAGACACATTGATCTACCTCCGCGCGAACTTCGAGATCGGCAACTGGAGACTCAGCCGCGGCTTCTTCAACTCCTCCTCATGGCGGCCTTCCCTCTCCTCCCCGACGCTCCACCGCCTGCTGACCGGACACGCAAGCAACAACGCGAGCCTCCTCCCGCCGCCAACCCCCAGCCACCACCACCCGTCCAAGACCAACGACGACGACGACGACGACGTCGTCGTCGGCTTCGACACTGGCGTCGAGCTCGTGCACCAAACGACGGGCATCCAGACGCTCGACGTGCTCGTGTCCAACTTCGACGACGGCGCGCACCCGCTCCACCTGCACGGCTACAAGTACTTCGTGCTCGGGTCCGGCCACGGCTACCCGCCCGCCTCGCTCCTCAGCAGGTACCACGGCGCGGCGCTCGACACGACGACGACGACGACGACGACGACGCCGTCCAACCCGCTGCGGCGCGACACGGCGTCGGTCGAGGCGTTCGGCTGGCTCCTCGTGCGCGTCGTCGCCGACAACCCGGGCGTCTGGGCCTTACACTGCCACATCGGCTGGCACACCGAGGCGGGGATGCTCATGCAGTTCGCCACGCGCGTCGACGACGTCGGGCTCTCCCCTGGCATCCGCATCCCCGACGAGCATCTCGCGCTCTGCACCGCCGACGGGCTGGACAAGGGCGCCGCCCCGCCCGACTCGACCTGGTTCGGCGACTTTGGCGGCGGCGACTTTGGCGGCGGCGGCGGCGTCGACACTACTACTGCGTCCTAGGCCAGACTGATCGACTTCCCACGCACGCCCGGCGGCGGCGGCACCTGCAGGCGGCCGCCGGAGTCGACGTCGAGGTTGAGGTTGAGGTCGTGTCTCCTGTACTCGGCCTCGACGAGGCGGCGGGCGAGGCGCACGCTGCCGAGGTTGCGCAGGCGCTGCATGGCGGCGAGGCGGTCGAGCACGAAGCGGCGGTGGTCTTCGTTCGCGGGGCTGGCGTGGCCGAGCACGAAGAGCGGCCACAGGAGCGACGTGATGTTCGGCGCGGCGTCGCCCTCCAGGACGGCGAGCTGGGAGACGAGCGCGGCGAGGGACGTCTTTTTGCGTTCGGACGCGAGGAGGGCCACGTCTGATTGTGGTGGCAGGAAGGAGGCGAAGCGGTCGTGGAGGTAGACGAGTGCCGCGGTGCGCTTGCAGTCGGCTACGAGGACGACGAGGGTGGACGATGTACCTGGCGGTGCTACCTGCCGCACGGCGCTGATGGAGCGCGAGAGGTGGTTCCAGACGAGTCGGATTTCGGTGAGCTCGGAGGAGGAGAAGGAGGCGGCGGCGCGGGTTCGTCGCGTTGCTGAGTAGCGCGAGGCTGCTGCTGAGGTCTGGTCGATCAGGCTCAGGAGGCCGCGCGAGCAGCCCATCAGCGCGTCTATCTCGTCCATGCAGTCGTCGTCGAGCCAGGTGTGAGCGGGCATGGCGGGGTCCGTCTCGCGGGCGGTGGTGCTCATGATCTGGTGGGCTGTGAAGTACATGGTGAAGAACTTGGCCAGGGCGGCGCCTTCGGTGTGCTGGGACACGGCCGCGCCCTGCATGTGCTGGAGCACGCCGAGCCCGCCCTTGAGGTGGGTGAGCCACGACTCGTCGCAGCCGTCGGAGATGTCGTAGAAGCAGAGCATCAGGACGGTGGCGACGAACGGCCATCCCACGGCGCCGGCGTCCATGCTGGCGCGGAGCCCGCTCATGGCGCGCGCCTTGTACAGCCATGCCTCGCGCTCGTACCTGTGGTCGTTCAGGAGCCGCAGCTGGTTGGCGGCTACCGACAGGATCACCTGTTGCAGCGGTGCGTAGCATCGCGCCATCGGGGTGATGTATCGCAGGTACGGGTTGTGCGTCGGGCTGAGCGAGCAGTTCGGGCAGATGAAGGAAGTGAAGTAGTCGAGCAGATACGCCTCCCTGCACGACAGCTGCGTTTCTGCACCGAGCCTCCAGCCCATCAACGGTCCATAGCTGTCGTCCGGCCACCGCGTCGCCGGCTTTGGCACCACTTCCTGCTCGACGTCTTCGTCATCGACAAAGCATCCGTCTCTGCTCATGTGCATATATGTCGTGTTCAGGAAAATCGGCCGTCGCCCTCCTGTATCCAGGAAAACTTGATTGCCTTGCTTCTTCGACGTCTTCTTCTTGTTCTTCTTCTCCTCCTGCATACTGTTCTTCGACCACACGCCCTGCCGTCCGAGGCATATGCCCCGCTGCACCGCGTCTTCCTTCCAAAGCAACTTGATGCCGTACGCGCACCGCAGCCCCAGGCGCTGGCAGCGCGCACAGCGCGGTCGCTGTTCCTGGCATCGGCTGTGGGCTTGCTTGCATGGCCAGCACCCGGTGCGACGCCGTGCCTCCCCGGCTGGCATCGCGGACGCGGATCACAGTGGGGAGCCCGCGGTCGTTCGCGGGCCGGGAATTAGTGACACGCAAGAGTTTAAAGAGATTTGAGATGTCGAGGCTGACCAACGACAGAGGCAGGCGTCGATGCAAAGGTTTCGCTGCTCCATGCATTAATTAATTGTTGGCTGCCTCGGGGCGGGCAGACCAGGGATTGAAGGGGCGGTGTGAAAGATGCCGGGACAGCACTGGCTATCGATCGGGACGTGGGCCCATTTCCCCGGCATGGCGAAGATAACATGCCAGCCAATGAGCGCGGAACTCCCCCACGTGCGTCACCTGTTTACATTCTTGCTTTGCTGACTACGTCGTGTACTTGAATCCCTTTTGCTCAAAGTCGGTCTGATCAAGCAGATACTCGATCGTCTCTCCACTCGATTCCGACACGCTCCCCTCGCCTTCCGACTGTCTGTTCTGAGCCGCGCACAGCGCCCAGTACAAGCAGATCAGGCCGATGCAGGCGCAGTAGCAGACGATCATGGCCACCACCCCACCGGTATACGCGGGCGCCTGCTCAGACCGGAAGGTTTGCGGTCCGATCAGGTTTCCCACAGCATAGCCGATGTACAGTATTGCAAACACAACCGTCTTCTTCGTATTGCCGGCTGTGTTGGCTTGCGCGAGGCCGATTCCGACAACGTACGGACCAAAGTACGTGTAGAGCTGGCAAACAATCGTCAGCCCAAGTCTGGCCATGGGTGCTTGGATGCTTACGAGATAGATGCCGACCATTTGTCCGCCTATGTTGTCTCGGGGTACTGCGTACACCACGGCAGTGCCCACAATCGGAACAATGCAGGCGGCTACAGTGACAAGACAGCGTCGATTGGCCCACCTCGCCCCCGCATATGAGAAGATGAATGCCGAGAGTGTGCTCATGATACCCGTGGGCATGCTGAGCAACGACGCCTCGACCGAGGAAAATCCAAGGTTGGCGATGATGATGCTGTTGAAGGTGGTGAGCCCGCCGTTCGGGACGTTGATTGCAATGTTGAAGAAGAAGATGATCCCTGGGCGACATCAGCAACGGTGCCGAGTCTGAGTGCAACAGCCGAGACGGTGCTCACAAGTCTTGGGGTCGATGAAGGCTTCCTTCACCTGTCCCCACTTCCACTCTTTGCTCGCAACGCCAGTCTTGTTCACAGCCACGCGCTTGACCACGTGGTACTTTTCTTCCTTGGACAAGAAAATGGCCTCCATCGGGTTGGCAGGAAGAACGACCATGACGAACACAGACCACGCGAATGTGATGGAGCCTGAGACGTCAATCAGGGACCACCTCGGCCGCCGGGTGCATCGCCAGCACTCACCGATAATCAGGAACAGATACCGCCAGATTGCCAGGGCACCGTCAATGTGGCCAACGGCCCACGACAAAAACCCGTTGATGACCGAGCTCGCGGCAGCAAACACCAGCGCATTTCTGGGAGGCTGCTCCTCCTTTTTGTAGAAGGCGGCAACGATCAGGGAAATGCCGGGCACGATGATGGCCTCGAAGCAACCTGGCAGTGCATCAGCGCCATCGCGTCAGCATGCGTGAGGGAAGTCCATGTACCCATCAGGAACCTCAGAGCCATGAGGCTGCTCCAGTTGTGGCAGGCGGCCATGAGCAGCGCCATTGCAGACCACCCCAGGCTGCATCCGCAAAGAAACTTTGCCGAAGGAAGCCTCTGCATGAGATACGAGGCAGGGAACATGCCGGCCAGCGCCTGGGACAATGAGCATCTTCGTTGACCGAGGTCGGGTGCTGCTTGCTTAACGTACCCCGAGAGACAGGATTGAACCCAGCCACGAATACTGCTGGCCAACCAAGTGCGTATCCGTTCTCAGTCCGTAGATGGCGGCAGTGCTGAGCGAAACCTTGTCGACTGCGCCAAGGGTTGCGGTAAGGAAAAGCTGAAGACGGGTGTCGGTATAAGGCATGGTTGTCACGTCGTACGTGGTCGGACTCACCATGGGTATCATGATCCAGTCTATCTTGCGGACCAGCCTTTTCTCCTGCGCCGCCGAGAGCGGTGGGTAATGCTGGGTTTCTGCAAGAAATTGAGCAGCTTGGTCGACGTCTCTGACGCTACCGACCTTGTGGTCGACGCTCCTGGGCTCGTCATCCATATGGGCGGATTTCTCATGGACGGACATGGCGACAGTGAAACAGCACGGTCGAGGCACGGGCTGGCGCCCGCAGACTTATGGGATGTCTCATCATGGCGATAACAGTCGTTTCATTCTCCAGATCTGCACCGGGGTCAGAAGAGAGGGATGGTCGTTACGGCGGACGCTAGGCCGGGAAAGGCGGGTCTTCCCCACCTTGTGCCCATCACTTATCACTACAACCGCCACCCCGGCCGCATCGACCTTCCAGCATTATGGCCTTGCCGGCGTGTCCCCATCGCTCCCGCCCCAACATTGTCTGGAGCGAGCTCCACACGTATTGCATCTCCCGCGACTGGATCCAGGCCCGCCTCATTCTTTGACTGGCTGGCAGTGCACCATGATTGGTCATGTTGGGGGCTGCCCCATCAAGAGGCTGCCGATATAAAGCCCTGGATTCATCCCCAAGACCGGGCGGGCCATGCAGCATCACCATCGACCATGACGACCGCAGGCGCCAAACAGCCCGTGAAGATCGCAATCGGTGCGTCCCATCCATAAGGGATGATCCGGTTGCCACGCTGACACGGTGGTGTCTCAGACAGAGGAGGGACCTTTACCGATGTATGGGCTCGGCAGGAAGGCCACCGGGATATCGTGCTGAAGCTCCTCTCGGTTGATCCGCAAAACTACGATGACGCCCCGGCCGAAGGCATCCGCAGAGTGCTCTCCATTATCCGCGGCCAGGAGATCCCCCGTGGTGTCCCGTTGCCGAAGGATGACATCGAGTTTGTCCGGATGGGCACCACCGTCGCCACCAACGCCTTGCTGGAGCGTAAGGGGGCGAGACACGCCCTGCTGGTCACCAAAGGCTTGCGCGATCTCCTGACCATCTCGTACCAGTCGCGGCCGCGCCTGTTCGACCTCAACATCGTCAAACCCAGCGTCTTGTACACCGATGTACGCGAAGTTGACGAGCGTGTCACGGTCGAAAACTTTGACGAGGACGTGTTTGGCGCCCACAAGGTCGAGACGGAGATTCCTGGCCAGCTCGTACGCACGTCAAGCGGAGACATGGTCCGCATCATCAAGCCGCTGGACGAGGATTCGGTCCGGACCATCCTGAAAGAGCTCCGGAGCAAAGACATCGACACCATCGCGGTCTGCTTTGCCCACTCGTACATCTTTCCAGAGCACGAGGCCAGGGTCGGCCGGCTCGCAGCCGAGGAAGGCTTCTCCCACGTCTCGCTCTCCTCGGCCGTGGCGGCGAACATGATCAAAATGATCCCGCGAGGGAGCTCGGCCTCGGCCGACGCGTACCTGACGCCAAACATCAAGCAATATCTCTCTGGCTTCAGGCGCGGATTCGAGGGCTCGCACCTCGACGACGTCAGGGCCGACTTCATGCAGTCCGACGGCGGGCTCGTCAGCCACAAGAGCTTCAGCGGCCTCAAAGGCATCCTGTCTGGCCCCGCCGGCGGAGTCGTCGGCTTTTCGCGCACCTGCTACAGCCCCGAGACCAAGGTGCCCGTCGTCGGCTTCGACATGGGCGGGACGTCGACAGACGTCAGCCGTTACGGCGGCGTCTTGGAACACGTCTTCGAAACCACCACGGCCGGCGTCACCATCCAATCTCCACAGCTCGACATCAACACCGTGGCTGCCGGAGGCGGCTCCATGCTCTTTTTCCGCAACGGCCTCTTCGTGGTGGGGCCCGAGTCCGCCGGCGCCCACCCTGGCCCGGCGTGCTACCGCAAGGGCGGCCCTCTCACCATCACCGATGCCAATCTGTTTCTGGGCAGGCTGTTGCCGCACTACTTCCCAAAGATCTTTGGCAAGAACGAGGACGAGCCCCTGGACTCGGAGGTGGTCAAGCAAAAGTTTGCAGAGCTGGCCCAGAGAATCAATGCCGAAGGGGGCCAGTCTCTCACCCCGGAAGAGGTGGCGTATGGATTCCTGGACGTGGCGAACGAGTCCATGTGCAGACCCATTCGAGCCCTTACCGAGGCCAAGGGCCATGAAATCGGTACGTCCCTCTGGATGGCGGCCATGTGAGTACTGACCGGGGCCAGGCAAACACCATCTCGCCGTGTTCGGAGGAGCTGGCGGGCAGCATGCTTGCGAAATCGCCTCCAAACTCGGCATCTCCACAGCCATCATCCACAGGTACTCCAGCATCCTGTCGGCCTATGGCATGGCGCTTGCCGACATCGTCCAAGAGGCGCAGGATCCAGTCAATGTCGTCTACGCCGGCAAGACAGTTGATGATCTCGACCAGAAGCTCGCATCATTGCGATCCACTGTCACTGAGCGTCTGGTGAACCAGGGAATCAAGGAGAGTGACATGCGTTACGAACACTACCTCAACATGAGGTATCGCGGAACCGAGACGGCCATGATGATCCTCCAACCGCCAAACGGCAGTTTCAGGGATGCCTTTTTGGAGCAGCACCTGCGCGAGTTCAACTTCGTCTTCCCCGATTCGAGAGACATCCTTGTCGACGACGTTCGCGTCCGTGGTATCGGCAGCAGCGGATCCGTGTCGTCGGATGCGGACAAGCTTGCGTCTGAACTCAAGATGACGGCTTTCTCCCATGCGAAGGCAGACTTGGCCGAGACGAACGTCGGTGCTTCCCTTGAGTTCCATGCCCCCATCAAGAAGCTGATCCATCTGTCCAGGTCAAGACGTTTTTCCAAGGACACGGCCAGGTTTCTACTCCGGTATATCTACTGGAGCAGCTCCTCCCCGGCATGAAGGTGGCTGGCCCGGCGATGATTCTGGACAGCACCCAGAGCATCCTGCTTGTGCCAGGGACGGAAGCCAAGATCCTGTCGGCTCACGTCGTCATCGACGTGCCGCGTATAGCCAAAACCAACGCTTCTTCGACAACGGTCGATCCCATCGCTCTGTCGACGTTCTCTCATCGCTTCATGTCCATCGCAGAGCAGATGGGGCGCATCCTCCAGAAGACATGCGTGTCCCTGAACATCAAAGAACGGCTGGATTTCTCCTGCGCCGTCTTCGGCCCGGATGCCGGCCTCGTCGCAAACGCCCCGCATGTGCCTGTACGCCACTTCGGTTGCGATGTCCCGAAATGGAAATCACTGACGGCTGCTAGGTCCATCTCGGCTCCATGAGCTACGCGGTCAAGTACCAGCACGAACTCCTCAAGGGCAAATTGGTTCCGGGGGACGTCCTCGTTTCGAACCACCCCGAGGCCGGAGGGGCCCACCTCCCCGATGTAACGGTGATAACGCCAGTCTTCGAATCGAGCGGCAAGCGCATAGCTTTCTACGTCGCCTCGCGCGGCCACCACACGGACATTGGCGGCCTGGGCGGCACCTCGATGCCACCCAACTCCACCGAACTCTGGCAGGAAGGGGCGGCCATCAAGAGCTTCAAGCTGATACACGGAGGCAACTTCTTCGACGAGGAAGGCATCAAGAAGATGCTCCTCGAGCCAGGAAAGCACCCAGGCTGCGTGGGCAGCCGCCGCCTCGACGACAACATCTCGGACCTCAAGGCCCAGGTGGCCGCCAACCGCAAAGGCACGCTCCTCATCCAAGCCCTGATGGCCGAACACTCCCAAGCCGCCGTGCACCTCTACATGCGCGCGATCCAGCAAAACGCCGAAGTCGCCGTGCGCCGCTTCCTGCGCCAGACGCGCGCGCAGAAAGGCGCCGTCCTCTCCGCCGCCGACCAGATGGACAACGGCTCGGAGATCCGCCTGACGGTGAGCATCGCCCCGGACGGCGCCGCCGCCTTCGACTTCGCCGGCACCGCCGCCGAGATGCTCTCCAACATGAACGCGCCGCCCGCCATCACCCACTCGGCCATCATCTACTGCCTGCGCCTGCTCATCGGCGTCGACATGCCGCTCAACCAGGGCTGCCTCGCCCCCATCGCCGTCGCCCTCCCCCGCGGCTGCTTCCTCAACCCTTCCCCGGCCGCCGCCGTCTGCGCCGGCAACACGCAGACGTCGCAGCGCGTGTGCGACGTGGTGCTGCGCGCCTTTGGCGCCGCCGCCGCCTCGCACGGCTGCATGAACTGCCTCGGCTTCTTCGGCGAGGTCGTGCGCAACCCGGGAAGCCCGGCAGATCAGGAACTGCACGCCTTCGCCTTCGGCGAGACCGTCTGCGGCGGATCGGGCGCGACGGCCCACGGGCCCGGCGCGGACGCGGTGCACACGCACATGACGAACACGCGCATCACGGACGTGGAGACGCTGGAGCGGCGGTACCCGGTGCTCCTGCGCGAGTTTTGCGTGCGGGCGGGCAGCGGCGGCGCGGGCAGGCATCGCGGCGGGTGCGGCGCCGTCAGGGACGTCGAGTGCACGCGCGTGCCGCTGCGCTTCAGCGTCATCTCCGAGCGCCGCGCGGTCGCGCCGTGGGGCATGGCGGGCGGGGGCGAGGGGGCCAAGGGGAGGAATTTCTGGGTTAGGAGGGGGAGGGGGAGGAGCGCTGGATCAACATGGGACCGAAGGCGATGGTGGCCATGCAGCCTGGTGATCGCTGTGTCCTGCTCACGCCTGGCGGGGGAGGGTGGGGCCCTGCGCCCATTGATGATGGTGGGTGTTCGGTTGGCGGCGGAGATTCATCATCATCATCAGAGCAGAGGGGTGGAGCGCTGTATCATCCGCGCGCGGTGGGTAGCATCGCGGCATGGCACACCGCACAGGCCGAATCCTCCTGATGATTATTTATTTTCCGCAGATCGCTACTGGAGGATTGCAAATATTGGGGCGCAGCAGCCGGCCTCCACATGGATCCACTGTAGTAGTGTCCGCCGAGTCCGCCGAATGCATGATCTTCTTCTAGGTACACCACCTCTTGCGGCCCGCTGGAACCCAGAAAGACAGCCCCTCGTGCTAACGGGGGGCCTCGAGACGGGTTACCAGCACGCAATCAGGCGGAGGCATTACCGGACTCAGGATTATCATTGCTCTCCCAGCCATCCAGCCCAAGTTTACGCAGCTGAATCTGTCACATGCCAGCCATTATTGCACTGCTTCCTTCATGCGACTAATCAAAAGCGTCGGCGAGGGCTTTGGGCATTAGGCTCACTCAGCTGATGAAGCTCGAGTCACGGTGGGCGGCGTGGCGCTTGCGGGAAAACTCCCGTGCTCTCGGGCGAGCTGATTCGAAGCACTCTCTGAGTAGTAGACAGATGCGGTTTGGATCATGCCAGATTCCTTTGATATATACACCTATTAGCAGACATGTTTCCTCTGCCAAGGGTTTTTTCTTTTTGTGGCACTCCAGCTGACATGAAGGCCTCGGGCGTATTCACAGCTAAGCACCCCTCTCGCACCGCCTCCACGATGCCTGATTTGTACTGCTTCTCCTCTTTCGATATGATGTGGATCAACGTCGCTGAACGGTAAAGTGATATATGTCTTCTAGCAATTCCGCGGGCCTTGGCACATTCGAAGCCGTGGGACAGGCGAAGATCTGTCGTGAAGTTCCCGCAAGGAAGCAAGCGCCTGCAGGGCACGGTTGGTGAAAGAATTGCCGGGAGCTGGGCCGATCAGGGGCGATCATTCGCCAACGCACGGGGCGAGAATCCGGGGGCGGCAGCGCTCCAACCTTATCTGCTTTCCACATCGCCAGAAAGGACCTGCAGCCTACAAGCCTACAATCCTCCCCAGTCGACGCTGGAAGGGTGGTTCGAGGGCATGTGATCATTATTGCTGAGGGGTTGTCCGTCTCTAGCGCCGCCTACTCCGTTTGGTGCACCAGATGCGCGCCTGTCTCTGCGCCATGCCCGCTCCAGCAACGATCGGCGCCGCTGTCGTCAGCCGTGTGGTTCCGATCAACTTTGGCAAGCAATCGTGTCGTCAGCGCGCGGCACGAGTCTTTCGTTTGAATATTATTAGACGTGTAACATTCGTCTTCTTATCTATATTGTATGTACATTTCTTCTTTAATTACAATCGTGGGGTATAATAGTCGGAAGAGAACAAAAAAGAAATCAGAAAGAAGTGGTGGTATACGGCGCCCGCCGGCCAGAGAAGACAAAAAAAAAACACTGTGTTACTCCTCGCTGTTCCCCGCACCCCACACCTTGGTGTGCATGCCGAACCCGGTCTTCTGCTTCACGCCGGGCACGCTCGTGCTCTGCAGCGGCCGCTCGTCGCTGTCGTCGCCCAGGCTGGGGGCACCCGATGCCGCGTACGACACGTTCTCCACCTCGACCGAGATTTCCTGCTGCTGGTGCACGACCAGCGGGCCCTCTCTCTGCTGGTAGCCGTGGTGGTGGTGATCGTCGTCGACGCCGGTGCTGTGCAGATCCTTCTGCGCCGGGCGGCCGACGCCGCCGCTGCGCATGATGCGCCGGAGTTCGACCTCGTCCTGGTCTTCGGGGTAGTCGTTGTGCTTCTTGTCCAGCGCCTCGATGTCGGAGCTGGTCGTCGACTCGGTGCGGCCGGCGAAGGCGTTGATGACGGCCTGCTGCTTGTTGTCGCGGGTGCGGTTGCTGTTCCGCCTGAAGTCCAGCCCGCCCGTGTTGGCCGAGCGCGAGACGGTGGCGATCAGGTCGGCCATGGACATCTCGATCTTGAGCTTGACGATGTAGGCGAGAGGGTGGAACTGCATGTAGACAAACGAGTTCTTCAATGACATCATGCCTGGCCGCGGGTCAGCGTGGGGGCGTTGCGGCAGACGGGGGCGGCGTGCACTTACTGATGATGAGGACGTCCATGCTGAGCGAGAAGCCGATGATGTAGATGTTGAACTTGACCAGCGACTCGTACTTCTTCAGCCCCTGGCGCACCAGGTTCTTCTGCACGATGCGGATGAAGTACCAGTTGAGCGAGGCGTCGACCACCAGGTAGATGACCTTCTCGCACCGGTCCCAGACCTCGTTGATGTGGATGTACGTCTCGGATATCTGGAGGCGGGCGGGGATCCAGATGCAGTAGACGGAGATGTTGATGGCCGTGATGAGAATGGCAACCCCGATCTTGATGTGGAGGCCCTTCCGCCGGTTGACAAGAAGCACCGAGACTCTGTTGATGATGATCTGCAGCAGGAACTGCACCTGCAGCGCCCACGTCGTCACTGGGTGGGGGGAGGTTGGTCAGCCGGCGCGTGCTGGGGCGGAGGGGGCGGGCGGGCGAGCAGGCGTACGGATGCAAAAGTAAAAGGCAAGGCTGGGAGAGAGGTTGCCTCGCAGGTACATCCAGCACATGATGCTGAAGGCGGTGCAGACGGCAATCTCCAGCCAGATCATCCAGATGTAGGGCGAGTTGAGGCGGCCGGTGCCATGGAGCTTGGAGACGTGCCGGGTCTGCTTGATGGCGGTCCATACGGTGAGGAAACCGAAGCCGAGGGTGAAGCCCCAGGCCAGGCCGGCCAGGGCAATGTCATCCTCGGAGACGGGTTGGAGCTTGAAGCCCGGGGCCAAGAAAGTCTTCATGTTTTGCAGCGAGAGGGAACGACTGCTTCCGGGACACGGCAGAGAGCAGCATCTCGCAAGCTTTAAGAGGCTATCACGGCTCCTGATGGTCGCGGGTGCGTGGCGCATGCTAGCCGGCGAGCAGGCGGGCCACTAGCACCTCCGGGGCCTTTCCCAGGTAGAGCCGTTTGATGCCCAGCCGAGTCGCTAGCTGGTGCTGTGGCTGCCGCCTGCCGCCCGAGTAGCACCCCTCGGCCCCCGGCTACGCCTCAGTGGTCGCAAGCTGCAGCCTGAGGGCTGCGCCGCGGGAGACACCGGCAGCATCCGGGGCAGTCCAGCACGCCTGGGCAGGCGAGGAAGCGCAGCGGCTGTTTCACCAGCTGTTTGGCGCTGACCACACGCAGGTCGGGCTGCAGCATCCACTGGCGGCTGCGTGAAGAATGGTTACTGACATGCGTGGCGGAGAGCCGGCCTGCCTCCCCGGGCCCACCAGTGCGCGCCGTGAGTGGCGGAAGGTGTTCCGGCGTGCTAGCGTGCTGGCGGCAATGGATAGCCTTCCGGTGAGGGTCTACTGGGCGTTCCTGGCGCTAGAAAGCGCGGAGAAAACGCCCCGCCAGTGCTAATCGGGCTCGGGGTCACAGCCGGAACCAGCTCTCGATCGGTGCCGCACCACTCACAGCTGCCGGAATGCTGCCTGTCAACCATCTGCCGATCTTAAGCTCAAGCCCACTGCCCTCCTGGGCCTAGCCTCGCCAGCCGCCCGAGATGTTCTTCACAATTTCGACCTCTTGCGACACCATCCCGGCTGGTCGCCTTGAAAATTCGCCGTGATCGACACCATCGTCTCCTCCGACCGGCGGCCCTGCGCTACCACTACCCGCATGCAGAGAGGTCGACATCTGCTCTCACCAGGAGCACGCAGTGCACGCTCAACGCCCCTGCCTGTCTCCTGCGCGCTAACCGCCTGAAATGGCGTACCCTCCGCTCCGGCCCGCGGCCAAGGTACCGGGCCCTTCCATGCAACTCATCATCAGCCTCTCCTACCGACGGACCGTCACTTACGCCAGCTTCGTGGTGCCTGACCATGGGCCGCGCTAGGAGGCGTTTCCGCAACGCTTGAAAGACACCGTCGAGCGCTTCCCATGCTTCGCCATCACTTGGTCATTGCTGTCCACACTCCTAGTCACTCCTTTTCATCACTTTGTCTTGTACGCAGATAGCGTTGGATTCCATTTTGCCATCCGCCAAGGACGCTGTACACGCCATGTCCACATGTGAGAGCTCGTGGAAGAAACCCCGCACACCACCCCCCCCTATCCCCTCCGCCACTAGTAGCTCGAGTCGGTCCAGCTCTTGTAGTCACTTCCCAGCACCGTTTCGTGGCTGACAGCAGCATCCAACTCGCTCTCGTACAGCCTCTCCGCCGTCGACGCCCCGTCGCCCTCGTTGCTCCACTCGTAGTAGAGCGGCGTTGCGCCCTCGGCCATGGTCGTCCAGCCCTCGGGGTTGACCACGTCCGACAGCTTCGAGTTCTGAAACACCACTCGAGCGAGCACGCGCCACGGCCTCCCCAGGTACACCTCCCCTTCCAGCCCTGGAACGCCCGACGCGGCCGTCACCGTGCTGCTGTCTATCACGTACCAGGATGCGTCGTCGGCCGTCTCGCGCGAGCTTGCGGTGATGGCCCCGCCGCCGCTCGACGCTATCGTGCACTCGCCAAACCACGCGCTAGCCGCGCCGAAGATGTAGTCGACCGCCCCTTCGATGTAGCAGTTCGAGTAGTACTGCGTCCCTTTCTTGGCGTACAGCGTGTCTTGGTAGCTCTTGAACTGGCAGCCATAGAAGCCGAGTTTGTCGGCGTTGGCGGTGAGGCTGTCCACGATCCGGTTAGCTTCATCGTCCATGATGATTGCAGGGAAACCGCCAAGCAGCTTACGCAACGGCTTGCGCGCCGGCCCCATAGTCGTTGACAACGTTGATGTTGTACATGTTGAACCCGTCGGCCTTGACGTTGACGGTCGAACTGGCATCAAGAGAGCCGGCATCCGCTGACTTGACGGTGTGGGTAATGGTGACTGTATTCGACTTGTAGGTGCCCGTGTCTGTGGTTGATCCGTACAGCGTCAGGGATCCGGCGTAGGTGATGGTCAGCTGTTCGGCGTAGGTTCCGCTACTGACGAAGATGCAGGCGTCGGTGGTCGAGCTCGTCCCAAGCGCATCGAGTGCACTCGTTATGGTCTTGTAAGTCGCGCTCGATCCGACCGTAAGGCATCCTGCTGGAGCAGTCGTCCTGCTGGTCCTCTTCGCAAGGTCTGGCGTGGGGACTGAAGACACGGGGATCCCGAGGGCGAGCAGGAAAGCAGCGATTGATCTTACCCTCATCGTGAGCACCCAAGTATCTTCGACATGCACCGCTTTGCAGGCCAGAAAACGCGATTGAAACCTGCCTTCTTGTACGTGAGAAAGTCGCGCTAAAGATCCCCGAGGAACCTCAAAGCCGGAGGAATTCAGGCGAGCTTTACAGCAATCCCGCTGTTCCCGGATCGCTCCATTGCAAACCTCCAATGGATCGTGTCCTTGCAAGCCACTTCGAAGATTCGTTTCCCGGCATGTCTCGCGCAACAGTGCCACGGCATGTCCCGGCTGAATTACCCCACAAATGTGCAGCCCCGGCCTACCCCAGTCCAACTCCCTGCGGCCGAAGGCGAGTGTACTGTGTGATGTTAGTGGTGGGGTTTTGTGCTCTGCTTCTGTCTTGACGAACGGGTAAACGAAACAATCTGTGCCATAGCACCCGCCACACAGGGGAGCCTCGCGCTGTATTGGTCGTGGGTCGGTTCGCAAGTGCCTCGCGACAGACTGCACCCAAGCCACTCAGTCGTCTTCATCTAGAGTGGGGGCTTTGTTTGATGCGCACGTTTGAAACAGATGACCGGGAGCAAGCGCATTGCAACGGTGCCGAAGGTAGCTGGATTCTGCTGGAACGGCGCTAAGCAGCAGCTTGTCAAGAAGAAGCTTTGGAGCTAAGTCCGATCAACTGCCTGTCAAACCGTCGGCCCGTCCCACCCGCCATCCGGCGGAGGAACAATATGCACACCTCCACTTGAAACGAGGAGCCCTGGTTGAGAATCATTAGCTGCGTCTCGCATCAAGCCGAAAAACACCTCTCGTACCCTTCTCAACTTCTCGCTTCTGCCTTTGTTTTTCAGCTCTCGAGACAGGCACAGCTGTACTCGCCATGAAGTTCCTTGCCTGCCTCTCCACCATCGCTGCCATCGTCGCAGCACTCCCTGCTCCCGCAGACGACAACCCCAGCAACACCCTCGCACCTCGCGCCGTCTGCACGCCCACAGCAGGGGGCTCGTCCTCGACAGACGATGTCCCCGCAATCGCCTCTGCGCTTTCGACCTGCGGCAAAGGCGGCACCATCGTGTTCCCAGCCGGAGTGACCTATTACGCCAACAGCGTCCTCGACCTTTCGGCATGCGCAAGCTGCGACATCCAGCTCGAGGGGCTCCTGAAGTTTTCCAGCTCAACCTCCTACTGGTCCGGCAGGACCGCCATGATCCTGCTCGAGGATGCCTCCGGCGTCAAGGTCCGCAGTCTGACGGGCGGCGGCGTCATCGACGGCAACGGCCAGGACGCGTGGGATCTCTTCGCGTCCGACAGCTCGTACGCGCGGCCGACGCTGCTTTACATCACCGGCGGCTCCGACATCGACGTCAGCGGGCTGCGACAGAAGAACCCCCCGAACGTCTTCGTCTCGGTCAAAGGCGGTGCGGAGCGCGTCGCCTTTTCCAGCCTGAAGCTGGACGCCACCTCCAAGTCGGACAACCCACCCAAGAATACCGACGGTTTCGACATCGGCGAGAGCACCGGCGTGACGCTCTACGACATTGACGTGTCCAACGATGACGACTGTGTGGCTTTCAAGCCGGGGGCAAATTATGTGACCATCGACCAAATCACATGCACCGGCTCGCATGGCATCTCGGTGGGATCGCTGGGCAAGTCGAGTGACGACACGGTCAAGAACGTCTACGCAAGTAACGTTAAAATGGTCGACAGCACCAAGGCGGCGGGCATCAAGACTTACCCGAGCGGTGGCAGTCACGGTCTGTCCACCGTCTCCAACGTGACCTTCACTGGCTTCACCGTGCAAAACTGCGATTATGCGTTCCAAGTACAGAGCTGCTACGGCGAGGATGCCGACTACTGCCAAACCAGCCCTGGAAATGCGCAGATCAGCGGCGTCGTGGTCAAGGACTTTTCTGGCGAGACATCTGACAAGTATGATCCGACCACGGCCAACATCAACTGCGGAGCAGGCGGTACCTGCGGCATCACCATTTCTGATTGGACGGTCAAGGCTCCGTCAGGAGAGAACCAGATCTTGTGTTCAAACACCCCGAGTGCTTTGGGGGTTACGTGCGCCTCAGGGGCCTCTGGATAAATGAGCATGCGTGGGAAGAGAATTGAGCCTCGAGTGATTTTCTAGACATAAAACGAAGTTTAAGGAAATAAAACACGGGAGATATCAAGCACAGGAATTTGACAAACTTCATGGCGCCAAACGAAGTGCGTGAGGCTTGCTACGAAAGGAAGTGAGAAAAACAAATTAGCTGGAGGGAGCAACGGGCCATAGACCGCAGAGCCCCGGTTAACATTTGCCACCACAACATGCGCATGACTTTTGTGAAATGATGGTTGCCTCGTCAACGTACCCTGATCTTGCAACTTTGATGCTCGTCAACGGCGTATTTAGACCGTGTTTGCGACCACGGATTGACGGCACAAGTCCCAGTAAGGCCATCACGAGCTCACTGGATCATGGAGCTGACCATCTCGCGAAGCTCCGTGATTTCGCGTCTCAGCTGCCTCACTTCGATGACGGCTTGCTCGACGCCGATCTCAGGGGCGATTTCCTCACATTTCTTCGCCCAGCCTTCAGACTCGAAGTCGATTTCCCCGGCCATTTCTTCCCACTCCTCTATCGTGTCATCATCTTGTTCCCCACGCTTGCGATTATCCCGGACTTTATGGGCTTGTGCCGTCTCGATTGCAGCCGTAATCAGCAGCAGAGGGGAATAGATGAAACCCATGACGTAGTCGTTGAGGCGGCTGTAGCGTTTCTCATCCAGCCACCATTCGAACGGGATGATCACCAAAAAGAGCTCGATGAGGTTGAACGCTTCGACGGTCAGCTTAGGCAGCACAAGCAAAATTCGAGTGAGAAACGGTACTCACGCGCAATGAAGACATTTTCGTCGGGAGCTCGCACAAATTGCATGGTCTTTTGAGAGAGCTGCAACGGACATTAGCATGGTGTCATCCAATTTCTGGGTTGAAATACGCACTAGTGCCATGTACTCGTCGATGGCGTTATCAGTGACATCCTCGTAAGCACTGTTGTACAGCGCAATGAGAATGTTGAGTAGGACTAAGATGGTTGTCAATTAACGCCGAGTAGCCGAGCCGTGACGAGATTCACTTACCAACCATGACCACGAACGTGAAGACGTAATACAAGATCAAGCCAAAGGGAGGCGCGAACCGCTCAAATCCATCAAACTCAGGCGACTGCATAATAGCATTCAACATTGCTTTGGTGATGAATGCGAAAGCTGTGATCTTGTTGTCAACTTGATCCATGCCGATGAAAGCCTGGAAAAAGCCGACCAAGATAACGAAGAGGAGAGCAAAGAAGATGAGAGACTCCTTCATCATGACCTTCAGCACCACGAGCATGGCACCGAAGAATCGGAAGGTGTCGAGGTACAGCATAATGCGCATCCAGAACATTGGCGCGCTGAAAGCCAGGAAGTTATAGCTCAGTGTGTTGTATCGCACGCGCGGTTCCGAATCGACATCGTGACCAAGTGCGATGAGACGAGTTATGAGCGAAACTGTAAGAAGCGCGTACAGAGTGCTGTTGAAGACGTTCCAGAAGCCGATATAGTAGCGACCAACTTTCCAGAACTTGGCTATCTCGTCAAAGATGAATCCTGCAGTAAAGACGTACAAGAGACCCTCAACTATGTCAAGGTCACCGTCCGGGTTGATCGTGTTTATAGCGCCCGTGTACAGAGCCAGGTAGACGACGGAGATCAAGATCTGCAGAGCGTTTTGGTAGGCAGGCACACGCATCCGGTCGGGGTCCAAGTGAGTCCAGTAGCTGGTGTTCCCCTTGTGCTTCCAATCGATGAATCGCGAAGCATCTTCGTCATCTTGTACCAACCACCCGCGCCAGAGATGGTTAATACACTTCTGGTACCCGGAAGAGCCAATGACGCGCAGGGTGTGCAAGTCGACGGCACGCTCGACAACGTTGGCAGGCATTGTCTCTTGGCCATTGACGATAATGGAGTAACGCTTGAGCAGAATGTCCTCGAGCAAGAAACACATGTCCTCCTCGCTCTCAATGCTACGAGTAGTTAGTACACTGCCACCCGCATTCCAGTAACAGATACCAGACTCACATGCGCTTTGCTATGACCTCGCAAGCCACAGCACGGACATCGTGCAGGTCCGAGTCCCACAGCTCGAGGGTAGCCTGCCTCTTGAACCATTTGTTGACTACTAGCAAGCAGTAGACGACACATGCATTGTAGTCATCACCACCCGCGGAGGCTGCCAGCTTGACGATCGACGGAGTGATTACGTGGCTGTGGGCACAGGTGACCAGCGATTCCTCCATTTCGCAGGGGATCACGGTCTCGATCTGGTGCTTGAGGCGGAGGGCGATCTTGGTCACTTCTTTGGCTGGAATAGGCGAGGGAGGGACATCGTCCCGGCGCGTGGGAAGTACTACGGATTGTGAGCAGTGGTGCAGCCTTCAAGGCTCTAGACTCACAGGCGCTCATCTGGTCGCGGAGATGAGGCCGGTCGCGCCGGCTCTTGTCGAGGTTGAAAAGGCGCGCCCAGCGTACCATGGCGACGGCTGGCGTGTTCGTCGAGCTCTGTGCAGAAGTGGCGAGGGTTGAATGTTGCGCAAAGGCCGTGGCCGATGTTTTGCTGGACCGACAAAGTCTATCGCAGCGGCGCTGGCGATCAATGCGTGGGCTGGTGCAGCTATCTTTGCAGTGAAAAAGTGGGCAAAGTTGGATACACAGGCGGGCGGCCATAGCTCCCGGGCGGCAGCGACGCGTGACGTGTGCTGCCAGATCCAGTCTTGGCTCGCGCGCGCCGAACGGCCTATCAGATCAGATCGCCATCTTATGCAATCCTCAGCGCAGAGCATACATATAGCTAAAGCCCATACTCGCCTCGCACGGCGCCGCCTCGAGCCAGGATGCAGTGAAATGGTAAATTTGGCTGTTTCGCCGCTCTTCCTCCTGCTGCAGTGCGGCAGCTAGACTGCCTTCTATCTCGTCCCGACTTTTGGATCCTTTTTACCCGCCCTCATACGCCACCCCAGAACTGGCATGTCGCCGCGACTCCATCCAGCCGCCATGCTTTCCGAATGAAATCCTTGCATCACACATGCGCCGCTGCGCCCACTTTTTAGCTGTGGATCTCGCCCTCGTCGCTCTCACTCTCATCCTCGTCACCGCTGACTTGCTGGTTCTCACGCTCCCTCTGGTCCATAAGAGCCTGCAGCTCCGCGTCATCGCTCTCAGTGACGGCCTTGGGCGCCATTTTGACCCTGCAGCTGCCACCGTCGTAGGTCGTAATGGTCTTGGTGACCTCCTCAATAGCCTTCTCCAGGTTGGCAATACCAGTGCTCTTGTCCAGGCACTGGCTGGTCAAGACGTACAGCGGAGGCGATACCAGCCTGACCTTGACATAGTTCTCGGCCGTGTTGTGTGCCTCGGCCTTGCGCAACGCGTCCTTGACGGCGTCGATGCCCTCGTAGCCAAAGCACGTAACCTCGATATCGGCGCGCACCTTGGTCGGCTGAGGAGTCAGACGCTTGCCAATGTAGGACAGGAGCTCGGCCTTGACCGGCTCGTTGGGGAATGCGATCTCGTTCCAGACGTCGGGGTTGGTGATGGAAAGCTTGAAGGCGTCGAGCGAGTGGCCGTACTTCCTGTTCAGCGGCCAGGCGATGGTCTGGTATAGCTCCTCGAGAGGCGTGCGCGTCTTCTCGGCAACATGGCGCATGATCGAGTGAACCATCTTGCTCTTGTTGTAGCGCTCCTCACACTTGACGATATCCTCGGGCGAAACACGACGCTTCGAAAGGTCGATATAACCTATACTCGGTCAGCGCGCCATGGCCGCCCCGCGTGTGCGTCGCCTACTCACCCTTCTCCTTGTCCACCCTCAGCACGACGACGACCTCGTTGCGACCGACGCGAATGAGCTTCTGGATACTACGGATACGGCGTCTCGAGAGCTCGCTGAGCAGGATCATGCCGTCGATGTTGTCGTACTCGAGCAGCTTCACGTACGCGCCCATCTCGGCAATCTGCGAACACGGTCAGCGCATGGCCGCAGCGGCAGGAGTCGGGCGGGAGAGCTGTGCACCTGCTTGACATTGACCATGACAAAGCTCTCCACCTCCGGGTACTTCTCCTCATAGAAGCGGCAATTCGTCAAAGAGCCTTCGGACGACATGGTTGGTTGTTATTCCTCGACGAGGTGTTTGCGCGGTGGGTGGTTCTCTGCTTCTGGCTGTCGAGTGCTCAGGTGTCGGCGCCAGCAAGGTGCGTGGAGCGCTGTGGCAGGAGTCGGAGCGCGGGGGTGGATGGCGTGTTGGAGGCAGTAGGATGTCGGCGGCGGTGACTAGGTTCACAGGCGAGAATTCACAGGCACATTTGGTGGGGCGAAGTGCCACACACGCCAAGATTTCAGAACCGCCGAGCGCCTGCATGGCCGCATCCACCAGAAGCCTACCTGGCGAAGTTCTGCCTGGTCTCTCACCGCCTTGTGATGCAATACCTAGACAGTAGTGCACTCTGCTGGTGCTGCTTAAATCGGCAACAAAAAAAAAGCCTCTTCGGAGACGGGCTACTTCCCGTGCTGCACCACGTTACGTCGTGAAGCTGTCCGGGGCTGTACGGGAAGACACAATGCTACTGCTCCCGGCTGCTGTTATTTTTACGAACGACAGCAAACTCGCTTCCTCCTTCTCTTAACCTCAACGCATCGGCTGTCCTCAATAGCAAGCATGGCATGAGAAATTCATGCTCTACGTACGAGCAGTATTCGTATCCGCACACATCGATTCCTACGGCGTTGCAACTCAATATTCGCCTTGACGCCACGGCTCGTTCCTGCATGTAAGACAGCCACATAGATAGACCAGCAACACCGGCATGCATATAAATACAGCCAAAATGGAAGGCGCGTCACGCCATATAACACGCATTCAGCAAAGTGCTCCGCAGTGAAGGGCCTCCAAGAAGTCTCACATGTATTTGCTCAGCTCGCATCTGCACGACATATTTTTCTCGACCACATACTTATGGCCACCGCTTCGCTCCGTCCGAGGCTGCGAGCGGCCACTCGCCAGCCACGCATCAGCTGTATCTCGATCTGCCCAGAAACAATGACGCTTTGGAAGCGGTCAGGGCAAAGAGAAATGATTGATGTCTGGCTTGTTTCATCCTGCGCACAGTCTACCGAGGTACCCGCACAGTGAACAGACCAGCCGACGCTTCCTCGAGTGAGCGTGTCATTCCCTCACTTGAGACTATCACAGCCATCGGGGTGCTTGCAAGGAAACCGTACGCAATACTCGGCGGCCTGACTCTTGATGAGTGGGACATTGCTGGCTAAGGGATGCTCCGCTGCCAAGCACTCCGCTCCGCCCGCACCATGGAGTGCTCATTGGTCGGTGCGCGCCAAGTGTAACCGATCGACTTCCAGGAAACAGCTGTTTGATTCGATCCAGAATGCCCTTTTGCGGCTGGAACGCCTTTTTCAGATCCTTCAAGTAACTAGGCCATTGAGAGGACGCCGCCACCCCGCCATCAGCTGAAGTAGAACGGTGCCAACACAACCGTGGGCCGCCGGACCTGCGGCTTCAGCCTGTGCTGGCAATTTTAGGGTTTCCGCCTTACGGACCTTGGCGCTCCTGAAATCTCTCGTTCTGGAGAATATCATGCCGCGGTACCCACTTCTACACTTTGCCGCTCCCTCCTTCCCCTTGACTTACCAGCCTACCACTCTGCCACTCTATCTGCTGGCCTAATTCTAGTCGGTCGGACCCAACTACTCACACTCGTTAGCAAACACAACGTCCCGACACACAATGAAGTACTTTGGAGTCGTCCTGCCTCTCGCCTTTCTCCTCACCCTGTCCACGGCCACGCCGGTGCAACCGCGGCAGCCATATGACACACCCACGCCAACGCTACCAATTTCTACCCCATCCAGCAGCGCCACTTGCTCTTGCGAGCCTAGAATCTGCATCCAATCGTGGCCTCAGGTAAGGAATAACCAACACTGCTGCTTTATGTGGAGGCTAATGCAGGTGCCGTCAGTCTTGCGTCTGTGCGAACAAGGGCAAAATGGATTGCTACGAGAAGTGCGGAGGCGACTACCCGGAGCTGCAGGTATGTTGTTTCCGATCACCATGGACACCAGAAACTAACCTTGGGTCCTCAGTCGTGCGAGTAAAAGTTCCAAATGTAGCGTCGCATTGTGAAGCAAACATGATGAAGTCTTTGAAAGACGCTGTTGGGATTCAACTTACGCGTGGTCAATGTCCTATCTTTCTCCACACATCTTTATTGCTTCTTATCTTGTCTGCTTCTATGCCACACGCCTAGAGGCCAATTTGGATTTTCTTCTAGACCCATGCCTCCATTCTTCATCTCCATCTTTTTACTCCTGGGACTTCATGCCATGATAATGATTTCGAACTCCCTCTGTTGAGCGTCTTATTAGTGTCAAGAAGACGTTGCTTTGCCCTCCGCCAGATTGACAAGAGCCTCGCCATCGACCCTCAATCCAACCCACTCCTCCATTTGTTTCGCCCCAAGGCCCGCGTAGAACTTCAGTGATGGCTCGTTCCACTTCAGGCAGCTCCATTCCAGTCTTCCCCCATCGATCTTCTGCACTTCCTTTGCAAGCTCCTGTATCAACAGCTTGCCGTATCCTCTCTGGCGGTACTTAGGCTTCACGAAGAGGTCTTCGAGGTAGACGCCAGGCTTCGCGCGCCAAGTGCTGTAATTGTTGAAAAAGAGGGCCATGCCGGCTACTTCCCCTTCGGGGGCCGTTACGAGGAGGGTCTTCGCGTAGCCAGAGCGGACGGTGGAGGAAGCCTGGTCGGAGGATGAAGGGGCAAAGGAAAGCGTGGCTGCAAGAGTTTCTTCGGTGGCCTGGACGGAATCGAGTGCATTTTCGTAGATCGCGAGCTCATTTATTAAACCCAAGATGGCGCCGACATCTGCGAGAGTCGTTAATCGAATATACTTGACCCACTCCGTAACATTTACCCTCGAGTGTGGCCAGACGGACGGAAGGTTTGTCGGACATGTTGGTGGTTGTTGCGCAGGTTGCTCTGATGCAGAGTTGGCGGGGAAGAAGCCCTTTTTATGTCGTGCGTGCACTACCAAACGGCATGCGCCCTACGCTCGACAACATGATCATGGTGACGCTGCCCCACTTATACCAGTAATACTACTCCTCACTCGGCCACGGGCTATCGTATTTCCGAGTGCGGCTCCGCCTGTGGGCTTCTAGCTTCTGAAATACCGACTGCTTGCGGTGTTCTTCCTCTTTCGTCCACACCCTCGAACAGTGACTTGTTGTGGCAGACGGCTTCAGGCTCTCGCTGTAAATGCTCCCATGTCCCCCACTCAACTATCCAACCCTTATTTTGCTCGTTCCAACGAAGAACGGGGCATTGGGAGAAGACCTTGGCCCAAATGTGACGCATGAGACGCGGCGTAATATTTTGTGCTCGGCGTCTACCGGGCGACTGCCTTGGGAGACGCTTCATCTCCAGCTCGTCCTGCAGTAAAGAAGCCAGCACATCTGGATTAGCAGATCCTTGTGTGAGCCACCGATCTGCGGCTTGAAATCGAGTGCTTGCCGTCGTCGACAGTCGAAGCAGCATATCTGCTTTGGAGCCATGTTCTGGCAACATGTGCTCTCGACAAGCAAGAGACAAGAAACGTTCTCCTGCAGTACCACCAACATTGGCCAGCTTAGCCACATCGTAGGTGCTCATGTGAGTTGGCACACCGGGTCTCCTGCGCTTCAAGCCGCTCCACTTGCGCGCACCCGATACCAGATCTCTAAGCCTCTCCCATTCGTCTTCGGGTAGCGGAGGAAGAACCTTGTCCAGCACTGTGGCATACCACTTATGCACCATGTTTACTTCACGCTTTCGCGGGAATGGGCGCATCCAAATGTTGGTCAGCGGCACTTCCAGATGTGCCGATTTCAGCTTCGCTCTCCTCATCTCTATAGGACGTGCATCGGACATCTGACTCTCCAAAAGAGCGCGGAGTTGAGAGTAGCGTGGAGAAATCTTGTACTTGTGGGGCCGGCCCTCACGCCTCGGGGCTTCCTCTACGGCCCTTGGGATCCCGGTGATGGCTTTAGATGGATCGAGTGTTGCCTCGACCTCTGCCTGCCACAATTCAACGGCTTCGCTCTCGCTAATTGTGTCCGGAGTGAGCAACGTGCGCATCAGCTCGTGCCGCCGCTTGCCAGTGCGCCCGTAGGTCAGTAGTAGAAGCTGCTGGAGAGGCGCCATCTCGCCCTCATTGGCACGGCGCAGAAAGTTGAGACTCTTCCGCGCATTTTGCAGAGCGCCGCGTAGGCGCCGCGGTGAGAGTGCCGGGTTATCCGAGGGGTCCTTATAATAGCCACCCTCCAATTGCAGCGGATGGTAATCGAGAAAGCGGCTTACAACCTGGTGATGGGCGTAGAGACGGGCGGCTGGGTCGGGGAGGTAGGTGCACTCGCGGAGAAGCGCACGGAGTAGATGACGGGCGCCGGAGGCGTCAGCGGCGGGCAGCATGCGTATGGAGCCAGCCTGGGCGACGTGTGATGGAGAACGGCTGCAGCAAGACAAGTGTGCGGGTCGTGTGAAGATGGGTGACGAGTGGGCGCGAGTCGCGCGGATGGGGGCTAGCGTAACGCGTGCATACGCGACTGATTTCCGTCTCCACTTCCTGACGCATATGAGCCGGAGCATCACCAGCTCAGCCAGCCCACAGCTCCCCATCCCTTCGACCGTTGCGCGCCCCATCGCCGCGACAAGCTCGCGCACGACTGCGCTCCACGTCGCCGCCATCTGCCATGCAGGTCGCGCCCACCGGAATGGCTGGCTTCGAGGGCCGCGCCGCCTCCTTCACGCCAACCCAGCCGCAAACCCATCGGTCGCTGTACGGGGACAGCGCGCCGCAGCAGCAGAATGGCTTCGCAAGAAGCTTTTCTGAGAGCAACGGTCTATCGCAGCACCACATGGAGCATCCGCCGCAAATTTACACCGTAAACGCACCAGCCGCGCCAGAACTGAGCTCACACTGACTCCTGCGTAGGCTGTATATTCCAACGTCAATGTCTACGAAATGGAGATCAACGGCATCGCCGTCATGAAGCGTCGTTCCGACTCGTGGCTGAACGCGACACAAATCCTGAAGGTTGCAGGTGTTGATAAGGGAAAGCGCACGAAAGTCCTCGAGAAGGAGATCCTGACCGGCGAGCACGAGAAGGTCCAAGGTGGCTACGGCAAGTACCAAGGCACCTGGATCAACTACCGTCGCGGTCGCGAGTTTTGCCGTCAGTATGGCGTCGAGGACCTGTTGCGCCCTTTGCTCGACTATGGCTTGGATGGCGGGTCGCAGGGACAAGAGGTCGACACGCCCACCAAAGAGCAGGCCATGGCCGCGAACCGGAAGCGCTTCTATGCCAGCACCATGGATGGCCGAACTCAAAGTGCTGCTGCTGGCGGCACCTTCTTCTCTAACATTTCCTCTACTGCTTCAAACGCAATCGCCGCTATGAACAAGGTTGCCCGCATGAACTCCCCAGCCCCACGCCCTGGAAGTGCACAACGTCGTCACATGGCATCCACCCCTTCACGCCCTGGCTTTGGAAGCCAGGAATCGTTTCGCGGCGAAAGCCAGCAAAGTGTCCCAGGCTTGCGCTCCGAGCGCAGCTTTAGTGCCAATGGCGGTGACTCCACATATGCGACCCAGGCTCAGGTTGATGGACCTTTGGACGGCTTCGAGCCGCCACGTAAGAGGCTGCGCCAGGAAGACTCCTTTGCGCAACGCAATGGTGATGGTGAGCTCATTCGCGACGGTTCTCCAACCGAGCCAAGCGAATCTTTTGTATATCACCAGGCGCTACACCACCTCTCAACTGTTGATGGTGATGTCCCGGCAGCCTTGCCTCCTCTTCCAGGACCTTCCGACCCCTCGTCTCAGGAGAAACAAGCTGCGCTGCTTGATCTATTCCAAGACAACCAGTCACGTACTGACTATTCAAATCACCCTGCCATTATCCATCTCTCTGGGAGCGATCTTGACATGCCACTGGACCAATCTGCGAATACTGCTCTACATTGGGCAGCAACGCTGGCTAGGGTATCTATCATGCGTCTACTGATTTCCAAGGGTGCAAATATTTTCCGCGGCAATGCGGCTGGCCAAACTCCACTGATGGCTGCCGTAGCAGTCAACAACTGCCTTGATCACAGCTGCTTTCCGGAGTTACTGGAGTTGCTTGCGCCGCTCATTGAAGTCAGAGATGACTCCGGCCGGACCATCTTACACCATATCGCTGTTGCTTCAGGGGTTAAGGGCCGAGCAGCGTCAAGCAAATATTACCTTGAAGCCCTTCTCGAATTCTTAGTGCGCAGCAATACCGGTCAGAACAGCCAATCTTCATTCGAGGGCAGTACATCAAAGCCCATCGGTCTGATGAGGTTCATGAGCGAGATGGTGAATGCGAGGGATGTCGCTGGAAATACTGCGCTCAATCTAGTCGCCCGCATTGGAAACCGCAGCATCATTCAGCAACTGCTAGAAGTCAAGGCGGATCCGTCGATACCGAACTACAAAGGGCTGAGGCCTCTGGACTTCGGTGTTGGCGAAGACCCTGAAAGGAATGGCCAGCAAACCCTGAGTCAGGTTGGATCGCCTAGTAAAAGTAGGGGACCGGCAAGCAGAGTGGATGAGGCCAGTAGAGAGATGATGCCTGGTAAGTGGAAGACATTCGTTTCTCACCACATCATGAAGCGCCTTTAACCTCTGGCAGCTATGTCCTCGTTTCTTTCGCAGACGGAGTCACAGTTCAACGCCGAAATTCGCCTGAAGCAAGATCTCATCGATCGCACGAATGCCAGCATCCAGTCTCTATCTACCCAGCAGCGCCATCTCTCCAACCTGCTTGCCTCTCTTCAGCGTAGGCAGCGTCTCCATGCGGAACGAAGTCAACGTATCAGCAATCTCAAAAACGCAATCAAAGACCAACGCAGTCGCCTTGCCCGCTCCGGAGCCATCTCAGTGGAGCAGGCTATGAGTGCGTCTAAAGACAGCATTAGGGTGGGCGACGCCGATACGGTGTCGCCAGTCCAGTCGAAGCTCGGCCAGCTACGGGATATGTCGCCTGACTCGGCCAATAATTTGGATTTAAACGCCCTTTCATCGTCACAACATTTCTCGCTTGTCTCCCTTCCAAGCGCAAGTACGCTGCGAGCAGCCCTGTCGGCATATGACAGCAACAATGCAGAGCTTCGAGCGCGTGCAGCAGGCCTACGGGAGCGCAATGGCGAGCTTGAGGCACAGTACCGCAAGGTCGTTTGCCTCTGCACAGGGGTTGCAGAGGACCAGGTTGAGGTTTTGCTCGGCAACCTCGTTAAAGCAGTTGAAAGCGAAATTGGCGATGGGGTCGAGGTTGGTCGAGTGAGGGAGTTCCTCAGGAAAGTGGATTTTGTGGAGAATTAGAGAGGTGAGCAGCTTCCACTGCAGCTCTTGTACCCGGTTTATTTCCCAGTGTCTATTATTATAGGACATCAACAGCGATACCACAGGGACAAAGAAAAAGACAGGGAGGGAAAGAAACAACGACATGTGCGAGGCACAGTCGCGCGACGACGGGCCACTTCGAATTAAGCTCTTCCCGCGAGACCCAGGTCGAAGAGCTACATGAGAACGAACGACGGGAGCGGCGGCGAGGTTGGGCAGGTAGCCTGTGTCTTGCTTTGAATGCGCCCTTAGGAGTCGTGCCGCACATGCTTCAATTACCGATACGGACACATGAAATTGATGAGATTCCCATGGGCCGTCTGAATTACGATCAATACGTGGGCGACTGCTGACTCTGGCTAGCACGAGGACAGACAACAGGACGTGACAAGCAAGGAAAGGCCGGACATCTCACCAATGATGTCAGGCTGCGCGTCTGTCAGTAGCATTCCATCTTGCACAGGTAGGCGGTCGGTGTTACGAGTGGGCTGCATCTCTGAGAAAGCAAGAACGGCGGGCGCCACATTGGGTTTAGCGCATCTGACGGGCGAAGTGGGACGCGGGCACAGCCGATCGACCTCTTCACTCCGACACCTCGACGTCGCGCCAGGTTTCTATTGCCGTGCTCAGCACTCTCGTTGAGCGCAGCCCGACACCTCCAACCACACCCGTTTCCTCCCGCCTCGAGCCCGCGAGCGAGCCCGACAGGCGCAGACGTTGGTCGAGGCGTCGCATGTGACATCTGCTGCTTGATGCACAGCCTGAAGGCGTAAATCCATGAGCAGTGCGGCCATCAGGTAGGGCGATAGGAAGGAAAGATACGGGTGAACGGCCCGTTGAGTCGCATCGAGCTGCTGCCGTAAGAGCTTTTCTGCTATGATGACCTGGACGCAAGAGTGCGCGTTGGCAGCTGCAACGCGCAGGGAGGGGACGGCACCTGTGCTCGCTGAATATGTTTGTCCTCGGGTGACCCTGATGGACATACCCGGCTGACCTTGTTGGTGCCATCAGCAGGGCGATTCAAGTGGGAAAAGGGCTGGCCAGAGTCGCTGGTGCGGGCTCGCAAGGCTGCGGGCGACTACCGTTCTAGGTGCTTCGCTCTGTCTTCCGGAAGGCGGTCAGGTCAGGTGAAGCTGGCCGCGTTTGCCAGCAGTCGCAACGCGTCTTCTGCCTCTGCTCCGCCCCAGACCCTCCAACGCATCTGCATCCAACCTCCGCCGCCAACCCGCCGCGCCTTGGAGGGCACCCAAACTTGACTTCCACTGCGCCGACACCCGCTCTACCCGACCACATTGCATTGGGCTCTCAACAACCCCACCCCCGCCATGGCCCGCCACGCTTCGCCGCTGCTCTCGCTGCCGGCAGAACTGCAAATCAAGGTGGTGGAGGAGCTGTACGAGGACCCGTCGTGTCCGTACGAAAACCCGCTCGCCAAGGACGTTTTCCTCGAGCACATCAAATCCGTCCGTCTCACCTGCAAGTCGCTGAAAGCCGCCGCAGCCGACACCTTCCTGAAGACATGGTTCTCCCACCGCTCCATCGTCTTGGAGCGCAAGAGCCTGCTCAACTTCTACCACATCGCTACCACCTCACCGTTCAACAGACGCATTGCGCAGCTTGATATCGCCGTCTACGAGTTCCGCTCCGAGCTTGTCCAAAGCTTCACCGTCTTCCTTGCGCGCATGGAGAAGGAGGCGCGTGATGAGAGCTGCTTCCTTCGCCACGACCGCGTCAAGGAGCATTTCTTAGGCGATGCTGAACGTGCCGCAGACTGGCCAAATGCAAGGGCCGCTTACAGTGCCTACAAGAAGCAGGTCGATGACCAGGCCAGACTTTACGATCACTTCGCTCATATTCGCCTGCTGGCGCGCTCACTTCAGGCATTCGATGGTCTCGGGAGTCTCCGCACCATCAGCATCAACGGCGCACAGTCTCCTCTCACCGGCGCTTGGACTAGCGGAATTCTTCAAAAATGTGGCATATCTTTGCTCCACAAGTCAGTCATTCTCGTATATCTTGTAGAACCGCGACGTAGCTAACGTTTTCTTTAGGGAGAAAGTCGCTCTTCATTCTGTGACCATGGGGAGCGTCATTCGCGCTATGGCCCTCAGTGAAGTGGAGCCCTGCACCCTAGTGACCGCCGGCTTGAACGCTAGTGCTTTACAACTGTCGGCCCCTCAGCGCTACCGCTTCGGCAAAATAGGCTTCGGGCATCTTCACAACCTTAGTCTCCGCTTGTTGGACCCCAAGCTTTTCCCCTCAGAGTCGGGTTCTGCGCTCTTTCGGTCTGGCCTTCTTTCGCGCTTCATTCAACAAGTCCAGAACCTGACAAATCTGAGCATCGAGTTCTACAACCAGCCATACGACGTACCCTTGGCCAAATTTCTCGGGCGGCGTATTGAGAAGCTCGAGTCTTTGTCTTTGGGTGGCTTGGCCTACCATGCCCATGATCTCGTTGACTGGCTCACTGAGAACGGCTCCAAGCTTGAACACTTGCAACTGGATTACTCCTCCCTCGTCACCGGAACGTGGCGTGAGGTCTTCCGCAAGATGCGAAGCAACCTTGATCTCAAGTCCGTCTACTTTCACTTCCTGGCAGATGACGAGGAATCCATTCACATCACTGGTGAGAATGTGAACAGCTTCATCTTGAAGAAATCTACAAAGGTCGACTGGGATACTATGGAAAGCAGGAAGCTACCTCACACCATGGGTGATTTAGCAGGCCTTTTCTCGGTTGTTGTAAACAGCCAGCCTACACAGCACCATCACCATCATCACAACCATCAGCACCATCAGCACCATCATCATGGACAGAATGGCGCTGACAATGCTCCGAATGGCCATGGACATAGCCACGATCAAGCTCATGGGGCTCCAGTCGTCGCGGGTCCGGCTCCACCTCTGGGCCACCCGTCCACTACTCAGGCTGAGACGCAGGATTACAGCGTCGCATCTGGAACTACATCTTCGCCGAACGATGCGCCTGATTCAGCTGATGGAACTCCTGGGGGCGCTGGTGGGCCTGCTGGCGGTACCTTGCCCTTGCCAGTACCTCCGCCTCACATGATAAGTGCCATGCAAGATCTCTTCCAGAGCGCGCTCGGAGTTTCTCTGGATTTTCTGGACGATTTTGATGACGGCGAGGACGATGACTTGTCGGACTCCTTCGATGATGATGATGATAACGAAGAGTTCAATGATGAAGTATCTAGCATCGACTCTGAACCCGAAGATGACGAGGAGAGTGACGTTGTTGAAGAGCAAGACGACGACGGTTACATGACTGACGACTCTGTGGCCGAGGCTCTTGTCGATGAAATCATCAGCGAGCTGTAAGGAAGGAGTATCCCTCGTATCGACCTCAACCCGCTTTCGATTCTTGCAGAGAGGCCTTCGGATTTTGTCTGGCTCCACATCTACTACACTTTTCTTCCTTGCAATACGCAAGGATTCTTCTAGCACGATCTGGTGTCTGCCGCAGACAGCGCTTAACATCGACATCTCCAGTGGTGTGTTCGTCGAGGAAAGACCAATCAGGGCTATGGTCGAAACTAAAAAGAACTCGTTTCTGGAGGCTGAATGCAAGCTCTTCACTACAAGTGTCTTGCTCGTTTCCCGAGGTTTTCCTTTCCGTGGGCAGTGACGGAAGGTCTGGAACCCCTCCGTGGTCGCAATAGTGGGTACTGAAGAGAGACAATGAAGTAGATTGGGGTCTCTTTACACTTTCTTTATTTTCTCAAGTCAAAATCCGGGTTCACTATCTGCGTCTTTGCGGATTTTTGCTGTGGGAACCAATATGCGGAGGGGAACATGGGGTATTGCGGTACATTTTCGAAGCACGAATATAAGGTCAGGTATGCTTTCGACACAACAGTTGTCCGCATTTGATGCCAAGCAGTGATCAATCGCCAGAATGTGCACCCTTTCGTGATATTTTCCCGTTACCTTACTTTTTGTGGGTGCCTGCACAGAATCCGCTGCGCGCAACAGAACCGTCAATGGTAATAATCAAAGCTAACTAGCTTCGCCTGTCTAACAGTCTCAACGCCAAATGTTCTCCCGGGCAGTTTTCCCCTGCATCAACCATTCCCACTTGCTCATTTCAAAACGCCGCTGCTAGCACCCCTTCGAGGGGGACACCATCAAATTGCAGATGCCTCATATTCTCATTGTTCAATGACAAAATTCCCCTTATTTATCCTTGTCCTCTTTCAACGTCACAATCTGGTTAAGTACGATCGTATCGCCTTCAAGTTCGGGGTCGATGCAGAAGTAACCAGTACGCATAGCCTGGAAGCGAACAAGGTCATCTGAGCCACCATCAGGCTTCGTGGAATGTGCGGCAGTGAGAGCGTCAAGCCCCTTCTCAATGACTGCATCCTTGTGGACAACCTCACTCTCGGGATTGAGGTCGTCAGCGTAGCCACCAGTCTTCCAGTCCAGAGCATTCGGCTCTGTAGCGCGGAATAGAGCATTGTACTGGCGGGCGACGACGCGGTGGTTCGTCTTCGCGTCGACCCAGTGGATCCAACCTTTGGGCTTGACTGTTGGGTCTGTCTTGACAGCACGAACCTCATCGACGATGCCAGTTGCCGGATCCTTTGTGAAAGATGTCGCTTTGATGGGACCGACGTTGAGAAGACCGACGGTCTGGCCAGGTGCGAGGCGGAAGAAGTTGGGATCGGCCTCTTCACGGAAGTCGCTGCGATCGATGTAGAGGCTACGTGAAAAAGGCACGTTGCGCTTGTCACCGTCGGGCTTCTTTGGATCAAACGGCACGGAGATCTCCTCTTGGTGGTCCTCCGGTATGTCTTCGATAACAACCCTAATCGGGTCAATGATCAAGCTGAGACGAGGTACAGTGCGCTCGAGGTGCTTGCGGACAGCGTTGTCCAGCCTGACTGCCTGGATGCTAGTAAGTGCGTCGGTCACGCCCAACTCGTGAACGAAGTTGAGAAGAGCTTGGGCGGGAATGCCGCGGCGTCGAAGAGCAACAAGGGTGTAAAGGCGTGGGTCATCCCAGCCGCGGACAGCTGGGGAGACTTTTTGGGTTGTCATGGTGCCGTCCTGGTTCTTCTTCTCGACAGTGCATCCCTCAACGAGCATAGCAATACGACGCTTCGAAAGAATGGTGCCCTCTACATTGAGACGGCCATACCTGAGAGCGGTCAGTTGGGGATCAGAAGTGAGGCGCTATCTCAGCACTCACTCTCGCTGCATTGGGCCCTTCTCCTCCGACTTCGGCACCTTCATGTCCAGAATCTCCAGAAGCCAGTCGTAGGATATACGGGACTGTTGGAACTCGGTGGTGCACAGCGAGTGGGTGATGTTCTCAAGGGCATCGCAGATGCAGTGGGTGAAGTCGTATGTGGGATAGATCTTCCACTTATCACCGGTGCGGAAGTGGTGGTTCTGCTCGACGATACGGTAGGCGGCCAGGTCCCACATCTGCGGGTTACCCTCCTTGGGATCCAAGAGACTCTGCTTCATGCGCAAATGGGCGGCACCTGGCTCGTACTTGCCATCGCGCATGGCGCGGAATTCGGCCAGTGATTCCTCGACAGGCCTATCGCGATGTGCGCAGGCAAAACGGTCGCCGCCCTTATTCTCGCCGCGCTGGCGGTTGACGTCCTCCCCTGCACATTGTGAGCGGGTGTGCTTCTCGTATGTGAACGGAGCCCTTACTAGTGCAGTGGCACACATATCCCTTGTCCCGCCTGATCATCTCCTCGGCCAGCTCGTAGAGCTTGTCGAAATTATCGCTACTATAGGTTATGGCGTGGGGCTTGAAGCCAAGCCAGGACACCATGTCCTGGATAGAGGTGAAGAACTTCTCCTCCTCCTTGGCCGGGTTCGTGTCGTCGAAGCGCAGGACACAGACGCCATTGTAGTTCTTCGCGAAGCCAAAGTTGACGGCAATGGCCTTGGCGTGGCCGATGTGCAGGTAGCCATTGGGCTCGGGGGGGAAACGAGTGCGGACGTCGGCGACGGGCTTCTCGTTGTAGACGCGCTTCAACCAGCCTTCCTCGAAGACGTTGGCCGGCTTGGAGTCGGTAGGCTTGGGTCTGAGGGCGGCCTCGGTCTTCGCGGCGGCCTTCTTCGCGGCGGCCTCAGCCTTTTTGCGAGCCTTCTCAGCCGCCCGCTTGGACATCTCAGGGGCCGCGGGAGCGGGAGCGTCGGCCATGGCGTGCTGGAGCTTGCGGGGCGCAGAGAAGCAGGGAGCGGGAGTGCAATGTGGGGTGCGAGCGGTGGAGGGGCAGGCGCGTGGTGGTGTGTGAATCACTTTAAAACATGAGTCAGGCACGACCGGGTCAGCCACAGCTGCCGGAGTCACGAATCTCCGGCCGCCACTAGGTTCCACGCCGCCATCCGCCTTGGCCTTCGCGACGAGCTGGCCTTTTCTTCCAGACGCCCATCTTGGTCTCCAGGCCACGCCGCTTCCAAGATGCCTCTCGTCGACAACGACCAGATCCAGGCGGCCACCCTGCACAACCCGCTGCCACTTTCGTTGCACCTCTACGTCTGGCCTTTCCTCATCGTTTGGCCGCTTTTCCTTTCCGTCTACCTGTCGCCCTCGCAGTATGAGAAGCACATCCAGTCCTCCGAGTGGACCTTTGTCTGGTGCGGCTCCATCATCACTGTTCAGTCGCTCATCTGGCTCAGCACCCACTGGAGCGTTGACCTGAAGGCCCTGTTCACCGCGACCAAGGCCAAAGATGTCCGCAGCGCAACACTCATCAAAGTCCAACCCATTGCCAATGCCGGCGCGGCCGAGATCTGCCCGCTGAAGCGCGACAATGTTGGCGGCAAGCAGAACCTCTCCTTCCTCTTCCAGAAGCGCCGGTTCCTCTACCATGCCGAGGAGGATACGTTCGCGACTCTGTCCTACTCGATCGACGCCGAGCCAAAGCCCGTCATCAGCTCCTTCCAAAGCTCGCGTGGCCTGACCAGTGCTGCTGAGGTGCAGCGCATCCACGAGCACTATGGCGACAACTCGTTCGATATCCCCGTCCCCACCTTTCTCGAGCTCTTCAAAGAGCACGCCGTCGCGCCTTTCTTCGTCTTCCAGATCTTCTGCGTCGGCTTGTGGATGCTGGACGAATACTGGTACTACTCGCTGTTCACCCTGTTCATGCTGGTCGCCTTTGAGAGCACCGTTGTGTGGCAGCGTCAACGGACATTGAACGAGTTCCGCGGCATGAGTATCAAGCCATACGACGTCTGGGTCTTCCGGGAGAACAAGTGGCAGGAAATCGAAAGCGACAAGCTGCTTCCTGGCGACCTTGTCTCCGTGGAGCGCACCAAGGAAGACAGTGGCGTGGCATGCGACATGATTCTGGTTGAGGGTACCGCTATCGTGAACGAGGCAATGTTGTCTGGAGAGAGCACGCCTGTCCTGAAGGATTCTATCCAGCTGCGCCCGGGAGATGCTCACATCGATCCCGAAGGTTTGGATAAAAACGCACTGCTGTGGGGTGGTACCAAGGTCCTCCAGGTCAGCCACGGAAATCCTAGCGAGGACGCTGCCGATGCCATTCCCCGCCTTGCCTCAGGCGTTCCCCCGCCACCGGACAAAGGCGCTGTTGCCATTGTAGTCAAGACGGGATTCGAAACAAGTCAGGGTAGCCTCGTGCGCACCATGATTTACTCCACCGAGCGTGTATCCGCCAACAACGTCGAGGCTTTGCTTTTCATCCTTTTCCTGCTCATCTTCGCCATTGCCGCATCTTGGTATGTCTGGCAAGAGGGTGTGCTTAGGGATCGTAAGCGGTCGAAGCTGCTTCTGGACTGTGTCCTCATCATCACCAGTGTGGTCCCGCCGGAGCTTCCTATGGAGTTGAGCTTGGCCGTCAACACAAGCCTTGCTGCCCTCAGCAAGTACGCCATCTTCTGCACTGAGCCTTTCCGCATTCCGTTCGCCGGCCGCGTTGATGTCGCCTGTTTCGACAAGACTGGTACCCTGACTGGTGAAGATCTTGTTGTTGACGGCATTGCCGGCCTGGGTCTCGGCCGGCCAGAAGTTAAGGCCGAGGCCGATGGGGCTCAGACTCAGCTGGTGCCGGTTAATCAGGTCGGTCCTGATTCCACGTTGGTTCTCGCCACAGCCCATGCCCTGGTTAAACTCGACGAAGGAGATATTGTTGGTGAGCCCATGGAGAAAGCAACCCTGCAGGCTCTTGGGTGGGTCCTTGGTAAGCAGGATACTCTCACCAACAAAATCGGGCGTACGAGCGTCGCGGAACTAGTTCAGATCAAACGCCGTTTCCAGTTTTCCTCAGCCCTCAAGAGGCAGAGCTCCATCGCCACGGTTTTGGCCACGAACCCGAAGACTGGGAAGAAAGCGAAGCACACTTTTGTTGGCGTGAAAGGGGCTCCGGAGACAATTCGTAACATGCTGGTCAACACCCCGCCCAAGTACGAGGAAACTTACAAGCACTTTACCAGAAACGGCGGTCGTGTGCTGGCCCTGGCATACAAGCGTCTTTCCACCGAGGACGAGATCAGCCAGAAGAGGATTAACGACCTGAAGCGTGAGGAAGTCGAATGCGATCTCCACTTCGCTGGTTTCCTAGTCCTTCAGTGCCCACTCAAAGATGACGCAAAGAAGGCCGTTCAAATGCTCAATGAGAGCAGCCATCGCGTGGTTATGATTACCGGTGACAACCCGCTCACCGCTGTCCATGTGGCTCGTCAAGTGGAGATCGTTGACAGGGACTGCTGGATCTTGGATGCTCCGGAGAATGATGACTCGGGCACGAATCTTGTTTGGAGAAGCATTGACGACAAGGTCAACATCCCAGTCGACCCTACTCAAGAGCTTTCCCCGGAAATTATCAGCACAAAGGACATCTGCGTTACAGGATATGCCCTGAGTAAGTTCAAGGATCAGAAAGCGTGGCATCAGCTCCTCCGCCATACCTGGGTCTACGCGCGTGTTTCGCCCAAGCAGAAGGAAGAAATTCTTCTTGGACTGAAGGACGCTGGTTACACTACTCTCATGTGTGGTGATGGCACGAATGATGTTGGTGCACTGAAACAGGCTCACATCGGCGTCGCTCTTCTCAATGGTACGAAGAACGACCTGGACAGGATTGCCGAGCATTTCAGAACGACGAAGATGAAGGAGGTGTACGAAAAGCAGGTGTCTCTCATGCAGCGCTTCAATCAGCCCACGCCTCCAGTGCCGCCTATGATTGCGCACCTGTATCCGCCTGGACCGACGAACCCGCATTATGAGAAGGCGATGAAACGTGAGCAAGACAAGAAGATCAGCAAGGGTATCACAGCTGCCGAGGAGGCTGCAAAGGCAAACGGAGTCAGTTTGCCAGCGTCGGGCGCCGTTGCCGCGGCCCCGGATGAGACCCCCTCCCAGAGAAATCAACGCTTGGCTCAGGAAAAGGCACAAAGCCTGGCGGACAGGTTGCAGATGTCCATGATGGAGAACGAGCTGGATGACAGTGAGCCTCCAACGATCAAGCTCGGCGACGCGTCCGTTGCGGCGCCCTTTACCAGCAAGCTGGCCAACGTTATCGCCATACCCAACATCATCCGCCAGGGACGCTGCACCCTCGTTGCTACGATCCAAATGTACAAGATCTTGGCCCTCAACTGTCTCATCAGCGCATACAGCTTGAGCGTGCTCTACCTGGACGGGATCAAATTCGGTGACGGGCAGGTTACCATCAGCGGCATGATGATGAGCGTCTGCTTCCTGTCCATTTCTCGGGCCAAGCCTGTCGAGGCGCTTTCTAAGGAACGCCCGCAGCACAACATCTTCAACGTCTACATCATCGGCTCTGTCCTCGGGCAGTTCGCCATCCACATTGTTACTCTCATCTACATCTCTCAATATGTGCAGCGCACGGAGCCGTAAGTACCATCTAGCCGATACTGTGATTGGCGAATGCTAACTTGACTTTAGTAAGAGCGACGACGTGGACCTGGAGGGCGAGTTTGAACCGTCCCTCCTCAACAGTGCCATCTATCTCCTGCAACTCATCCAGCAGATTTCCACGTTCGCGATCAATTACCAGGGTCGGCCGTTCCGGGAATCGATCCGTGAGAACAAGGGCATGTACTACGGTCTCGTTGGCGTGGCGTTTGTTGCCTTCTCTTGCGCGACCGAGTTCATTCCCGAAATCAACGAGAAGCTACGCCTGGTGCCTTTCACGAACGAGTTCAAGGCTACGATGACGGTGGTCATGATCATCGATTACGTCGGCTGCTTTGTCATTGAGAAGACGCTGAAGTTCTTCTTCAGCGACTACAAACCCAAGGACATTGCGGTACGCAGGAAGGACCAGATTGAGAGGGAGGAGGCCAGGAAGAAGCTGGAGGCCGAAGAGGCTGAGAGGAAGAAGGAGCAGTAGAGGGCTGCATTGAGTGCTGAACTTGCTGTAGAATAGCAATAGACGATAGAGGAGCAAGTCCTCGTGTGCGTAGCGCAACTATCGATACACATGAGACATCTCCCCAGCGAACGGGCCCGAATTACAATACACACGTTTGTGAAGTTGAGGCAATTTTTCCTGCAGGGTGTTCGAACCGGATATGAATTGCTAATTGTGGTGCGATAGGTGGCTCGACGGAGAGGCGGTGTCGCGTGAAGAAGGTCGTTGCTTTTTTATGGTATTGAGGGTTGCACAAACGGCGTGACAGACAGAAACGCGGCCGTATAGGCTACGGCAAGGGAGATGCAGAGCTATTACGAGAAAGGTAGGTCGAGATCTGGAGGTTCTGCATTTGCCGCTTCTGTCCCGGGGACGGAAGCTCGGCCGCGCATCTTGCTAGAGCAGACGAAGCCAACCTGCTATATGCGGTACGATGGTGGCGGTTGCTTGGCTAATAATCACAGCAGGCAGTGTCGACGGCGAACGAGTGTCTCCAAGACAGTATACTACATACGCCCGGCGGGTTGGCGGCCCTAAGTGGCCATGTCGACTAGGTAGGCGGGCGGGTACGGGCTCGCGAAAGAGCAAAGACCATCACGGCGCCTACTAGGCTGGTAGACTGTGCCGCTCGTAGCACCGGCGAGAGGCCGTACAACCTGCAACTGGCACGGCTAGCGGAGATGAGGGGTGGAGCTGCCACTTGTGCCACTGCCTGGACGGATGGTGCTCGCCCGGGACAGTATGCGCGACCGGCCGCACCTGCCCTCTCCGCTGGCGCCCGCTTCTCCACACCCTCCCTTTTTAGAGGGCCGCCATAAATTTGAGGTGAGCGACGGAGGAAAAATTGTTTTCCCAGGGGGCGGGGGGTCAGAATCTGGTTGGGGGGGGGGGTCCAAATTTATGGCCACCTTTTAAAGCTCGAGCTTGGTCGTTTTTTGCGTCCGTCCGTCTGCCTGCCCAAGATGTTTGGCTCCCACCTTCTCGTGCTGCTGGCCGCTGCCGCCAGCGCCTTGCCTCTGCGCGCCCGCTCCGAGTACCAGGTCAAGGAAACCATCCACGTCCCGCGCAGTTGGTCGCGCGTCGGCCGTGCCCCCTCGGAGCATGTCGTCAACCTCCAGATCGGCTTGAAGCAGGCCCGCTTTGCCGAGCTCGAGAGGCACCTCTACGAAGGTTCGTGTGATAAGCTAGATGAGGGCAAGCTCTTTTTTTGATACAATGTAGTCTCGAACCCCAGGCACGAGCGCTATGGCCAGCATCTGACCGCAGACGACGTCAAAAAGCTTGTCACGCCCGCCGATGACACCCTGGACCTTGTTCACGAGTGGCTCGAGGACAATGACATTGCTAAAGCCCACTTGGAATACAGTCCCGCAAAGGACTGGATCAAGCTTTCACTGCCTGTCGACCAAATCGAAGCTCTCCTAGACACCGAATACTCGGTCTATCAGCACGAGACTGGCGGTCACATCGTCCGCACTCCCGCCTGGTCTCTGCCTCGCCATCTCCATGACCACGTCGAGACCATCCAGCCCACAAACTCGTTCTTCCGAGCCGCTCCTCGTAGGAGCAATGTTAGGCCCATCATCGAGGACCTTCTGCAGCCTCTTGCTCACCAGAATTTCGTCACCAGCCAGACCTCTTCGGATTCCGGCGCGCCTTACGTGTCTGCCATCTGCAACACGACTTACGTAACTCCTCACTGCTTGCGCACCTACTATGGCACCGTGGACTATGTTCCCCAGGTCCCTGGCAAAAACAAGATCGGACTTGCAAATTATCTCAGCGAGACCAGCAAACGGACCGATGTCAAACTCTTCCTGGAACAGTTTCGCCCCGATGCCGCCTCTGCCGCCGACAGCTTCACCATCGAAGTCGTCAACGGAGGCGACAACACTCAAACTCCCAACACACCCGAGCAGAATGGAGAGGGCAAGAACATGGAAGGCAACCTTGACGCCGAGACTATCCTGGGCATTGGCTACCCTACTCCGCTCATTGCTTACAACACTGGTGGCTCCCCTCCCTTCCAACCCGATGCCAACGAGGAAACCAACACCAATGAGCCATACCTCGAATGGGTGCAGCACGTTCTCAAACAATCCGACGTGCCTCAAGTGATATCCACCAGCTACGGCGATGACGAGCAAACGGTTCCTCCCTCGTACGCCTACACCGTCTGCAACATGTTCGCCCAACTTGGCGCCCGTGGCGTCACCCTTCTCTTCGCCTCTGGCGATGCCGGCGTGGGCAACGAAGGTGCTTGCATCAGCAACAACGGCACGGATGCCGCCACTTTCCTGCCGTCGTTCCCCGACGGCTGCCCATACGTGACGTCCGTGGGCGCCACCACCGGCTTCTCGCCCGAGACCGCAGCCTACGATGGCTCCGGCTCCGGCAGCGTCTTCACGTCCGGCGGCGGATTCAGCAACTACTTCGGCCAGCCACCCTACCAAGCCGAGGCCGTTCACAACTACTCCGCCGCGCACCTCGCCGACGGCGCCTACGCCGGCCTGTACAACGCCTCCGGCCGTGCATACCCGGACATCGCGGCCCAGGGCCAGAAATTCGTCGTCGCCTGGGAGGGAAGCGACATCCGTCTCGACGGCACGTCGGCGTCCACCCCCCTCGCGTCTGCCATCGTCTCGCTCGTCAACGACGCCCTCATCGCTGCTGGCAGGAGCCCTCTCGGCTTCTTGAACCCCTGGCTCTACCAGGGCGGCTGGAAGGCTTTCAACGACGTCACCGATGGCAGCGCCGCCGGTTGTGGTGTCGAGGGCTTCGTGGCTGCGGAGGGCTGGGATCCGGCCACTGGATTCGGCACTCCCAACTTCCCCGCTATTCTGAAGAGCCTGGGTCTGTGACGTCTGTGTACGGATGAACGCCCGCTTTGCATGATGATAGAATGATCAAGAATATGGTGCAGGTGCTAGACTAGCCGCAAATCGCATCTTACCTGTTAATATAATACATACATAGGAAGGCAAGACGTGAAAACTTTACGTTGCGATGGAGTAGCCATTCGCCGAGACAACACGCCCTGTTAGACTGTTAAGCTAGGTATACAGATTGCATCGGCATGAGGCTGACCAAGACATGATCTGCCCTCCTGCGTTGATGAGATCTGCACATTGTTCGCTACGAACGGCGAAAAGGGAAACATGGGAATAATGCCGTAAAAAGCCGGAGCATCAGCTACACTTTATCGATTTTTGCCATGCCAGCGGGCTGTCTCAATCGAACCCTGGTATACTCCATCGGGCAAGACATGAAGCTCGTAGTAAAGTAGCGTATTGTTGACGGTCAAATTAAGCGTTGCACTAGCCTGAACGCAGGTATGTGGTGCAGCATGCGCTAGCGCTTTGATGCTCAGATGCACGTAATAAACTGAGTCACTATAACACAGCTCAACAAATACTGGATACGCGGATACAAGGGAATCTACATGCAAGAGGTCTTTGTAGCCGGAAGATATGAAACGGGCGCAAAAGAAGAGAAGGGGTTCCAAAACGCGCGCACTTCCATCCCCAACTAATCACGATTCCCACCGGACCACAGCCTAGTTTTTACGCTCTCCATCGCCAGCGCTCTCTTTTTCATCCCATCATAAGGGAATTTAAGGGTTCTGCTTGGCGAAATCGACACCCTTCTTGATGTTCTTGGCCAGGTCCTGGACGCAGACCTCAAGGAGCTTCTGCTCGTAGGCGGTGACATCACCAACGGGGAGGATCTTCTCAACACCGTTGGGGCCGAGCTCAACGTTGGAGGCGAAGAAGTCGCAGCCCTGGTCCTTGTAGAGAGGGCTATCGACAAAGGTGGGCTCAATGACGCCCTTCTCGCCCTGGGCAGCGCGGAGCAGGGACTCGGCGAAGCGGGCACCGGCCATGGCCATGGACAGAGTGGCGGAACCAGCACCGCCCTTGGCCTGGACAACCTCGTCGCCACCGAACTGGACACGCCTGACGTACTCATCGAGCTCCGCGCCCTCAAGCTTGTGACCGGCCTGGGAAAGCAGAGGAACGATGGTAGCACCCGAGTGGCCGCCAATGACGGTGATGTTCTCGTTGGCGGGATCGGAGCCCTTCAGCTGGGAGATGAAGCGCGAGGCACGGACGACATCGAGAGTGGTGACGCCGAAGAGGCGCTTGGGGTTGTAGACGCCCTTGGACTTGAAGACCTCGGCGGTAATGGGGACGGTGGAGTTGACCTGGTCTTGGGTCAACAGGCTAGGGCAAGAGAGGGGGATCGCAAGAGACATACCGGGTTGGAGATGATCAGGACGTTGGCGTTGGGGGCGGCGTCAGCGGTGGCCTTGGCGAGGTCACGGACGATGGAGGCGTTGGTGTTGAAAAGGTCTGCGAGCGATCAATACGGCTGCGATCGGCAATTGTTGGGGTAGAACTATCCATACCATCACGGGTCATGCCAGGCTTGCGGGGGACACCGGCGGGGATGAGGACGATCTCAGAGCCCTCGAGGCACTCGCGGAGGCCGGAGGGAGTAGGGTCGTAGCCCTTGACCTGAGTTGTGGGTGAGCGGCAAGCTCAATGGCAAAGCAAAGACGGGCAACAACATACGTTGCTCTTGGTGTTGATGTGGCTGACGTCGGCAGCAACACCTGCAGCGGCGCGTTAGCGGAAGGCAGGTCGTCGGCGAAGGCTGCGGTACGTACCGGGACCGCCGCGGATGTCGTACAGCGCCAGCTCAGAGACGCGCGGGTTGAGCTTGAGCAGCAGCGACAGAGGCTGGCCAATGCCACCGGCAGCGCCGAGGACGGTGACCTTGGAGTTCTGCGAGACGGACGTCAGCAATGGATGCGGGATGCGGGCGGCGCGGACGCGGGCGCGAGCGCGGGCGAAGCATTTTGGAGCTTGCGTACCTGCCTGGCGGAGATGGAGAAAGCCCTCCGCTGGGCGGCGCCGAAAACCTGACGAGCAGCGAACATGTTGATAGATGCGGGTGGGAGGTGGAGGCGGGAGAGCGCGATGGAGAAAGGACGTGGATGGATGGAGACGACGGGTGTGAGGAAGTTCTGTTGGTGTGTCGGCACGGAAAGCTTGCGCCCAGCTTGGCGCCGCACAATTCTCGGACACCGGCCGCTAGCAGCTATCTCAGTGACCGGTATGCTCCTCCTCCCTTGCCCCGGCTGCCAGACCCTGCTCCTGCGCGACGAATTGACGCTGCTATCCGGGCTTTTCCGACCCTAACTCGTCCATGCGGCACTCCGACTGCCCCCGCAGATGAAAAGCGCCACGAGCCGGATATCGGCTGCATCTGGAGCTGACGCAATTCACATCGTGACGTCTAGGTCCCGCCGACCTACCCACCGCTTGAAAAGGCGCGTTACTCCTGCCGCTGCGCGCTCCGTTCCATTCAGTTGTCTGTCGCGTCCATCGCCATGCCTGTGGACCACGAGAACGATCTTCTCTTGATTACCTGCGCCTCTGGAAAGCAGGCCTCGCGTCTTCTCTGGTGCACGACAAGTGGCAACACCTCCGCCTTGTCGTCAACTCGCCCTCGTCGGAGCAGCGCCTCAAGCAACAACACCCCAGCGCTGACGTGACTCGGGCCAGCCTGGAGAATGTCGACGAGGCTCGACGCATCATGGCCGGGGTGACCACTGTCTTGCACATCGGGCCATCCTTCCACCCGCACGAGACGGAGATGGGCTATTTCATGGTCGACGCAGCCGTACAAGAGGCCAAGCGCGGCACGTTCAAGCACTTTATATACTCGTCGGTGCTCAACACCCAACTCCGCAAGATGATGAACCATGACTGCAAACGCTACGTCGAGGAGTACCTCATAGAGTCGGGTCTAGACTACACCATCCTCCAGCCCACCCACATCATGGACACGTTCCCTGTGGCGCATCTGCTGTCACAGGCGGAGCCGGTGTACCAAGCCAACTGGAACACAAGCGTGCCCTTCTCCTTCATTGCGCTGCAGGACCTGGCCGAGGCTGCGGCAACGGTGATTGAGGAGAGGGATAAGCACTACCTGGCGCAGTATCCGCTCAGCTCCACTCGGGCGCTGCCGTACGACGAGGTCATTCAGACGGTGGGCCAGGCAATCGGCAAAAACGTGAGAGTGGAAACGAGGCCGGTGACCGAAGCTGCGGATGCGCTCCTGACCATGATGTTTGGCGCGGACAAAGCCCATCCCAGCACGCGGGACATTGCCCAGCGGATGGTCCTGTTCTACAACTACCACGGGCTCAAGGGCAACCCCAACGTCCTCGAATGGCTGATCGGACGGAAGCCGACGGCCCACGCGGACTGGGTGCGTGCTCAGGTGCAGGATGCGGAGAAGGGCAAGACTGGCTGAAAAGAGCCACGGCTCTGGGGGCGCGTGGTCTGGATGAATACGGCCGTAGTTTGTTGTGTTAATGTTATCAGATCCGCTGCGAGCACAGGCCACGCAGGCGTTGCGTCACTCCTTCACATGTCGGGGCCCCGGTCTGGGGAAACCGCTCGTGAACAGCAACACCAAAGCGCAGAAATAGACTGACGGCCATTGCTCCGAGCCTCAGGACGGCCACTAAAAGTGACGGCAAGGGGAGCCATGCAAGCAGCGCAGCAGGCTGGGCCAGCGCGTGCGCGTGCGCGTGCCACCCTCGGCCAATCAGACAAGCCGACCTGGACCTCGGCTCCTGCCCCAGGCCCAGCGCGCAACAGCTCCTCGTCGATCCCGAGCGGCCAGCTTTGCCAGTTCCCGCCGACCGAGGAAGTTGACGCTGAGAGGTAAATATTCGCACCTGGTGCCTCCTGCTTTGCCATCCACCTGCCCGCCATCCATCCCAAGTCCCTCAACCCAAGAGGCATGTTGAATGCACTGAGCCGGTCTCGCGCCTCTGCATCCCTCCTCCGCTCGCAGATCAGACCCGCGACGCCATCTCTGAGCAAGGTACTTCCCTCTGTGCCCCGCTGTCGTGCAACCGCAAACTCACCAGCCCCGCGCTGTAGTTCACGCCCATGGCTTCCGTGCGGAAACAGTCCTCCTTGCCTGCTGGTATGCCCACTCGTCCTTTGGTGCTCCCCCCTCGCTTCTTACTCACGCCCTGGCTCGCATAGGCTACAAGGAGGACCTCAGCAAAGGCCGCATGCTCCGCTTCGAGGAGTCCCTGCCCCGCTTGCCTGTGCCCACCCTCGAGGAGACCGCAAAGCGCTACCTCAAGTCCGTACACCCCTTGCTCAACACCACCGAGTACGAGAACACAAAGAAGGCCGTTGAGGATTTCGTTCAGCCTGGCGGCGTGGGCGAAACTCTCCAGAAGCGCCTGGTTGCCAGGCGCGAGGATTCCAGCGTCAAGAACTGGATATACGAGTGGTGGAACGATGCCGCCTATCTGGCCTACCGGGACCCTGTCGTGCCGTATGTGAGCTACTTCTACTCCCATCGCGACGACCGCAAACGCCGCGATCCTTCGAAGCGTGCCGCAGCCATCACGACCGCCGTGCTGGAGTTCAAGAAGCTCGTCGATACCAAGGAGCTGGAGCCCGAGTACATGAAGAAGCTGCCCATCGCCATGTCCAGCTACGAGTACATGTTCAACTGCTGCCGTATCCCCGCTAAGCCCGCCGACTACCCCCAGAAGTATGACGAGGCCAACAACAAGCATATCGTCGTCGTCCGCAAGAATCAATTCTTCAAGGTCGATCACGAGGTCGACGGCAGGCAGCTCACCACCGCCGAGCTGGAGCAGACATTCAAGAGAATATACCAGAAGGCCGAGAAAGCACCCGCTGTTGGCCTCTACACCAGCCAGAACCGAGACGTGTGGACTGAGGTATGTTGGAATCTAGCAAGACGTGGACTGGAGCAAGACTGACCAGATCAGGTTCGCGAACGTCTCATTGCCGCCCACCCCTCCAACGAGGGTGTTCTCAAGGCCATCGAGTCAGCTTCTTTCGTTGTTTGCCTTGACGATGCCTCGCCTGTGACCCTCGAGGAGCGCGCGCGCCAGTACTGGCATGGCGATGGTGCCAACCGCTGGTTCGACAAGCCGCTTCAGTTCATCGTCAACGACAACGGCACTTCTGGCTTCATGGGCGAACACAGCATGATGGATGGCACGCCCACGCATCGCTTGAACGACCACATCAACATGCTGATTACTACAAACGCGCTGCCCTTCGATGACCCATCTGTCCGCTCTAACTTACCGGAACCCATCCCTCTGGACTTCAAGCTCAACACCCGCCTGCAGAATGACATCCGCGACGCGCAAAAGCATTTCGATGGCCAAATTGGCGCGCATGAGCTCCGTGTTCAGGCATACCAGGGCTACGGCAAGGGTCTGATCAAGAAGTTCAAGTGCTCGCCAGACGCATACGTGCAGATGCTTATCCAACTGGCCTACCACAAGTTCTATGGCAAGAACAGGCCAACCTACGAATCCGCCGCTACACGTCGCTTCCAGCAGGGCCGCACCGAGACCTGCCGCACCGTGTCGGACGAGAGCGTGGCCTTCTGCTCAGCCATGGCCGATCACTCCGTTTCGCCCGAGAAGTGCCGTGAGCTCTTCCGTGCCGCCCTCGACGCCCATGTCAAATACATTACCGATGCCAGCGATGGCCGTGGTGTTGATCGCCACCTGTTCGGCCTGAAGAAGTGCTTGCAGCCAGGCGAGGACGTGCCGTCCATCTACAACGATCCGACCTTTGCCTACTCGTCGCACTGGTTCATCTCCAGCTCCCAGCTCAGCTCGGAGTACTTCAATGGCTACGGCTGGAGCCAGGTCGTGGACGATGGCTGGGGAATCGCCTACATGATCAACGAGAACAGCATCCAGTTCAACGTGGTTTCCAAGAACTTGGGCTCGGAGCGCATGTCTTTCTATCTCAATGAGGCTGCTGGCGACATCAGGGACGTCATGCTTCCTTCTCTCGAGGCGCCTAAGGCGAAGTTGTAAAAAAAAAATTATGCTATGTAGAGGGGCTGTCATGTAAGGGTGGATCAATTCTCGGATTTGTTTGGCATAGGTAGAATACCTCCATCTTGGGATCGGCCTACGAACGGTTGGTGGGTGGCCTCGATTTATGTTAGAGAGCGAACGGCTTCGCATCAAAGTCACGTTCCGAGGCGACTAGGACATGACCTAATACGTCATCACGTTTTGTTTCTGCATGCTGCGGATAGATAGTCAATCTACACGCGTTCTGTATGACTTCAAATCCCAAAGATGCCGCAAATTTACGACTTGAGTAGATTGTAGACCGGATCGGTATCAACCCGCGTCGGCCTTTCTCCCAATGATAGGCAATGGCCACTCTTTCTATGTATGTACTACCGGGTATCAGTATAACGCAACGAGATCCCACAACGCCCATGCTATAAAAACGGAAGCACAACGACTCCCTATCGAGACAGCTAGAAACTATCGTCAAGGTCCAATTGCCGTCGCACAATGCTCGGGCTATCCTCCGTCACGTTCGAATCCGTCAACTCCCCCCCCACCCGCCGTCAGCAGCAGGTCCTCGACGATCTTCCTGCTCGCCTCGCGCGCAGGGGTCTGCATGAGGCGGCTCTGAGGCACGTGGAACTGCATCGTCTTCGGGGGACTGAACTCGGTCTCGCCCTCGCTGTCGCTGTCCCACGTGATGAAGTCTTCGGCACTCTTGGCGCCGCCCGTGAACTTGCTGACGGTGCCCAGTCCGCCACCACTCTTGCCGCCAGGGGTTTGGTTGTTTCTTTGTTGGTAGACGCTGACGCCTGGCGTTCGAGGCGTCTTGGCGGGAGAGAAGATGTCAGCCCGCAACTGCGGGGCAGGAGCCTCGGGAGAAGACAGGGGCGAGGAGTCGAACGCCAGGCGTCGCCTGGTGCGGTTGGAGGTTCCGGAAGTCGCGGCGCTGGCGCCGGCGGCGCCGGGACGCATCTTTTGCGTCGCCGTGTGCGGCGTGGCGGCGATTCGGTACGTCTTGTCGAGCATGTGATGGAGGAGAGGGTCGTTGTTGGAATTGCGGCGCGTGTGGCGCGTGTGCTGGTCGGCCGAGCCGGGTGCGAATGGTGACGACTCGGGCGTCATGGACATGTCGGGCAGCGTGGACTGCGAGAGTTTGCCGGGTGTTGTAGGGGCGCCGAGAACAGTGCCACCTTCGGGCAAGCCGCTCGCCTCAGATGACAAGTCGTCTGAGCCGTGGCCGGCACCTTCACTCCCGTCACCTCGTAGCTCACGCTTCAGTGCCTCGTATGGAGAGGGGTATTCATCGGTAAAGGAGGATCTAGCAGGGTTGCGAGGCGTCTTGGCCATGGACGGTGAGGAGAGTAGCGAGTCTTCGAGTCCTTCGTCGTCGTCGTCGTCGTCGTCGAATTGGCTTGGGCGCCCAGCGACGGAATGGAGCGTGTTATCGGCGCGAATTGAAGGGCTGTCGTCGTACGCGGTTGACGCATGTGTCGAATCATCCGGTTGCATGGCGGTGTCGTCTGCAGCGGCGGGCTCCTCGTAGCCCGACAGCGAGACATTGGCGCTGGCCTCGAAGAATTGCTTCCAGAACTTTGAGCCCTCCCACACGGCCTCGGAATGTTTCGCGTACTGCTCAACCACGGGCAGGATGCTCCCAGTGACTATGCGATGAGCACGGCTGAAGTTGTGATCGATTTCTGGGCAGAGTCAGCGCACGGCGCAACACAGCGCGGCAGCGGGGTGGGCACCTTGCAGCGTCAGAGTAATTGACTGTTCGAGTTTCTCCAGCTCCTCGGTCAAGCTGAGGTTGCGCTGAGCCGCTGCGCTGCTCTGCGCCATCATGCTGCTGGGACGTGACATGTTGTTTGGGTTGGAGGGGTGGAGGGGTCGGGTCCGTCCCGCGGGCGGCAAAATGTCAACACGGGCGCCGCCGTAAATAATTGTGGCCGCCGCCATGTAGCGCTCCGTTTCGGGCAAGCCGAGACGCGTCCCCCACGCGCCGGGACGCGCCTGCACCCCAACGTCTCGCCCACCACCCTTGTGTTCGCCCCACGCTTCTCCGCACTTTGTACGGATGTGCAGCAGCCGCTTTACCCCACACCGTGTTACATCGCCATGCTTCGTCTCCTCGCAAGACTCCGCACGCCCGGCTGCTCCGCCGGCGGAGGCGGCGGAGCAGCCCCCGAGCTACTACTACATACAAATGCACTCTTCCCTGCGACGCCCGCTGAAGCCTTTGCCCTGCATTTCTTTTGGTTTATCCATAGCTATTCCGTCGACTTCCAATCTGCTAGATCATCATGTCTGCTCGTTTCGCGCCAAGAAGCCTACTGAGTGCCTCGACTCGCACCGTCATTCGACCGTGGTCGCGCTCATTTGCGACTACTCCTAAGCTACAGAAGACCGCCATAGTCACGGGCTCCGCAAGGGGACTGTTAGTCGAAGCACCTTCCTCTGCACATACCTCGCTCACCCTTTAACAGCGGCAAAGCCATTGCCATCCGTCTTGCTGAAGATGGTTACGACGTCACCGTCAATGACATAGCTCACAACAAAGCCCAAGCCGAGGAAGTCGTATCCCAAATCAAGAGCTTGGGCCGCAAGTCCACCCTCGTTATCGGCGATGTTTCGAAGCGTGCAGATGTCAAGCATGTAGTTGACACTTCAGTGAAAGAGCTTGGGCCGTTGGACACCATGGTAGCCAACGCCGGCATTGCTCAAGTCAAGCCGCTGCTCAAATTGTCCGACGAGGACTTCCGCCGCATGTTCGAGGTCAACGTCCATGGCGTCTTCTACTGCTACACAGAGGCAGCGAAGCGAATGATAAAGCAAGGTGGGGGCGGAAAGCTCATTGGCTGTGCAAGGTACGCGAGTTCCCTCCACACGGTTTCTTGCTGACGCCTGCTACCGCAGCATCGTCGCTTTCAAGCCTTTTGCCATGCTATCCCACTACTCGGCTTCGAAATGGGCTGTCCGCGGTCTGACCCAGGCTATGGCCATGGAGATGGCAACTCACAAAATCACCGTGAACGCCTACGCCCCGGGAATCGTCGGCACCGCCATGTGGGACTTGATCGACGAGGAGTTGGGCAAGACGACTGGCGCTAAGAAGGGCGATACTATCAAAAAGTACACAAAGGAACTGATTGCACTTGGCCGGACCAGTGTCCCGGAAGATGTCAGCAAAGTTGTTAGTTTCCTAGCTGGACCAGACAGTGAATACGTGACTGGACAGACCATGGTCGTTGACGGTGGCATCGTTTACACTTAAGGTTATAGCATTTCTAGTATCCTCTTTAATGTTATAACACCTGCCCGTCGCTCCTTTCATAGTAGGTACCTGAGTAACATACTAAATTTACTATCTTGAAACCTTACAAAGAGTTCAAAATAGCCGTATATGCCGGCTTCGGCTGGAAGTTTGCATCAAACAATAATGGTGTGCTGCTCGCTCTCCAGCTATCAGGGTCGCGGACACCCCAGACGGTAATACCAACGCAATTCGCAACATCTAGACAAGCCTTTGTCGCAGCGACATAGTCGGCAGCGGCAGCATTCACAATATCGAGCTCGGTGATGGCGCACTCATCCGCGGCAGCACAGAGGGCCTTCATGGCCGCGCCAGAGCTGGAGGCTTGACCGGCTTGTAGGTGCGACTGGGAGCCAATTCCATCGATGGGGACGCCAGCGGTGCGCCAGGCCTTGACCTTGGATATCAGACCGGTGGTTTTAGCGTAGGTGGCGGAGTCAAGGCTGTAAAAGCAGTCAGTTACGGGTGCTCTCTTCAAACAAACCTCCTGAGGTATATTCCGATGGGGAAGCGCGAATAAGAGTGTGGACGCACTTATAGTCATTGATGTATAGCTTGGCGTTGGGGTCGGCGGCGCGCGCAGCTTCAAAGGCGATGCGCACAAAATCCTCGCCGAGGACGTTGTAGAAAACCGAGGACCTGAACGAACCGTCCTCGTTGAATATCTCGTTGACCACATCCTGCGAAACACGTACAGTCAGCGCGAATTATCCAGTTTCAGGACTCGTCCCGTTTTATGCCCGTCACATCCCGGATGGGAGTACGTTGCTAGTCAAGTGCTCACCCAAGCGTAGATCTTTCCTTTCCAGCGGCCCATTTCAGTGGTGATGTGGTTCTGCATGACGGTCGTGAGAGTGGCCTTGTCGGTGATACTCGAGACCCAGCTTGGCAGCTGTGAATGCCAAACAGTCGTGTGGCCGCGGATCAGCTTGCCATTAGTCGTCGCCCAGTCAACCAAGTAGTCGGCCTGCGCAAAGTTGAACGAGTTGCGCGATGACTCAATTGTGTCCCACTTCATGCTGTTTTCAGGCGTGACTTGGCCAAAGTCGGCCTGAATGATGGCTGCATTCTGCCCGCTCGTGAGCCGGCCCTGGTCCGTCGCCACACCAAAGTACTTCTTGCCCCGCGCTTTGAACTTGGCATCGATGCTGCCTGAGGTCGAGCTGGGGGTAGTGCCGCTGCCCGTCGTAGTGATTGTGGTGAGCGTGGTGGAGGGACCTGCGGACCCTTCCTGGCACTACGAAAATATGAGCGCCCATCTCAAGCTGGAGAAATCACAGAAGCTACTTACTTGGGAGTACCATTGGTTCACAGTCACGCAGGTGTAGCCAGACACACACGTAGTGTCGCCACTATAGCCTGAACCTCCGCACTGGCCCCAGGCAGATACGGCGGCATACGAAGCCGGGGCGGTCGCCAGCAGCAGCAGCAGAGCCTCAGTCAGATGCATTGTGGGATTTGGTTGAAATGCCAAAAGAGATATCTGAGTAAGCAAAAGCAGCTCAGCCGTGAAAGAGAAAAGGATGTATGGAGGTGAGTGGCCAAACATCAACCTATCCATCGGGGGACCTTTCCTTATAAGCATACGGCATACGGGAAGCATTCAACGCTAGCATGAAGGATCTCAAAAGGAACCATTACCGACCCACGGCATCTCCACACTACCAAGCCCGGGAGCGCAGTGGAGCGGGACTGGCAGCGGCTTTCCGGCAGAACTTTCCACAGTCCATACCTTCTCTATACGGCTGAGCAAGCGAGTGCGAACATGGTGTGACCAAAGAGTATAAGAAAAGAGCACATATAGCAATGCTAGCTGTAAGTGTGCCTGCAGCCCCGCAACTTGTTCCGGAAGTACCGCAGTGGCGTTCAATCTTCGCTTATGCGCTGCGCGCAGGGACTCTCAAAAGAGCAACCTCAGGAAACAAACTTAACTTTTGGGTGACGAATTGAATGCCACGCTATATATGAGTCATGTAGTTGTCGAACGTTCCAAGTGTTTGCCGTCGATAGCCTAAAATTCTCTTCACCACCCGACCAATGGGGTGAGAGGACGTCGCGTGTCGTTGTAGATAGGCTAAAGTTCCGGAAAATTCGTGCGGCGGTCGGAAACAGGGGAAGGGTTCCAAATTAACAGTCGTATTTCGCCTGCGCAGCATTAGGCCCTGCCAGTCAGGTGTCCAATATTACGCCTGCCACTGGCGATATTCAGGGACTAGAGATGAGACGCACGGAACCGGCGGTTCGGAAGCCGACGCCATCGTACGGTCTACCTACTAATACCTCATCATCAAGGCTAATGGCAGCGGGGTTCCGGTGAGAGCACACGGACATCAGAAGGCGTTCTGGCCGTTTTCGTTTCAATTGCCTCGTTTGCCCTGGCGCAAATGCGATCTGTGGGGAGCAGAACGCCACATTCCGATTGTAGATCACCCGATGCAAGGCATCCGCATGACCGTGCGGAATAGAGCAAAACCATTCCTCGATTGAGCCGGAGTACTGCTTTCACGCAGTGCGGAGAGCTGAGAGAAGCTGTCTCCAACGCGCAGAGGTACTGCTCAATTTTGTGTGCCAAAGACTGGACACATGGTTCGTAGTTCCCGCAGCATTTCGGGAGCACTACCGAAGCCGAGCGGACTTGATTTCATCGATGGCTTCGAGCATTCCAGGTCTCGGTCCACTCGACATTGAAATAAGTGCGGCAAGGGTCTCGGCGAAGGGTTGCCGAAGCAGGGCGATCGGCACAGCCCCGCAGGGATGGACGCCAGATCGTTCTCGGGGATCAGGGTCCACTCTACACGTCATAATTAGAGTTGACGCGGCCAGCGGACTCAGGCGATCGTGGAAGGCCACAAGATGCACACCTTACCTCGCACCAACTCCACAACCGCTCCACTCATCCGTCGCAAGGCCGCATATCCCCCACAGAAACCTTGACGATCACAGTATAACTCTGCATGTCTAGACCAGCAATGGCCAGCCTCAACGGTGAGCGTCGCCGTCTGCCCATGCTTGTCCGGAAGCAAGCCCGATGACAATACACGACAGTCTTCAAGAAGCCTCTGGCGCTGCACTCGACCAAGCCCATGACTGGCTTTTTGCGCAACGGCTACTGCGAGGTGCCGGCAGGAGATTTCGGAAACCATAGCGTTGCAGGTGAGATTGCAATGGGATTGAAACGCGCGTGCTGACAAAGTCGGCTTGTAGCTGAGGTGACGGACGAGTTTCTGGAATTCTCGGCATCGCGTGGAAACGACCTCCGCATGGCTGGTCTGGCCGGAGGCTGCAAGTGGTGCCTCTGCGCAAGCCGCTGGAAGGAAGCTCTGGAGGCACGCAAGAACGATCAAGACCCTGTGGTGCCCAAGTAGGTGGTCCTCTTCTTTTCCCTGCTTCAACCCTTACTATTGCCTGCTGTGTCGGGAGAAGTTAAATCTCCGGACGGCTGCTAACGGATACTAGGGTCTTTCTGAACGCGACTAACGAGAAGGCGCTGGAGAAGCTTGATCTGGGCGACCTCAAGAGGTTTGCTGCCGACAAAGAGGCATAGCATCGATCGCCGGCGTGACCGTAGGGTAGCACAGTAGTGTGGCAGACGATGGGCGCGCAGCACTGGAGAAATAAACACAACGACCATACTGAAAGCAGAGTGTGTTGGGAACACCGGACAGCAAGTCAGCTGCGGCTAGAAGTAGTCCGTCTGAGATGCATCGGGCTTGCGCGTTCGCTGTGGGGTTCGAAATTGTAGGTTGCGTGCCTGAAAGGGCCAAGCGCAGCCAAGCCCCACGGCCGTGGCTTGTGGTGGCTCAGTCGTTGTAACGCTGCGCAAGTATGGATATGGACCCAAGTAGTCAGGGGAGTAGTGGGGGCCAAGAAAGGGTCGGCGTTGATCCCGCTGAGACAGCTGCACCATGGCAGTCGGATGTGGGCTCCCGCGCGGGTCGTAGTGGCTGTCAAACCCGCCTGCCGCGCGCTCTGCTAAGCCGCCGTAGTTAGCGCTGCCTTTCGGAGCATCACCTTACCATATCACAGGCCAAAGGGGCCGATAATAATTATGGCTCACGGAATTCTAGAAGGTTGGTGTCAGACAGTTCTGACATCTGGGCCAGTTTAGCCGTTTTAAGTTTGACCCTTCAGTGCTGGTTCGGCCGCGTCCGAACCACATCTTTGCATGGACCAAACCACTGATGAACTACCTCCGTCGTTAGGCTGGTGGCATTCCGTCTTCCCCGTCCCGCCGTGGCCCGTGCCTGTCCGTCCGGCTTTCGCCATTGGATCCTTCTCTTTCCTTCAATTGACGGGATGCGACTTGATGTCGACGCCAGGAACAGGCAATTTGGATGATCTTTCTTTTGACAATGGCGTAGGATCGTAGATCTGGTGTGCACTGGGTCCGTGGCGTTCTGCGGCGAGATATCAGATGTAAATACTACTCCCTGTTCTGGTGTTGAAAAAGGAAGTGCTGCCTGACTTTCCTCAGCGACTGAAGTGTGCCGCCAGCCCGCTGCCCCTCGTTTGGTACTTTTTATACAGCTTTTGTTGAAACCGCACGCCCATCTCTCTACCATAGTCGCCTGTCCCGTCTCTGCAGACCCGATGTTCTACGACGCTGCACCCAAGCTGGCCGCAGCTGTGATTATCCTGGCCATTCCAGCTTTCGCTTTATTTGGCCTTCGGTGTTACGTTCGCCTCACGTCGGCAAAATGGGGTTGGGACGACTGGATGATGTCGGTGGCTATGGTATGGCTCCATCTTGTTCTCTCCCCTTTGTTGCTGCAATCACTGACTGAACCAGCCATTCTTTCTCATCTTTACAATCAGCGCCTTGAAAGCCGCCGACTCCGGAATTGGAGCGTACGACTACCGAACCACAGCGGCTGAGAAGGTGGTTGCATTGAAAGTAAGTTTCCCGACTCTTGAAAGTAAGATATCAATGAACAAAGCTCCCATGTGGAAAATGAGAACGCTCGAGCCCTGACCCGAATGGACTTGTGAAAGCAAAAGAATACTCACGGAGAAGGGTCGCCGCGTTGCTTCTCATGCGCAGTCTTTGGTGTCTCTGGACTTCACTGATCAATATCGCAGTGGTTTTACCTTGGGCAGGTGTTTTTTTGCATCTCAATCATGTTTGCAAAAGTCAGCATCGCCCTGCAGCTTGTGCGCGTTGCATCTCAAAAGCGACCATACCTCGTCGGGTTATGGTGCATCGTTGGCACCATCGTGCTTTCTCTTTCTTTCACAACCATCTTCCTGTTGTCGCAGTGCACTCCGATCACGTAGGTCCCCTCCAACGAGAGAGAAAAGTCGGTCACATGCTCACCCCAGCCTAGGGCCAACTGGCTGCCATCGACACCTGGCGCAAAATGCCTGCCATCACTTGCCCTCACTGTAGTCAGCTTCACTCAGTCTGGCATCAACATCATCACCGACTGGCTTTGCGCCGTGCTGTAAGAACCCCGAGCAGTGCAAACCAAGCAGGGCAATGCTGAGTACAGGAACCAGGCCGATCCCTCTCCTTTGGGACGTGAAGATGAATTCGAACACCAAGATGTCGGTCGTGGGGCTCCTTGGGCTCGGCATTTTGTAAGACATGGCCCAGAATACAAGAAGCCGTTGGCTGACCGTTGAGATAGTGCGAGCGTCTCGGCAATGATCCGGTTGAACTACACCGTTAGCTACATGAATCCCACCGACGGTTACCTGTGTACGTTTCCCCGCAGATCAGCCACCACGGACAGCGCTGACCCCTGACATGCAGATGGCGTCGTGAACCTGGTGATCTGGGCGTACGCCGAGGCTGGAATTGCAGTAATTTGCGGGTGCACGGCGTGCCTGCGGCCGCTGTTCTCGTCCGTCTTCAGAGTCGGCAGCAGTTCCGACCACAAGGACACGTATGCGCTGCAGAGCCGGACGCTGCGCTCGCGCAGCTACAACGGGGTCAAGCTGCCCAGCGTCGACTCGCGGCTGGCGCACAAGAGCGTGGTGACGACGCACTGCAGCGCGGCGGGCAGGGCGGGCAGCGACGACGGCGGCGGCGGCAGCGGCAGCGGCAGCGGCAGCGTCAAGGGCGACAACGAGAGCCAGGTGCAGATCCTGGAGGGGGTTGGCATCCATGTAAAATACGAGCTCGACACGCGCGTGCAATGAGCCGGTGGACGGGTGGGAGCGACAGGAGACGGGGCGCTGAGCGTTGGCAGGCGGACTTGGGCTCCTTGGCGCGGCCGGGGGGCGAGCAGGGCTGGGCTGGCTGCTGCGGCGGGACGGGCTGCGGCGGGCTGGGGCGCAGCGGGCCATTGTGCATGTACAGTAGCGGGAGCACCAACAAGGCAGACCGAACGAGCGCTTGCGTATGGAGACTCTGGGTGTGGTGCAGGAAGCGGTGAGGTCATCCGCGGCTGCGCCTCGCGGCTGCTGCCTCAGCGCCGGCGGGCGGGCGGCCTTCTCGTGCGGCGGCCAAGCTCCGGAGAGGCCCAGAGCTGCGTTCTCCACCCTCCGCCTTGTGGCCCTGACAGCCCAAACCCACGCCCGGCTACCCTTAAGCTACTCGTTCGCGTCGCCGACCCTGGGGCCTCCCGCATCTTCCTACTGCAGCCGCTTCCACCTCCGTCCACCTCTCCATCCCACCCGGCGCCCACGCCCGCCCATTCGACGATCGCTACCACCCCCCCCTCGTGACGCCCGCGTTGTCGCCCCAGGCAGCGCTGCCCTTCGCTCGTGCTCACCCGCCCGTCTGTCTCTTGGTCTTCGCCCGGCTGCGCCGTTGTTGCCGTTGTCGCCGTGAAGCGTCGCGCGCCTGCGATCCCTTGCATTGCCTGCGCCCACGCGAAACACTCGTTGGAGCTTCTGCGCCACGCTCAAACCCACAGTTGTGTCGCCTGTCCGCTTGGCCCGAGTGTGCCGCGACTCACAGCTCCCAAGACCGCGCGACCGATTCGTCCGGCCTGTGTCGCCCTCTCGCAGCTGTTAGGGCTCGAGCCTGCGCCAGCCTTGCTCCTCCCCAGCACCACCCGCCGCGCCTCCTCTCTTACAACCTCCGCACACCAGCCGCGCGAGGCGGCACAACACCGTCAAAATTTACCATCACGAGTCACGCGCATCCCTCCTCGGAGGCCAGAGCATCGACCGGCTATATCAGCCACCCACCCTCGACACATTGCCAGGAGGCTACCGCGATCGAGAAGGCCTCACGGCAACCCCGGGCGTGCGCCCGACACCAAGCAAGATGTACCGACCGACCACTACCTGGACATGGGCCTTCTTCCTCACCGCATTGCTACAGGCCTTCGTTGCGCTCGCGCTGGAAGCGTACGTCTAGCCCTCAGCCACACTACGGCTGCCGCGTCGGCTCGGAAGCCCGGCTCTCGCCCAGCTTTGCGACCTCACCACTGACTGTCTGTCACAGATACATCTTCGCCAAGTTCCAGTTGTCGCTGCACATGAATGCGAATAAATTCCCCCAGGCGCAGACCATCCCGACCTACCTCTCCGTCTTTATGTTCGGTTACATCTACCAGATGGTCCTGGTCTACGATGCGCTCCGCCTTAAGAACACCATCCAAGTCATTGGCCTCTGCATCTACAACGTCGGCATCCTGGTGTATGCGTCGATCCAAATGGATCAGATCAACGATGCCGTCGTGGAGCTGAAGAAGTACAGCATGATCAACCTGGAGTTTTGGGACGACATCAAGCCATTCCTAGTCGTCGAGCCTTGCTTGATGGCCTTCGGCACCATTCTCATGTCTTTCGTTGCCTGGAAGCTGTATGACGAATTCGCCTGGACCATCTACAAGCACATCAGCGCCGACCTGAGACTGAAGCGTAGGTATCTCACGTATCAGGTAAGCAAGGGACAACTGCGCCAAATTTGGCACATGCACACATGCACACGTGCTGACGTTGGCTTCTAGATCTACATCGCCCTTCTGAAGTTCGATTTCTTCTTCTTCCTGGGATTCACCGTGCAGTTCCTTGTCGTCGTCGGCAACACGACAGACGCTGAATTTTACCTCACCATCGCCGCCATTCCGATCACCATTATCCTTCTCTTGCTTGCGGCTTACTGGACCCAGAAGGAGAATGTACTGGGCATGGCCGCCATTATCGTATGTCTTGCAGAGAACGCCGTATGTTCCCTGGCCGCTGACTTCACATACAGACCGTCTACTTCGGTGCGCTTGCCTACTTCCTCTTCAAGCTTGTACGCATGTACGGCACCGACAGTCGCCGCGTTCAGGATTACCTACCAGCCCGCCGTTCGCTCACTACTTTCGCCGTCATTACCATTCTCTTGTTGCTGGTGACCATCATCATTGCATGCATGTGCACCCATAATTTCAACAAGGGCCTCAAGCCGCACATTGCGAAACGCAAAGTGCCGGATCTCGAGGAGCACAAGTATACGACCGAGATGCCCGCAATTGCCGGTCCTATGCCGGCAAGGATGACGATTGACTGATGTTTCCATCGTGTCTTCCGTCCCACCCTGCAGATGGTGGTGCGATCGCTCGATACGTCCAATCAAAGCATGTACAATGGATTTTCAGTCTTTCTTTTAGGTTTGATCCGGGCACGGGGAATTCACGGCGACGGCGTTATGTGGTGCACAAAGGCGAAGATCGGGAATACCGGCCACTCTTGTTTGCCATACTGGAAGCAAACCCATTGCACCACCCAATTCGATCCCACCGAGCCTTGGGCTTGCGGAGAGGACATTTCGTGGATCGCAAGTGCTTCTTTCTTTTTTTTTTGTGGAGAAGGATACCAGAGGGATTTTTTGGTTGTCGGCTTTTTGCTCTTCCCGGATCTGTGTTACTTGATTTCAACAAGCGGACTGAAAGGCATATTGCCAACCGCGCGAGTTTTCGACTACGGCCGATCTCTTCCCTTGGCATATTTCCTTCTGATGCTATTTTCCTTTCCGTTTTCTTGCATAGTACTCATACCCACTCTCCTACTGCCCGCTGGCTGCAGTGTGTTGCATGTTTCTTATTATAGGTCAGCCATGTCATGAAGTCCATGCTTCTGTGAGACGGGGGGTTTCGTCATCCTGGCAAATTGCATCTCAAGGCCCACGTGCCTTTCATTACCACCCAATCCCGCACTTCCGTCCAAATTTTCATTCGTCGTTCATCCGACTTTCCCGCCGTCACAGAGAGATAAGGTTCTAAATGGTGCCGGCTTGGTACGCCGTCTTATTGGGTACCTCACGGGCTCTGCACCTATCGTAATTATAGAATTTTGGAGGAGAGAAGCATAACTTCTTACAAGGTCTTTGAGAAAAAAAAATTTGGCGGTTCATCCCCGAGCATCTTTGATCAGTCCGGAGCCAAATGCATTAAACTCGACGACCCTTGGTCGTGCAACGGCTGCAGCAAACCCCACTTTTTTGTCACTAGTGATGCATCACGTCGCTCTTCATGGGGGGAGGGAAAGCAATGATTCGGCCGAGCCAGCAGCGGGCTTGACTCAGCTACCTACATACGCATGCCGTGTGCCTTGTTTAGAGGGGGAAAGTGATGTGCACATCATACATAAGGTCATCACCCGGAAGACGGCGCGCGTCGGAGCGAGCCTGTGCCTGGGCGATCACCAGGGGTAAAGGGACAGGAACGGGAAGGGCTCAGGAAGGTGCCGTGTTTCTATTTTTTCCCCCCCCCTCCATATCTCGCGTCCCTGGTTTCCTATGTATAGTATCTCGCTCTACAGGGCGACATGGCCATTTTTGAGTTTCCGTGCGAGGAACGGCGAGGAGAAGGGTCCGGTCGCTGTCGGGAGGGGTGGGCGGACGGGCGCTCAAGCCATGTTTTGGCCGTGTTTCTTTTTTGCTGTTGCTCCCCGGCCCCGGTTAGCCGTAGGTCCTTCATTAATAACCTTTTCATATGTGCGTGCGCACAAAAGAAGCTACGCACTTCTGCGAGTCGTTTGGTAGTAATAATAATGTGGCCTGGATCCCGTTCTCGTTTGTATATGGCTTCACGCTGTTATAGAGTCTGGCTGAAGCTTTTCGGCGGGGAACGGGAGAAAGTGGACTTTGCGCGTGGAATTGGAACGCACGGTTTGTGCATGGTGCCTCCAGCGCGCAGGTACACGTGCTGAGTAACATGCTTAAGTTTATTGGCAAGTCTAAAAGCATTTACCAGACAAGAAAAAAATGAAGCAAGACCATCTCTACCATCGTGAAAAGATATCAGAAAGAAGGCTGGGTGTTTCGGAGAGAATACACCACTGAATCACCGGCCCTGTAGGGCGAGAGCTCGGACCGACCCGACAAACGGGCGGATATGTAGGTAGTCTGTCGGATTTCCCTCAGACCGCCATCTTTGGCTATGGGTATAATATCAGCTGTTTAGCAGCAATTAAATTGGATAGTGAGCATTGTCACACCGAACGACGAAGGACCTCTGTCCACAACAACGAATCACTGTTTTCCCTTCTTTCTGATCTATGTCATTTGTCTTATGTCTGTTCGTCTATCTATGTGTTGGTCTTGTGACCTCAAGGTGCTGTCTCATGTCTCATGCAATGAAAATCTTGCTGATGATGCTGCATGTTACGAATGGGAAGGCGGGTGTGTGGTGGAGAAGGTGATGCCAAGGGAAAAAAAAGGAAAAGTGGGGCACACAGCGAAGCAAGACACCGCAGCCATGGTTGCGGAAAGCGGAGCAGCCCCCCTTCGGCGATGCCGAACGGAGATCGCTTTTGCTGCTTTGGCTCTGTGGGTTTGTCTCAGCTGTCGCAGCTACCGAGTGACGCGTGCCGCTCTTGCCGAACCGGGGCGCAACAGAGGCATGAAAGACAGGATATGTCAAAACCAAAAGGAACCGAAAGATGTCAACGTGAAGAGAGAAATCGAAGAAACGACGAATAAGCCCTGCCACTTCCACTGCGGCTGTGCCGCGCCGCACCGCGCCCGCCGCCACAGGTCCAGGTGGCACGGACCACCATCTTACTGCTGCGCCGCCGCCAGCAGGATTCGATACCCATCGGACATGCCCATTTCCTTTTCTATGGATGGTCTCCTTCCTCTAGCCTTCCTCGTCTATTATTTGAATTGGTCTTTTCGTACTTTTCTGAAACGTCACAGCTGCCTATGAAGGCTTGGTCTCTGTTCGCAGCTGACGTATGCGTCCGCCATGCCCATTGTCTCAGCCGCACGGAATGCTCCGACGGAGAAAGCATGATGGAAAGCGGCGCAGTCGGTGTCGGTCTTGATGCAGGAAGAGGCATTGCTCATTCCATCTTCTCGGCTGCCAAGGACCCGGCCTCGGAGCCAGCAGCTGTGGCTCCGCCCTGGCTGTTGAGGAAGCTGAGATAGCAGTTCCAGCCTGGAGGCACATTCGGCGTTAGCACTCGCTAAGTCCGCACCGCTTTTCCGCCTCGCCTTATCGTCCTAACCCGGGATAGCTCCACTCACCGAGAGAAATGACGTTGACTAGCAGCACGCGGTGCTCAAGCGGGACAAACTTGAAGTTAGCGACCTGCACGAAGGGCCAAACCATCCAGTTCTTGCTGAGCGCGGGCCAGTAGGTCGAGTTGAGCTTGTCCTTGGGCTTGCCGCCCTCGAGCACAGCCATGGTCGACAGGAAGAGGCACATGTTGGCAGGAGCAAAGAGCAGCTGGTCGGCGGCGACGCGGGCCAGGATGGTGCCGTTGGTCGACTTCAACTGGATACGCTGCAGCGCCTTGAACCACGTCGTCGCGGCCGGGCCGAAGATGGCTGCGAAAGCGGCCGAATGTCAGAATTCTGCTGATCGGCGGTGGCGGACTGAGAAGTTTGCAGGCTGGAGCATCACTTACCACCGCCGTAGGCGGCCATGCGGGCGGTGCGATCCCACTCATGATTCTTTACGCCCTTGCGCTCGACGATTTGCTGCGCCATGGTGTCGCCGGTTGCGAACAAAATCTGCAGGCGTCCCGCAAAGTCAGCCCATGGCATTCCAGCTTTTGTGCCGCATCTTGGCCATTTGTGCAGGTTTCGGGGGGGAATTGCATGATGGTCGCCAAAGAGGGACATCTGGCGGTGTAGTTGCGCAGGAACTGGAGCGGAAGGGGGGAGAGGACGCATACAGCGGTGGTAACGCTCTGGGTCAGCAGCGGGCGCTGAGCGAGCTTCAATTGGTACCTGTACGCATGGAGCCATCAGTTTCGAGCGGCTACGACTGGGTCGAGGGATGCCGGAAGACGAACCAGCGAAGCATTTTGGTGGAGGGATTGCAAAGATAGATTGAGTAGGATGTCGAGCGTAGAGCGGCGATGCAGACGAAGGCTGTCGAGGAGGAAAAATGTGGGAGGCGGTGGGTGGAAAGGAGGGCTGGGCGGTGGGTGGATTATTGTAAGCTGTCGTCGAGCTCTGTGATCTCGCATGGCAGCGACGGCGTTGCGCACAGTCCAAGGGGTCCCGGACACTTTGCGCCTGCCCCGGGGATCTCTCCCGCCCGCCTGCCGCAACCACATCTCCGCCCGCCATCGCCGCTCCGTCCATGTGGCCGTGCGCCGTCAATCTGGAGTCTGGACCCGCGTCGCTGCCAATGACACAATGCGCACCGCCTCCATCCCACTTTCCGTGCCTCCCGGAACGGTGATGGCTCTCCACTGCCGTTGCTCATCGGCCAGACGAGCGCTTTCGTCGGCCAGTCATGCATCGCCAATACAGCCGCGCAGACTTTTCAGACCCGCGTTGGTCGCAAGCTACCAGCATGGGAGGCGCGCTCTGTTCACCGAGACGCTACCTACGGTCCTGGTCCCGCCTGCAGTCTTCCTCGGCTGCTTCCTGGGCCTTTGGTCGTACAAGATCATCATGACCATTGTCTTCCAAAACAAGATCATCTACATGCCTTACATGCCCCCCTTTGCTCGTTCCGAGAAGATGGACGATTACGCTGCCGCTTGTAGACCTGTGCTATGGGAAGAGAAGAGGATCAGGTCTCTGGACGGAACCCGATTATCTCTGTGTCTCGGTAGTATACCACCGAAAGATACACCGAATGAAGCATCGGGAACCACCCAGCAGCGAGTTGTGATCCTGTATTTCCAAGGGTAGTTGCAATGGCTTTCCCTGCTCTACTCCATGCTGATGTCAAGCAGGAATGGGGCGTCCATGCCGCCGCGCCTGCCGATTTTGACTAAGGTTCTCAGAGCACTGAACGAAAATCCACCTGCGAATCATCCAGATTACAGTATCGTAGCCTTATCCTACCGCGGATTCTGGACCTCCAAGGGCAGAGCCTCGCAAAGAGGCATCGAGAAAGACGCTCAAGCCACTCTCGCCTGGGTTGAACAGAATTACGCTGGTGCTCAGGTCATCCTTTGGGGCCAGAGTCTTGGAGCAGGTGTGGCAGCAGACTTAGTAGCCCGGCAACTCAAGTCAGTATCCCTTTCGACGAACCCCAACCGGCAGCTCGCAATTTCTGGAATCATTCTCGAGACTCCTTTTATCGGAATCAAAGAGATGCTTCTTGCCCTCTACCCCCAAAAGTGGCTCCCTTACCGCTACCTTTGGCCATTCTTGCGGAACTGGTGGGACAATGAAGGAGCACTTCGTAGTATGGCGGCTTTGAAAGGCCATCGAAGACTACCAATACAGATAGTCACCGCCGCGCGAGACGAGATTGTGCCCGAAAGTCAGGCGCAATACCTATACGACCTATGCAGGGAACTGCGGCTTGACGTTCGTCGTAAACATGTCCACGGAGCTCTTCACAACGAGGTCCCAAGCAAGCTCGATGGACGACTCGCCATCGTTTCTTTCGTGAAAGACGTCGTTGAGTGAGACGCCAGCCGGATTGAGTCGATGTTTGGGCCTTCGGAATGGCACGAACGAGTAGGTCACCTGCAATGAAGAGCAGAACAAGAAGAGACAGCAGCCCAGGTCGAAACATGTTAAGAATGCGAAGCGAGCGACTGAGGGCATTTTTGGCAGCCCTTAGGATCTGGAGCCCCATATTCCAACAAAAGTCCAAAGTGAAATAAGAGTGCTACATAGTGCCATTGACTGCCCATATCTGAATTTTGGTGGTGATAAGTTTATTCCTATTTACTAGATTTACGTATTGTCTGAACTTGCATGTCGCTAGCCACTGATCTCCTTCTACAATGTCAGTGAGGTCACTAAATTGCCAGAGTGCACGCGGGCACCTACGCGCTCCCCCTTAAGCGCACTAGAAACGCATGGCCCAGGTGACTGGGATGAGACTGTGCTAAATTGCCAAACTGGCGATGTAGGATACGAACCGCCAGACACGGGATCGCGTGACATAGAACAAGGCGACCAAGAGAAAAAAAGCATATCGGTCGGTACTTCAGAGCTCCTCGCTATCCTCTCTCCCATCTCTTTACCCGCCCTCAGTTGTGCCTTAACACAATGAGTGGGTCGACTCTCGTCGCTCGTGGCGATGCTCCTTTCGACCTTTTGTTCAGAGAATCATACCATTGGGTATGGGTGTTTGATAGGGTTGCCAGCACCGTAAAGACGAAAAAGCCAGAGCCGCATCCGTGCGAACCCATCTGGTCTGGGGAGCCAATCTACAAACAGGCTGCTATCGATTAGGATGAGTGCAGTGACGCCAGCCAGTACGCGAACAGACGAAGGTCCATGAGGCACTAAGCCAAGAGAACGTGGGTGGGACCTAAGCCGTCAATGGGAAGGGAAGGAGAAACAGACAAGCGAGTGCCAGTCAAAGTTTAGTTTGGAAGAGAAAAGCCTCTATTCTGATCAAGTTCGATGCGGGTTTACCTGGGTATCATCCGAGTACAAAGTCCTTTGTGCATATTCCATGAACGCCTCTGCCGACGATGAAGTGGCTCTCTGCCTGCTGTAACACAATCACCGATTCACCACCAACACATCCCCAAACCCTTTCTTCATCTTCGCCAGCACCTCCCTCTCGCTCATGCCCAACTCCGTGCATATCTCATCGAAGCAGTGCAGGCCATCCAAATACCTTGCCAGCGGCAGCTCCCTACCGTACGCAGCACCGCTACCGTTCCCGCTCGCCTTATCCCCGCCATCCGCATTTGCTTCCAGACCTCCATCCTCGACGTCCGAATCGACTCGCCACGGGCTCGCGTAACCGTTATGGCCCCTCCACCGTGCGCCGTGTAAATGATCGTATCCGTCGTAGCTTGCCGTTGTGCCGGCCAACGCGCCTGCGCTCGTCGTGATGGCGTACTTGTGCACTCGGTACAGGAAGCCCTTGATGACACCGAAGGTGACGAGGCGGCGGACGTCGATGTGTGTGAGCAGAGCTGTGTTCTCCAGCACCCAAGCACGCAAAGTCACGCCCTGACGCATGGACGAGTACAACTGGATTAGTGTGTCGGCGCTGACCACAGGTTGGTTAGGGGCAAGCGTGAGGTTGGCGGTGAAATTGGTTAGAGCAGCCGAGGAATGCGTGCCGATAGTTGAGGAGCGATGGGCGCGGTTGTGGACAAAGGTCGCTTGAGTCGGGCTTCCGGCGGCAGTCGTGGTTGTAGTGGAGCCGCCGAGGGTGCTGCCGACGCTTGTTTTGCGGGAGTGGCCGTGTGAAGGCTTGTGAGAGTCCCGACGAAGTTCCTCGGGGAGAGTGGCAGTATCGTTGCCAATGGAGGCATCCAAGAAGCGTGGTATACGAACATAGCGTGCGCATTCGGCAAGGGCAGCTTCGTCGGTGAAGAAATGAGCAATCAGAGGAGTGGGCGCGTACATGGCACCAAATTGGAAGATGTCCAGCAAAACGACGCAGTCGTAGTAGACTAGGTGTTGAATTGCCTTCCGGGTGAGTCCGATGTCTGTATCAGCAAGCTGGGAAATGAAGTACACCGAGTTGATGCCGTCGATGTACGGGAGAATCCGTGTAAGGGTCAGATCCGAAGAAAGTGTAGCACAGCGATTACTGAAGGAGTGTGGATTCATGGCAGACGGTGCCGTATACATGTCGATGTCGATGGTAAGTAGCGGGACATGCCACGCGTGGACGGGAGCTGGCGGCAAGCGAGTCGGAAAGAGCTTTAGGTTGATGGTATTCGAGTCGTCTTGAAGCTTTGTTAACGAAGGCCATGGCGTTTGGATTCCACATGTGTCAAGCTTGGAACTTACCAATTGGAATCATGCACTCGCAGTAGTTGTTGAGGTCCTCCAAGATCATCTCGCACAGTGCGTAAACCTTACTGCTTGTGCCCATCTCAGCCGGCTCGTTGTCCAGACTGAGTCCCTCCAAGCCCAGCGACTTCACTGACTGGCTCTCGCTCGTGCTTTCGGCAAGCGAGGCAGCCCTTTCCGTTCTCCTGATGCCCAGCCCAATGCTGGAGGTCCTGGCGGGATCTCCAAGCACATCCCACGGTATGTCTTTCTCTTCGTTGCTCAAGAAGCTGCCCTGCTCCTCCAGGTTGCGCAACAGCTTTCCCAGCTTCCTTACAACGCTGGCGTAGCTGTTCCAGTCCAACAAGTCCTCCTCGACGACCAAGGCGAAGTTGAAGATGAATTGGTTGCGGTCATATTTGCCATTGTAGTTGTTGATGCAGACTGGGTAGCCGATGATGCGGTAGTGGTTGGCGCACACGGTGACGAGGCGGTCGCAGAACTCCTGGCGCGGGATCACGTACTCGGAGACGTCGCTAAAGCTGAAGAATGGTGCGGACTGTGCGCAGGGCGCTGTCGAAGGCGTGATTGAGCCATCAGGCACTTGGTGGAGGACGCGAGAGCCTATGCGCGTCAGCGGCGCGGTGAAACCAAGTCTGATTGAAACGTGCCTTTCTCGGGATGGAACCGAGTGTAGAAGATGCCCTTGATCATGGCTGGCAAAGTAGCTGCCACAGGTCGCTTGAGCGTGGTAGGGTCTAGGCGCGACTCTCTGGCTCCATGGTCTGGTGGTGACAATGCATGGTGGTGGGATTGGGCGAGTCGTTCGCGACGAGCGACAGCCGTAACCCCGCAATCTCCGATGGCATCACGTGCAGGATTACACAGTAAGGGCATATTCCATTTCTGTTAGACCAGGCTGATCTCTCTGCTACAAAACCGACTTCGTCTCTGCATCCCGTCTCCATTTTGGTGTCCTCCCTGCTATGCAGCTCAGGGCACAGCATCTTCCCGCTGATCTCGAAAGTTGTCATTCTGAGAATGATAAGTGACGGCGAATACTCCAAGTTCCAGAAGAACCTCCGGTAGTACCGCGCATTTACCGGTCCTTCTTGGGGGCGCTGTCAGATCCAGAGACCTCGTCACCCAAGCGGTTGTACTCGCGGGAGAGGCCATCGGCCTGCTTCTTGAGGTGCTCGATGTCACGGTCCTTGGCCTCCAATTCCTTCCTGAGGCGGCCAATCTCGCCGGCATCGCCAGCCCTGCCAAGAGCGGCGGAATCCTTGCCCTTGCCGCTGGAGGTGCCACGGAGGGAGTTGTTCTCCTCCTCGAGGCGCAGAACATCGAGAATCATGACGTAGGTACGGTTGAGGATCAGCGACAGGAAGAGGGTGAAGCCGCAAAGGTACATGTTGCGCTGCGAGTAGAACTTGCGGGCCTGGACCTCCATGCGTTCAGGTCCGCCAATGACCGCCGCCCTGTCGTCATTGTCAGTTGGAGTTCATTGCACGGGTGGAAATGTACTCACCGGCCCTGCTTCTCGGCGTTCGAGGCCGCAGACAGCTCGAGCTGAACGCGGTAAACGCGGTTGACGCTGTCAATGAACAGAATCAGGATGAATATGAATGTGATCTGGCCATCCAGTCAGCATGGGCCATTTTCTACAGGTGTACATCACCACATACCTTCATTCCATATTGTAGCTTCGCTATAAGTGGACTTTCGGAGATGAAAGTGAAGAGCTTGCGACGCCAGGTGAACGGCAACGGGACGATGAGTGACATGAAGATCACCATCTCGGCCACCAGGAGCATGAATACCTACGATCAGCTGTGTTAGCACTGGGGTGATTCGAGATGCCGCGCGACTGCAGACTGAGGGGTAGTTGCTCCAAGGACGCCATCTTCATGGTGCACCGAGCGCGAAAGACCCACGGCACCTCACAGATGCCAGAGGGCTCGTGTACGCGTGTGTGTCTGCGGTGTGGCGGGAACCGGTTCATGGACGTACCAAGCTGTAGTAGAGCGTCATGGTGGATGTTGGCTAGGCTGCACCGGCTGGAATGCTGCGAGGTCGGGTGGCGGCGGAGGAGGAGAAGCAGCAGTCGCTTTGCAAAGTATGGGTGAGCTCAAAAAGAGTCTCTTGAGCCGGTCTGCAGTGGTAGGATGTCGAGCTGTTGTGTGCGGTGTCGATGGAGTATATGTGGCAGCGGGCGGGCAGGTGGGAAACGAAGCTGCAGTCGAGCCAGGAATACGTCACATCGAAGCCCGTGCGCGCTGGCCTGGAACGAGCGAGCCTTGCCCGCTCCCGCCCTTCCACCTCCCAGGCCTGCGCCATCGCAGCCACGCCGTCGTCATCCTCTTTCTTCGCATGCTTCTTGCGTCACTAGCCTTGGTAACATAGGTATGTGCTTGCCGCGATCGTCCCGCATGGTGTTCCCCCGATCTTCTGATGAGCACGCTGGGGCCATAAGACTCGCCCGCTGCAGGCCAGCGCCCGCTGGCTTGTCATGGCTGAAATGATTTCAAAACCAGTTATCTAGATCATCTTCTCGTGTTGCTGATGTCCTCCTTATGCACAATCTCGTCGCTTAGTCATTGATTCAGGACTACCCATGCTAACTAACAGCCACTACTCTAGGAGCTCGCAGCATCCCACCACAACTGTCGCAAGATCATCGAGCCTTCCCCTACCGTATCCGAACAATTGAGTCTCACACCAATACCTAGACCGTTATCGACTATCCACGCAGGAAGAGTGTAACGTCCTTTATGAGGCATGTACATACATACATAACGATCAAACCTGTTGTAACCTATTGTGCCGCCAAAAATGCGGCATGTTAAGAGGTCGGCAATTCAAGTTTGCCACAATATTTAAATAAGATCCCCTTCCCCACGCTATCGGGTTACATGCTCTCGTATGTCATGATAAAGTGTGTACATTGCCTCATCCCACTCAATTAGGGCCTACACCCTTGAAATGAACGCTTGGCTGCAATCCTGTTACACTCTTATTAATACATGTTCTGCTCCTAAACCCCGGTTCCGTGCACCCATGCATAGCGAAGTCATTGGTGTTCGTACTTCGGCCGGTTCGGCCATGGATAGATTAATTGGACAAAAGCCATCTCCATACAACACGCCCGTTGGTACAAAGGAGCCTTGTCCTTCGCGCACATCCTATTCTTCGACTTCTGTCCAGCCTTCTTGCTCCTTCTCCATGTATTTCTTCATTAGTTCATCATCAAAGATGCTCTCAACGGGTATTCCTGCCTTGCCATAGTCGACAACAGGGCCAATGACATTCGTCCAGCGTTCTTTCTTTTCCATAAGCGCGCGAATCTCCTCGCCGAGCCCGCGCGAATTGCCCGCACCAACCTGCACCACGGCATGACTACCACCACCAGCACCGCCGGGCCGCTTACTGTTCTTCTTGCCCTTGCCAAGGTTGCGGTTACGTTTGAGGTAGGCGGCATTGAGTTGGTTGTTGAGGTCATCCTCAATGGCGCAGTATTCTTGTTGAGCCATGCGGTGTTGCGCGAGCTCGAGTAGTCTCGTTTTACGTGCACCGTTGATAATCGACTGTTTCCGCAATTCGTCTTGCAGATAGCGTAGGCGTGCTGCAACTTCGTCATCGAAGTGTCCGTCGTAGTCTGGCTTTTCATCCGCTGGAAGGAAGCCGATGTGTATCAGTTCTTGCATGGCACGCTCATCCATTGTTGCATAGTCAATCTTTGTGGCAGGTGCGTTCTTCCACGATGCTTGATTCGATTCGGACATATGTGTCGCAGGTTGCTGGGGTGCAGAGGACGCATCTCCGCCTTCACCGTCTACTTCCATGTCACCGTTGATGGCGCTATTCGGTTCGCCAGAGGAGGTGCGGCCTTCAGATCGCAAGGTGGAGAGTAATCGGGAAGCCAAGGGACCAGGGGCCACAGCGTCAGTTTCTGCAATGTCATCGTTCATCGCATCCATGCTGCCCCTAGGTTCGTTTGGCGGGAGTTTTTCCGTAGGTGGATCCACGACCATGGCTCCATCTTCATCGGCCCATATCTCTTTGTAATGCCGCGGCCCACGCCGGGGCATTTGAAACGGTAGAACACGGTCCCCCTCATTTGGGTTAGCGGAAATGTATAATCACGCTCCAAGGTGGAACTCACCCGTTCTTTTAGGAAAGACAAGTCCTCTTCTGTCAAAGGTCTTACGTAGGGTTCCACGTAGTTGGCAAAAACGCTTGCGTTGACTTGTGTCTGCGGCTTTGGATTACTGAAATCCTTGTCAGGGGGTGTGCCCGGAGTCAGTTCTTTCAACTCGCTCTGTGGGTAGCGGGCCACGCCCAGGATTTCCTTTTTCAGCTCCTCGGGCGTATCCTCGGTAATGTCGCGAATATGGTAGATGGTGGGGTCGTCGAATTTGGTTGGATCGGGGCCAAAAGTCTGGTACGCCGGTACTGCAGGTGCCTTTTCGGGCTGATGTGAATCTTCAGAGCCGCTCGGAGATGCTGCATTATCAACGTGTCCGGCACCGGTAGCGGAAGGGGGAGGTTGCGAGATGGGAGAGGAGATGGTTGATGAAGCATCTAAAGCCTTGTTAATCACTGCATGCTGAACAACCCATGTGACGTGTAAACGGAGTAACATGAGCAAAACAACGAGAAGGAGCAATAGACAAAAAACCGCGGGTGACATGCCAAGACGAGCGGGCATTAATCGCGGGAGCTTCTTGGTCCATCTTTTCTGGACAGAAGACCCTGTTGTGGGTCGAGGCTCCGGGCATCGCATAATCGGAGTGAATAAGAGGTGCAGGCGGGACACTACGTGTCGATACAGATATCGCGGACGACGCGTGTAGTATGACAAGTAGAGAGAGGCACAAGGGAGAAGGCGTGGTTGTTGCATTGCAACGTAAAAGGTATGGGAGTCTCCTACCTTTTCCATCTGTGCCATCCTGCCTAGCTACACCGTGTGCGCCTACCGCTAACGGGCGGTCCTCGTCGGGCTCGCGCTTCTTCGCCTTCTTCAGCTTGTGCTTCCGCTCCTCAGCCTCGCGGTCGGCGCGTTCCTCAGCGTGCTGGTGCTCGAGCCGTGCTTTGCGGCGCTGCATAAGATGGCGCATGAACTTTTCGTTGGCCTCGCTGCGCGTGGTCTGGGCGGGAAGAAAGCGATTCTTGACCTCCTCGAGCATGCTGTGAAGGGCCTCGGGGGAGGGAATGCCGGCGCTGTGGCCGCCATTGTTGAAGATCTCCTCGATGAAGACGCTCGACGGGCTACCTAGGTGGTTCAGGGTCGACTGCATGCCGGAGGGCGAGGTAGTGACGGGCTCGACAGACTGGTGGACGCCGGAGACAGAGGAGATTGGGGTGGTGTTGCGACTACGCGAACGGCGGGCGTCACGGCCGGAGCTGCCGGTCTTGCCTTTGCCTTTGCCTTGAGCCGAGGGCATGATGGAGTAGGTCGTGCAGTGGTGCTGCAGGCTGGGGAGGGCTTAGTGGAACGCGTGCCGGGCTGATGTCGCATGGTGCACGCCAAGGCAGGCACAACAATCGATAAGCGCCATTCAAACAAGCTTTCGGAAGCCGCGTTCGCACGGGCCAAGCGCCTCATCGAGAAGGGGCTGGGGATGCGCGCCAGCGGGCCTCCACATCGCTGCGCTGCTCGTCTGGCCCATCCACGCAACCCACCCGCCCGGACGCTCCGTGCGCGCCACCACCATTCCTGCCCTCACCTGCCGCGATCCTCGTGCCCCGAACAACATCGCTTCCGTTCGTCTTCTGCTGCCGTCGAACCGCGCATGTGTTGCGCCTGTCTCCGCATCCGTCGTCGTTTCCCGACGCCGCAGCCCTCGTAATTATGAGTACGTCACCCGCCCGTCCGCCGCGTTACTCGAGGACTTGAGCTGCCTCGAGCTGCCTCGGATTGCCGCTGCCATGCTCACACGGCTTTTCTTCCGCCATCTAGGCGCGCAACAGGTGCAGTTCCGGACAGCCGTATTCCCCGGCGGAGACGCTGCAGCCGCCGACAATGTCACACTCGTCGATGTGAGTGCTGCTTAACCGCCCATTGCGCATCGCCCGGCTTCCAGCATCCTAACTCGAATTCGTGCAGGATGCGTATGCCTTCTTCTGGCCGGAACCAGACGTGCGCACTCTCTCTACGAACGGCGTCAGTACGGGCGAAAACGTCGTGGGCCCGCTATACGTCCCAGACCTAGCGACGGATCAATGTAGAAATTCCACTGCTTCCTTCGTGCCCGCCAACGTAACGCGCTTCGACGACCTGCCTCCGTCCAAAAACTACCACCAGATAGCAATGGCTCCTTGGACATCGGCTCAATGTATCTACGAATTCCTCAACAGTGCGGATGCCGATCCTCTGCTTCGCGCCATCATATTCTTTCCCACAGATGGCAGCCAAACCCTCCCTCCCCCGGCGAACGATGCACTGTGGGACTTGAATGATGGAGGCCATTGGAAGACAGATCACAACTTCGCAATATACGCTGTGCCAAGCTCCACAGGACGACTTGTCATGAACGCCCTTGCGGCTTACTCCGGCAACCTCACCTCGGTACCACACGGTCACGAACTCTCCGGCCAGTATCACCCAAGCGACTTTGTCCGCGAGATCGCTCAAATACCTACTAGTAAGTCCTCATGAATCTCAAATGCGGCGGTTGCTAACAATTTTCAGACGGCGGAAGTCAGCTTCCGAGCTTGTGGGTCTTCCTCCTCATCGTCTTGGGCCTCATGGTTCTGGCAATCTGCGGCTCATCTGTCGGTGTTCATTGGCATCAGAAAAGAATGAGAAATCAGCTGCGCGACCGCGTCGTTCGGGGAGAAGTGGACCTCGAAGCTCTGGGGATCAGGCGCCTCACCGTCCCACAGGAAGTTTTGGACCGAATGCCTATTTACGTCTACCACGCCAATACGGCCTCATCGCAGGACGAAGAAGGGCCAAAACCTGATGGTGACACTCCAGAACCGACCGTCGCCGATGGTACGTCTGCGTTCTCCCAACCAACCTGCGCCATCTGCCTGGACGATTTCATCGACAAAGAGACGGCCGTGCGCGAGCTTCCCTGCAAGCACATCTATCATCCAGAGTGCATCGACAACTTCCTGCGCGACAGCTCTTCACTGTGCCCCTTGTGCAAGAAGACGGTGTTGCCCCGAGGCTATTGTCCTGCTGTGATCACGAACGCGATGGTACGCCGAGAACGCTGGGTCCGCCGGGTCAGACAACGCGCGGCTGCACGCGGCTTGTCTGACGACCAGATGCGACAAGAGGAGGAGCGTGTTAGAATGGAAGAACGCACCCGGAGTGGGTTTTTGACTTCTCTTGCCGCTTTAGTCATGGGAGGGCACACGACGAGACAACGGCCCGCAACTGCCGCCGATCTTGAAATGCAACAGGCCGACACGTCGCCAGCAGCATCTCGATCAGTTGATTGTCCTGATGATGAAGTTCGCGATACAATCGTTGTCCCGGCTCCTACAGCACGTTCGCGTCCCGCAGCACCTCCGAATGGTCCAACGACTGAGACCACACGCGTTCCGAGTCCGTCTGATCGTCCTGCCCCAGGAACTTCGTCGCGTCGCGAATGGGCACGACAACGCGCTCTGACACTTTTAGGTCGCGAACACCGTCCAGATGCCTCGACGGTTGCTGACGATAATGATGCCCCTGGCCGAACCCGCTGGCGCAAGGTCCTCGGCCGCATTTGGCCAACTCTTGGGTAACCCCAATCCGAGAATGAATCTGTCGGCATTCTGGATCACTTGAATCCATATGCAGATGCTGTCTTCCTTTTTTTAAAGTCTTAAGATCATGATTTCTTAATACTTTTAATTGTCCTGTTCGCTCAGAGCCTCGACTTCCTTGCACTTGGGGAACCTGTTTAGGCTACACCCAGTATGGTGGCAAAGAGGAAAAGGGCAATGATGTCGACTTGCTTTCCTTATTGTCGATTCTTGAAGATACCCTCATTTCCTTCTCTGACTGTTTTTCCTATCTTCATGTTGTTTCATTTGAGGATGGCAGTATACGTAGAACAACAACCATCCTTCGCTTTCCGGCCCTCTCGGCGACGATTCAAGATCCTGTCGCAAGATCGCAAGATATGAGGTCCTTAGAACATTTGTCACGTCTCACAATTGGTTGTATATTGATTCCAGCACGGCGTTGTGGGTCGTCTGTATTTCTCTTCAGGACTGTGGTGTCATGATTCGTGTTTTCTGCATGTTGGTCTTTACTGCCGCATAGTGTCTGCTGTCTGCTGTCTGCTGTCTGTTTGGTAAAGAAAGAAAAAGCGGATGGGCACTGGGAGGAAATTTATGGGAGTGTGGGTTTGGTACACATGAAATTGGTTGTGATGCACGGGATGCAATTGCTATTTCTCAGTTTTTTTTGGGATCAGTGCACGCGCAGAACCGTGTCAAAACCCGCTGTCAGAGAGCGAAGCGCTGGGTTGAGGATGTTAGGATAATTGAGATACACCATTCGTTTGTAGCGTTGGAAGGCGTTGATAATGAACTACACTCTCCTTTGCAAAATTGGAAACATCGAACTTTATATCTACGCTAATCTTGATGTCAAATAACGTGCTTCGTAGACTTCTTTACATGTGTCGGCATCTCGATGTATAGAACAAAGGATCGCAATACCAACACGGCTGCATTACAGCTGGCTCAATGCTAACCTGTAAATATCAGACGACTGCTTTCAAAGTCGAATCGCAAGTCCCAAAGCGCGCTCGCAGCATTCCCACGCGGAAAATGATCCAGATCGCCACCAGTGTTGCAAACAACATATACACATCTACACCTCCCGATCGATTCTCCTGGCCCCGACCCTGGCCCTACGCTACACTGCAGCCGCCTCGCCAACCTCCTCGTCTTCCCTCTCCCTCCTCCTCCTCTCCTCTTCGCTCTCCACCTCGCGGCCCGTCACCTCCCGACCCTCGTCGTCGTACCCGCGCCAGCCCGTCCCCGCCTGCACGGCGACCGTCACGACGGCCAGCGCGACGGCGGCGAGGAACAAGCCCCTCAGCGCGCGCTCGTACCCCTCGACGGCGACGGCGCGGTCCACGCCCTGCAGGCGGGCGACGAGGGCGGGGCTGCCGAGCAGGCGGCGGATGAGCTCGTCCTTGGAGCGGGGGGGCAAGCCGCGGCGGGCGAAGCCGCGGGCGAGGGCGTTGGCGAGGAGGCGGGCGAAGACGCCGCCGCCGATGGCGGAGCCGAAGGAGCCGGCGAAGCCGCGGAAGGTGGCGACGAGCGAGGTGAGGACGAAGTGGGTGTGCTTGGGGGTGAGGTGCAGGGCGTGGACGAGGGCGTAGTTGACGGCGGCGCCGGTGGTGAGGCCGTTGAGGAAGGTGAGGACGACGTAGAGCGCGGCGGGGGTGGCGGCGCGGCTCGCCAGGCCGAGGGCGAGGAGGGTGAGCGGGAAGATGGCCATGGTGATGAGGCTGGGGGCGTAGAAGGAGCCGGCGCGGCGGATGTGCAGGAGGCCGGCGAGCACGCCGCCGGTGGCGAAGCCGAGGTTGGTGGGGATGAGGATGGAGCCGGCGGCTGCTGGGGCCCAGAGACGTACGCCCAGGGCGTAGACGGGTGTGTAGAAGAGGACGGACCAGCGTGCCATCATGAAGCCGAGGGTGGCGAGGCAAGTGAGAGCTGTGCCGCGGGATTTGAGGAGCGTGATGGGGATGATGGGGTCGCGGGCGAAGTAGATCTCGGTGATGATGAAGGTGGGAAAGAGGACGAGGGAGAGAATGAGCGGAAGGATGAGAACCTTGGGCCCGGATAGCGAGATGAGCAGGGTGGTGATGGCGGCAGTCTGCAAAAGTGTAAGTACAGAGAAGTCGCTGGGTTTGGAGAAAACAGGGCGTTTACCAGTAGGACGGCTCCGGCATAGTCTATTTGGGAGAGCCTTTCCTTCAGCGTCCGGTTATCCCCCTTGCCAGCGCCAAGATGCGATGGTATACTAAGAAATACGACTATGCCGGCCAGAATGCTTGGGGGAGTTTGCATCCAGAAGACGGCTCTCTGTAACACAGTCAGTGGTCACTATACCGGTGCCACAAGGTACTTGTGATGACTTGCCCAACCAAGATTCGGCTCAATCGCCCCGCCTAGCACGGCACCGAGCGATACACCGGACGTTATGATTGAGTTAACGCAACCGAGAAACAGCCCGCGTTTTTTCTCCCCACCGACTTGCAGTACGATGATGATGGTGAGCGAGAGAATGCCGGCGCCGCCTAGACCAGTCAAGGCACGCCCAAAGAGAAACCATTCAACAGTTGGTGAAAAAGCCGTGACTATTCCGCCCAGAGAGAAGAACAGACTGGCGACAAAGACACAGGCGCGTGGCGAGAATATTTGACTGAGGCGTCCTGCAAGCGGCGTGATGCTTGACATGGGCACCTACTCGAGGTCAGCTAACAGTCCGAACATGCCGTGGTCAGGACTTACCAAGTAAGCCGAGGTAAACCAAGTGACCTCTTCGAAGGCATCAAGGTCGGCTGCTATGGCAGATTGAGTGGTGGTCAAGAGCGAAAAGTTGCATGCTATGTGGTGATTAGCAGGCGAGCATGGGCCAATGAGAGACGAGCATGGCAACAGGGATCCAATGCACAGGCGGCATTTGAACAGCGGTTAAGGTTGGAGCCGAGAGCCAGCTATCTGCCGCTAGGTATGGAGGCAGAAGCCGAGCAATGCCAACACAGAGGAACGCATTGAACAGGTAGACATGCCTTGCAAAAACATGATCAAGCCAAGTGAAGCGACGATGGTCGTTCCGCGCGAGACGGAAATCCGCGTGTCCTCGCCATCGGGAGGAGCGTCGGGGATTGTCGTCTGCGAGGACTTTCTGGAAAGAGAGGACAGCGACGGCTGGCCCAGGAGTGGGGATGCCTCTGAGGGATCGGATTCATGAGGTTCGGAAAGCATGGTTGGCGCTCAGTCTGGCTCTGGGACGCGTGGGCAGAAGGAAAGAAGCACGGCAGGAAACGGGCACACAGAAGTAGAAGCAGGAGCAGGAGCAGGAGCAGGAGCGAGCGGACGGGAACATGAGGCCGTCATTGTGGCTTGATAGAGGAATGGACGATTACAAAGCCGCATCCAGGAAGTGCCGGGGGCCTTGTTCGTCGGTGCGCGGGCGGCAGGGCGTCGCTGCCGGCTTGGCACCGGTGCGTGACGCCGCCGCCAGAGCTCAATGTGGCATCTTGCCAGCTGCGCCAACCGTCCATTCTCCCGCCCTCAGTCCCCAAACGCGCGTCGCAGGAGAGTGATGCTGCGTCTTTTCTTGCGGTAGCATGCCATTCCCGACAGGGACTCTGCATCTCCACGACTTGCCCCCGGCGCAATGAACATACCCTCGCCGCGGCTTTGGCCGCTGTTTTGTATGTTCCCGCCCACCTGTCCTCGCCCCACTGCCAGCTGCTAACTGCCCGCAACCCAGTCCTCGTTCTCTCCATCGCCGCTCTCGCCTCCGCCCGCCACGCCCAAGAAGAAGCTCCCGCTCACGCCTACGATGACCAACACCGCCAGCAGGTGCTCGCAGACGCGGGCTGGCACAAGGAAGCCCAGGGAAGCCCCGAGCGAGGTGCGTGCAGCCGCAGCAGCGCGTGCTATGGCCCGACACTGACCTTGTAGGCCAGGCGCATCCGAATTTCACCAAGCAGCAGCTCTCCTTCACACCATCCGCCCCTCGAGCAGTCGCCTGACCACCTTGACCAAGCCAACCGGCGTGCTGGGCTCGACCGCCTACTATGCGAAGGAGCTCTTTTTTCTCCTGTTCATGAATGGCCCGCCCCAGCGCGAGCCTCTGTCCACCGGCGACCATCCCAAGAAGCTAAGCCAGCCCCTGGCCGATGCCACCAAACTGCTGGAAGCCGCCGCCGCGCAGAAGAACCCCGACGCCATCTTCCTCCTTGCCGAAATGAACTTCTACGGGAACCACACCCACCCCCGCGATTATCACGAAGCATTTCGAAGATACCAGGAGCTGGCCAACCTTGACGGGAATGCCACTGCCCAGCACATGCTTGGTTTGATGTACTCTACCGGCGTTGGTGGAGCTGTTGAAAAAGATCAAGCGAAGGCTATGCTGTACCACACATTTGCGGCTGAAGGCGGAGACGTCAGATCGCAGATGACTATCGCTTACCGCCACCATACTGGAATTGCCACACCGCGAGACTGCGACGAGGCTGTGTATTGGTACAAGAAGGTCGCCGACAAGGCGGTGGAATACATGCGTTCTGGTCCGCCTGGAGGCCATGTCATGATCAAGGAGGCCTATCGTATTGCCGACGATGTCGGTGGTGTCTATGGAGAGGGTGCTAGCGTGAGCAGCGCGGGGCCCAATGCGAAGATTGGAGGCGCGGCTTCCGACACCCACGCATCGTTCGATGATGTGTTGGAATACTTGGATCTCATGTCCAGGAAGGGAGACCACAAGGCAACGTTCAGCTTGGGGAAACTCCACTACGACGGTTCCAGAGAGCTGAAGCGTGACCTTAAGGCGGCAAAGTCGTATTTTCTGGACGTGGCAAGAGTGTACTGGAGCAAGGACGGGAAAGAGAACAAGGATGCCCCTCCTGGTGTCGAGCGTTTGGCCGCAAAAGCTGCCGGCTACCTTGGCCGCATGTTCCTTCGCGGTGAGGGCATTGAGCAGAGCTACCCGATTGCCCTTACATGGTTCAAACGTGGTGTCAAATACGGCGACTCACTCTCCCAGTTCTCTTTGGGCATCATGTACTTGGAAGGGCTCGGCGTGGAGGCAGATCCTGTGAAAGCTGCCGACTACTTCGGAGCGGCGGCCGATCTGGATCTCGCGGCCGCACAAGTTCGCCTCGGTGCACTCTTCTTGGATCAAGGCGATGTCCCCGTCGCCACCAAGTACTTCGATCTTGCTGCTCGCAACGGCCATTTCGAGGCATTCTACTATCTCGCCGAACTCGCCAACCAAGGAGTCGGTCGCGACAAGTCATGTGGGATGGCTGTCACGTACTACAAGATCGTTTCCGAAAAAGCCGAGGCAGTCGTCTCGCCGATTCGCGAGGCCAACGAAGCGTATGAAGCTGGCGACTCCGAGTCAGCTCTTATTGGCTATATGATGGCCGCCGAACAAGGTTTTGAGGCCGGGCAGGCGAACGTTGCCTACCTCTTGGACCAGTCCCGGCCGCGTCTGTCGCTCGACAAGATCTTGCCTGTCGCCAAGCGCCAGGTGAAGCTTGTTGGGGATGCAGCCCTCGCGCTCATTTACTGGACACGCTCGGCCAAGCAGTCCAACATTGATTCCTTGGTCAAGATGGGTGACTATTACCTCGATGGACTGGGCACGCCAGATGGATCCGATCAGGAGAAGGCGGCAGCCTGCTATCAAGCAGCCGCGGAGACAATGCAGAGTGCCCAGGCTTTCTGGAATCTGGGCTGGATGCACGAGAATGGCATCGGCCTAGACCAGGATTTCCATCTGGCCAAGCGATTCTACGACCAAGCTCTTGAGACCAACAGAGAGGCCTACTTGCCCGTCAAACTCGCGCTAATGAAGCTCAGAGCGAGAAGTTGGTGGAACACCGTCACCCACGGCCGCATCAACTCCATTCAAGATGATCCCGGTATGTTTACGGCACACATCTTACGACACCACAATGGATGATCCCGAAAAATCGCTAACCCATGGATCCGCAGAACCCAGCAAACCCCGGTCACTCGCTGAATGGCTCACTACGTTTCTCGAAAACGGTGATGCCGCTTACTACGAGAACATGGAAATCGACGACTGGGAGGATGGAACGGGCTTTGCGGACGACTACTACGACGACATCGATGAGAGCATTATTGATACGGTTGTTATTCTCGGTCTCGCTGGTGTTTTGGCTTTCCTGGTCTACTATCGGAACCAGGCAGCGGAACGCGCACGACGTTTAAGAGAGCAGCAAGAGCGATTACAGCAACAGGCCGGAGGTGTTCACCAGGGGGAAGGGGCTAATAATGGCCACAATGGGGACGAGAGACGGCAGGATGGTCCTCCAGCTAATGGCGGATTCTTCCCACCCCCCGATGACCCGAATTTTAACGCTTGGGTCGCGGGTGGTGTGGGGCACTGAGAGGGTAGTCGGCTGGGTCTATTGCAAGTTTTAGCTCTCTTTTGGATGGAATTACCCTACGCCGTGGAGTCGACGTACATGCATGGAGTGAATAAGCATCAGGCATTGTGTTGCGACCATTGATTTTTACCCCAGTCCTGACAGACTCCACGGAGTCCTGTATGTCTACATTTTGTATAGAACAGTGAAGAAGAGAGAAAGAAACATTCATACCGCGAGGCTGATTAGCGCATGCAAACCTGCATTGTCAAGCTGGAATGGTTGGATTACTATGAGATAGCCAAGTCCCTGTTGATTGCCTTTGCATATTGGAGGACGGCAAGCCGGCCAATAGAAGCATGCCACTCGGCGCTGCTCGTTGGAGAACGTGTGACTATATAAACAGCAGAAACCTTTCGGCTCATATTCACATGCAGCTGTGTTGGAGCGCTCGGTTCAGAGAATGGGCCGGCCTAGGTCATGAGCTTGTCTCAAGCTCCCCCGGCTCCTTCACAGACGACACCGAAACATCTGCTGCTCCTTTGCCAAAATCGTGGTCCAAGATGGCAAGCAATGGAACCCAGTCGGGTCTCCCTAAGTTCTACAATTATCCCGATGTTAAGAACGTCGACATTCCTTATGAAGCACCTGATGTGCCGAAGAACCCGGTCGTACGGGGCCTGCCTCTCTACTACGGAGCTTCACTGTACGCGCCCCGCTCTGTCCTGCACCATTTCCCTCGATACCACCACTAAACGGACAAAGAGCCTGCGGCGTTGACGCTTTGCTAGGATCTCCTCGGTCGGCTTCATCCAGAACCACCTCTGGAACAATACCGGCTTCAATCGGCTGCGCGGCCGCAAGGAGCTTGAGGACGTTGCGCCGCGCTACGACCCCACCGTTATTCCTCTCGACCACGACTCATCCCTCCCCATAGACGCCGCCGCATCGCCAGAAGAGGCTCGCCTCCCCCCCGCGACCGCCAATGGTCGGTTCCATTCCACGTACGACTACCACGAGGCCTACAAGACCGGCCGCACCACGCCCACCGCCGTGATCGAAGCTCTCCTGCCGCTCATCCGCCGCGATGCGACCAATCCGTCGCCCCATGCCACCGCCTGGATCGAGCTGCGCGAGGACCTGATCCTCGCCGCGGCCGCGGCCTCGACGGAGCGCTACAAGAACGGCAAGCCGCTCGGGGTGCTGGACGGGGTGCCAGTCTCGGTCAAGGACGAGGTGGACGTGGCGGGGTACCGCAAGCGGCTCGGCACCCAGCACGACTGGTCGGGCGGCGGACAGTGCGAGACGTCCTTCTGCGTGGCGCGGTGGGAAGAGGCGGGCGCGGTGGTGGTGGGCAAGACGACGATGCACGAGCTGGGCCTCGACACGACCAACAACAACCCCAACCCCAACCACGGCACCCCGCTCAACCCCCACAACCCGCACTACTACACCGGCGGCTCGTCAGGCGGCAGCGGCTACGCTGTCGGCGCCGGCCTGCTGCCCTTCGCGCTGGGCGCCGACGGCGGCGGCTCCATCCGCATCCCAGCCAGCTACTGCGGCGCCTTCGGGCTCAAGACGTCGCACGGCCGCGTCTCCGGCCGGCCCACGCCCTCGCTCGCCGCCTCGACGGGCGTGCTGGGCCCCATCGCGGCCAACGTCGCCGACCTCGAGGTCGCGTACCGCGTCATGGCCGCGCCGGACGCGCAGCACGTCTCGTCGGCGCTCTTCGCCTCGCCCAGCACGCCCGCCGCGCGCGCCGCCACCGCCTCGCCCTCGCGCCCCAAACTCCTCGGCATCTGCCAGCCCTGGCTCGACCGCGCCGACCCGCCCGTCCGCGCCGCCGTCCAAGCCGCCATCGACCACCTCGTCTCCGCCCAGGGCTACCGCACCGTGCCCATCCACCTCCCGCTGCTCGCCGCCGGCCAGTCCGCCCACGCCCTCACCATCCTCTCCGAGATCGCGTCCGGGTTCGGGGCCGCGCTTTCATCCCTCACGCCCGCCAACAAGATCCTCATCAGCGTCGGCTCGCGCGCCGGCGCCGTCGACCTGCTGCAGGCGCAAAAGGTGCGCGCGCTCCTCATGGACCACCTCGCGCACCTCTACCGCGCGCACCCGGGCCTCGTCGTCGTCACGCCCACCACGCCCAACGCCGGCTGGCACGTCGCCGGCGGCGCGGCGGACCTGCGCTACGGCGTCAGCGACGGCAACATGAGCATCCGCAACATGGAGTACGTCTGGCTCGCAAACTTTTCCGGCTGCCCCGCGCTGAGCGCGCCGGTCGCGTACGTCGAGCCGGTCGAGGGCGAGGGGAAGGTGCCCGTCGCGCTGATGGGCATGGCCGAGTGGGGCGCCGAGGATGCGCTGTTGGGCTTCGGGTACGACGTCGAGGCGTATCTGAACGGCGCGCTGGAGGGCGGCAGGAGGCGGCCCGCCGCTTGGGTGGATGTGCTCGGGTTGGCGACGGAGGGGTCGCAGTGAATTGGGGGACTTCAGTTTGGCTCCCCGTGTGCGGGTGGTGTGAAATTTGGCTTCTTGATTATATTTTGCCGTATGTGATGGTTGAGGGTGGCTCAACTTTGGATAAGGGTGCGGATATCTAAATGGGAATAATTCACGCAGGAACATCTGAAGATGGTAGCTTCAATCTCAGACTGCACGGCGATGTAGAACGACGTCGTGAGAGGTTTGTGGTGAAAGCCATTTACCATTCACTCCATGAGCTTTCCCCGCAAGGGCAGCAGGCAAAGGCTGTGATGGCGTGCGTGGGCTGTCGGGCATGCTGACATCATTCTCGCCGTAAGATGACTTGTCAGTGGGGATACACATCGTTGCAAAGCATTCTTGCAAATAGCGTACACACAGGATGTTCCCCGAGGCATGAAGGGGCAAGCAAATGAAAGGGTAGGAAAACACGCCTAGAACAATGTGTTGAAGTCACTAGCGGGGAAGCCTTGACGATAGAGCCATGCGTCATCAACATCCCCAGGCGCTCGTTGCTGAGCCTCTGAGAGCACCGTACTGGAACAACAATCGATGTGGGGTAGACGCAGATACCCAAGCCTTAATGCGCGCTTGATAGGTTGAATGTTCCTCGGATGGGCGTACACACATGCAAAAGTGGGGTAAAAGGTCCGCAGCTAAAGAAGTGGATTGCCGCGAGCTTGCGGGTCTAGAGTTTTGAACTACCTATTGCCAATGGTCCTGCTCATCTCCAAGGGTATAGAGAATCGGAAGGCTGTTTGTGGCTTGGCTGTGCCATGTGAGGTCAATTTTTCGGAGGTCCCGTCTCGCCCGTCTGCGTTTCAAGCAAGACTGTCTAATTGAAATCGCTAGCAAGCAAACCCGTACATAGAACTGCTGCCTTCCTGATGTTCGTACCGTCCGAATGCTATCTTGATATCATAGCATGCCCAGAAAAATCATTAGTTTTGGCTCCTGTCCGTGTGACAAGCCCCTCGTTCGCAAGCAATCTACAAATCGGCGTCCTCCTCGTCGGGGAGAGGCATGTTGGAAGCATCCTCCATCTCCTTCTGGTACTGCTCCAGAACGGCCTGGTCGACCTGGACCTCCGGAGGAGCGAGGGCGGGAGCGGCAACGAATTCCTGTGGCGGCGTGGTTAGCAAGCTTGCGTTTGCTACAATGATCGAAACAACATACCAGAGTCTGGTTGCCGACGAGCTTCCTGGCGAGCCAGAGGAAGGGCTTCTCGAAGTTGTAGTTGGACTTGGCCGAGATGTCGTAGTACTGAAGGTTCTTCTTGCGGTGGAAGGTAATGGTCTTGGCCTTCACCTTACGCTCCTTAACGTCGACCTTGTTGCCGCAGAGGACGATGGGGATGTTCTCGCAGACACGGACGAGGTCACCTGCAACAGTCTCAGATTTGCGTTTAGCTGCAATTTGGGGTCATGAAAACTTACGGTGCCAGTTGGGAACGTTCTTGTAGGTGATGCGGGAGGTCACATCAAACATGATGATGCCGCACTGGCCGTTGATGTAGTAGCCATCGCGCAGACCACCGAACTTCTCCTGACCGGCGGTGTCCCAGACGTCGAACTGGATGGCGCCGAGGTTCTATTCGCGTGTGAGCGTACGGTCGACGAAAGTCGCTGTTAGGCGCTAGGGGATGCGTACGGTGGTGAAGCCGAGAGGGTGAACCTCGACACCGAGAGTGGCAATGTACTTCTTCTCGAACTCGCCAGTCAAATGGCGCTTGACGAAGGTGGTCTGCAGGCGGAGCGGGTCAGTGAGACAGGTCGCAAAGGTTTTGAGGGGCAGACACTGTGGCATGACGCAACATGGGCGACAGCAAGCGCCAGAGCGAGGATTTGCAAAACACACCTTTCCGGTACCACCGTCACCGACGAGGACCAGCTTGAAGGTCGGGGGAGCCTGGGCGTCGGCCATGTCGTGAGAAAAGATGTGGCGGGGTTGTGTCGTGGGAGTCGGTTGTTTGGATCTGAGAGAGCGGGGCGGGTTAGTGGGATTTTCTTTTTGTAGGGCGAGCTGCCGAGGCTGCACCGGCAGCTCGCGGGCGTCAGGAAAGGCTCACGTCGATGGGAAGGACGGTGGATGAGCACGGCGCCTCGAAGATGGTCGTGCGGCAAACGAGCAGGGTGGGAGTGAAGTGCTCGGAAGATTTGTTGTGAGGTCGGTGATCAGCCTTTGCTCTCAGCTAGCGGCGCACGTGACTGTTTACATCAGGAAAATTCCGCCAAGACTGCAGGCGGCCGCTTGAGTTGGCAAGGCAGCAGGCGATCGCTGAAGCCTGCTTTGACGCTCTCACCTCCCCCGCCCGTTCGAGCCCGGCGTGCATGCATTGCTGCGCCATCAATTCACTCTACAATGATACCGTGCCCATTCCCTCCGTGCCACGAAGCCGCCCGCGCCCAACGCCGCTGCCTGGTGCATGCTGTTTTCTACAGCGGCAGCAGGTGGCAGCCCAACATACCTCTTCCGCCCCAATTGCGCCTCGGCGTCAGCTGCAGGTCTAGCTGCCCAGCGCCTCCGCTTTCCCTGGCCACTCGAATCGCTATCGGCCTCTGTCCCCGTTCCGTTAGTCGCCGAGGCAAACCGCAGAAATAAGCTTGCTGAGCAACTCACCTCCACGTTCTGCGCAACCGTCTCGGCCAGCTTGCTGAGCTTCTCGTGGTTCATCCAATTGACGTCTCCAAACTTCAATATCTTGTCCCCTGCTTTCAAGCCTGCGCTATCGGCCGGGCTTCCGGCCACTACGTCGTTGACCTTTGCGAAGGGTGCCTGCAGAGCCGCATCGTCCGTGGCACTGGCGCCTGCCGCGCTTGATGTGTTGCCTGTGCCTGCAGCGTTTGCCGCCTCCCGCTGCAGAGATGCATGGTGCGCATGCAGTCCCTTCTCGATCTTCTCGTATAGACCTTTGAGGTCGTTCTGGAGGTGTATTATCCGCGCGCGCGTGGTCCGGACTGGCGGGCTTGAATTAGACGTGCCGCCGTGACAGTAGCAGGGCGAACCAACGTACTCTGTGCGATATCGATGTCATCTCTAGGGTAGCCGTCGAAGGTGGTCAAGCTGGTTCTCATGTTCACGCCATGCTGCACGCAGGCAGGCTTGGTCAGCAACCTTCCGCCTACGGAGCGAGGCTACGTACAGAGTCCAGGACGGAGCTCAGAGCCGACAGCTCGCTCTGGACGCGGTCCTTTTCGACCATGAGCTCTTGCAGCGACATGTCCCGCTTGGCGACGCCATTGGAGCTGCCGCTAGTGGGGCCGGAGACCACCGACGGCGTGTGCAAGTCGTCCATGTGAAGGCCCATCGATTCCGTAAAGAAGGCGGTGGGAGGTCGGCCGACGTGTTAGGGATCTGGAGTGGAGCGGCGGACAGGGAGCTTGTGCGGGCAGCTCAGAAAGCGGGAAGGCTTGGGTGCCAGAGCTCCAAGGCGGCGAGCGCACGATGGCGGGGAACTGAAGCCGAAGTTCACGCGCCCGTCAGCCCTGCGGCGCACACGCTGACTCGCCGCTCGTCTTCTCCAACACCACGATTCCCATCTCGTATAGCCGGTAAATTGCTATCATCTTACGATTCCACCATGCGCCAGTCTTATCAGACCTTCGCGCCCGTGCGTCGCCCTGCTATCTATTACGCAATGAGTCAGTCGAGTTCTCGACCGACGCTCATGGTAACAATCAGCGAGCCCTGAATCTATCTGAATTGTACCCGCTGCTCCCGCTACTCCTGCTCACTCTCTCGCGCCGTGGGCTGCCATGAAGATCCATTGTGAGCTCGGCGCAGACCCTGGGGCTTTTCTATCTGGCGAGAGGCAGGTCCGCCTCACGCCGCATGTCTCTGAGCAATTGCCCTCCCCTGGTTCTGCATGGCAGCTACCCTGTCGCAGGCACCTGGGACCGCGTCTTATTTCTGTTCATTTGCGCATTCTGCTCTTGCCCCCATGAGCGAGCAAGTGCTGGCACTCCCGCCTCTTTCCTCTCCAGTTTCCCTTCGCGTCTAGCTGAGCTTGCCGCACCGCCATGCAACTTTTCTCTTCGCCGTCGCATCAGCTCTTATCTCTCATGTCTCGCCAGAAGCCAAAGCTCCGTCTGTGATTTGTTGAGCCTTGCCTACTCCAGCCATGGCATACCTCTCGGTGCCTGCGCAGAGCCCGCTCAAGCGGTCTTTCAGCGAGACGCCGTACCTGCGTCCAGCCACACCCCTGTCCAACGAGTCTGTCAATACTGTTCGACGTTGTAAACCCAGCAACGTATCTGCTACCTCACTTATCTCATTGACTTCCATCCACCCTGGTCCCTGGCTCAAGACGAACGAAAATGCACCTCCGAAACTCTCTTCTCGGTCATTGCTAGACCTGATCGGCGAGCTCTCGGCATCCGCCTTGACACTCAAGCATCCAGATGACTACTTCCCAGAGCAAATGACATGGGTCTCAAACATCCCTCTGCCGCCCTCGCCGAGCATCCGCGAAGTCCCCAAGGAAACGACCGACTCTATCCATGTTACCGAGTCTGATGACGCCGTCTCATCACCGGCCTCAACGTTCCAGGAATCAGCCTCCACCATACAGGATGACACAATCTCTGAGACTGACTCTATCAGTTGGCCTATTGAAGTCCCGGAGGGGTTGGGTGCATATGGCATCGCATTCGATATGCCATGCCCAGAGCAACCATTGGAAAAAGAGATGTCGTCGGACGAGAGCATACACGATGACACCTCGGCCCTCGACTCCAACGTGAAGACAGCTCCCTTTAGGCGATGGGTGAGTACTCTTCGGCGTCGCAACAAACGGCGCGAGAAAAACCCCCTCGAACGCTGGACCATTGATGGGTCGGAGACAGAACATCAAAAGCAAAGGATGGACGGCTCACCAAGGCAGGATGGTCACAAGAAGTCCTCATCTTTGACATCATCTCTCGCATTTGTCACTGCAGTCAAGTCAGCTTCTATCACCCTAGCCGGCACCAGCATTGCACCCCTTACCAGGCTCGGGACAAAACGCAGTCGTACCAGTCATGCCCACCGAGGCAGCACCTTGTCGGATACAAGGATTCCTGGTGATTCCGTCCATCCGTCTATCACCCCCATCATGGACGAGCGAGTCTTGGAACGAGCGAGGCACAGACGACGGATTGTGGAGGAGATCATTGCTTCCGAAGAAGGATATATCGGCGATTTGAAGGTTCTTGTCAATGTGAGGACGCCTGCCCTTGATTGCACGCAAGTCAACAATTGACCTTTTCCAGGTATACTTCTCTGTCCTTGAGTCGGCCCCATCGGTTTCAAGCCAGACTCGGACCGCCATCCACCGCAACGTCTCGCAGATACTACAACTCCACGAGGATCTTCTGGGTGAACTCCACAGGATCGTACCAAACTCCGAGTACACGCACGACGATGTCTCGAGTAGCCCACGCCCACGGAAAGCAAAACACTCCAGGTGGCATAGTGTGGACATTGTGCCAGGGCGTGTTGTGGGGCTAGCGGTCCACCTGCGGCAGCAACGCCATTCACTGGATCTCGAACATCAGGAAGACGCAACTCCTATCGCTTTGACCACAGACACAAAGACTGTTGCAGATATTGCGAGATTGTTTGAAAAATTCTTGAAAAGATTCTTCGCATACGAGGAATACAGTGCGCAATTTGAGTCCGTCAACGGCGAGCTGGAGTCTTCGCATCGAGCAATTGCCGCTTGGCATGATTACGAAAGAGGCATCGAAGCCTTGTCGACCACACTTGTGTCGGACAACAAGAAGGAATCAAACGGCAAGAAGGGCTTGACTTTAGCAGATCTGCTGATCAAACCAATCCAACGGCCCTCCAAATACCCTTTGCTCTTCGCCGACCTGCTCAAGCACACTCCAGTCGCGGACGACCCAGTTGCGCATGCAGAGCTGGAGAAAACCTATTACCGTCTGAAAGATGCCAACCAGGAAATCAACAATGCCAAGGATGATCCGATTACGCGAAGGCTCATTGAGACGACGTGGCTGTTGCAAGATCGTTTGATATTTCCAGAAGATCAGCCTTTGCCTCGCGCGCTCCTGACAAGATTACTGGGCCACGTGTCTCTTTGCGGAATCTTGCACGTCACATATCAGACCAATGAGCGGACCGAAGGCAAATACATGATCTGTATTCTCTTCAACTCTTGTCTACTGCTCGCGCTCGCAGACAAAAGCTCGTCAGGTTACGAAGTCGTCGCTACCATTACTTTGGCCAATGGGAGCATTGAACCGTCGGATAATGGACGGGGACTACAGTGTCACACTGCGCCATTCACATGGAAGCTCGTCTTTGAGTCCGGTCACAGGCTTTACGAGGTGATACTCAGTGCTTGTTCCGCTGAGGAAGAGGAGGTGTGGAAGACAAGCCTACGCTCTCGGGTTGCTGCTGAGAACAGTGACCTCATTGAAGGAAGGAGCAGCGTTCAAGATGTTTTCTCTTCTTTGCTGCTTGACCTGAAGAGTATCGGGACTACCTTCGGCCCACCCAACAACTTCTCGCGCAAAATGTCGATCCGGCGGGCGGCGACCCTTGGGCCCAAGATGCACCCTCAGCAGGTAATCATTAAGAACACGCAGGCCCAGAAGAGGACGGATTCGGCTCAATCCGCAGCTTCGCTTCCTGTGGGACGATCGCAGTCGCAGCTGTCTGCATCGAAGCTCGTTCCCACTTTCGCACCAAGACGAGGCGAACGAATCCGGCTGGAAACGATCATCAGTGACGTGTGGACGAAGGACACGCTCCCTTACCCGGGAATGGGACCACGACGCGGCGACAATCCTATCCGAGCTTCTGCAAACTCAGTCATGCGCAAGCTTAGCATGGCCAGCATTACCAGCAATTTCTCGAGGCGCTCAGACTTCTCCAAGCGCTCAGGAAGCTACGCCAGCCTCAGCCAGCTTCGCAGAGAAGAGGCTGGAAGGTCGAGACCTCGGCGGAAGTCACCACCATCTGCTATGCGGAAGTCCGTCTCGGTCCCAGGAATCAAGGTCGACTTCCACACGGCACCGGATGCTTTCCTGCCGGCGGACTTTGAGCTTATCACGCCCCTCAAGAACAGCCAACAGAGAAGACGTGGCAACCGGGCATACTTGTCGGATAGGTCCGGCGAGCGAATCGTTGCCCCCGGTGTCTTGCCTCGTGCAATGAGCCTATCGCCATCGCCGCGGCCTCCATCCTTCACGCTGAGGAAAAAGCTCTCGCTGCCAGCACTGGTGGAGAGGTCCACGGTCGATTTGCCGGCACAAGTCAAACCTGCCAAGGCAAAGGCGACACCCGAGAGGGCCAGCAGCCTCCACCCGCCGGCACGGGAGTCGACGCCGGTGGCCTCTCCTCTCAGGCGATTCATCAAGCCGCGCACAAGACTCTTCAAATTCTGGTCGACAAGAAATGAAACCAGCAAGGCGGCCCTGGCCTCCTCCAGGGCATCTACTTCGGGATCGACACCTTGAATATTGCATTAATGACGGTTATTTTTGGGCATGGTTAGGATGTTGGGATATGATATCATTGGGGCCTGCAGGGACTTGGCGCAAGGGGCAGGTTGGAGAGAGAGCTTGGACGCGCAGTTGGCTGTAGGGAGGTGGGACGGCGCATCGAGGGGTCTTGGGGCGCAGATGGTGCATCTTTTTCTCTTTTCGGGCAGCAGGCTTCTCTTGGGTGGGGGATGGCGCAAAAGGCATGCAAGGTACCCGTGCGGGTGCTTGGGGTATCTCAACAGTGACTAGGCTTCTGCAGCGATGCTAGATTCCCTTTGCTCTCTCCTTCGGCTTTTTCGGTTGCATTGGATAAAGGTTGTAGCACGATCATACCCCTGCGTCATCAGCCGGGCTCCGACGAGACTGTGGGGAATGGATGATTGCGCACCCTTAGATTGGGCGTTGACGTGATGCAGCGGAAAGGCATGGAAACGCACGCCTTGGGTGGGTTGGGCGATGGCGGGGCAGGGCTGGAGGCCAGGTATTGGGATCAGAGCAAGGCAGCTGGGCGGGTGCTCCGTGCGCGGCTCCGATGACGTCGATGTCCGATGCTGTGCTACAAAACCCCTCCTCATCCCACCAAGCTGCCGGCACACACTCTAAACCACACACCTGCAGCACACGCTACCCCACGCTCTTCCACGACTCAACTTATCTCTCACCCACAACCCCACAACATCACAATGCCTACCCGCGGCGATGCCACCCAGACCAAGGTCCACTACAAGGGCAAGGAGGACGACTTCGTCATCTTCGTCGAGAACGAGAAGGCCGTCAAGGACTGGAAGGCCGACAGCTCCGTCCCTCTGGCACAGGTTGTGAACGGCTGGAAGATCTTCGTCACCCACAAGTGAGTCTGCCCCGCTCCGCAAGACGCGACATCACTCGCACCCCGCCGTCCCGAAAGTCAAGCACCTGTGATGGACTGTGGCTGACCCTTTCGTCTACAGGCACGGCAACCAGGGCATCCTGGACACTGCATCCAACGCCCTGCTCGAGAACGAGTTCGGTTCGCACAAAGAGGAGGATGTCGTCAAGCAGATCCTCGAGAAGGGCGACGTCCAGTCGGTCGAGGTATGTTCTCTGTCCCCTTCATTTTCGATGCAGTGAGCAGGCAGCTAACTCCACAACAGGAGAAGGGTCGCTTTGGTGACACCAACCAGTCCAAGGGCGCCAATGTCGCCCACGGCTATGGCGGCAGCGTCGCGTAAAGCTTCTCATTTCCACTACGGCATCATTCGGATACCCAGCGATGATTAGGCGAATGGGAACGGGTTTTCATCTGTCTCTTTTATTCTCGATTACACGGCATCATCGCAGCCCCTGATGAGGGGCATTACAAGGCAGTGCAGCTACCCCGCTTTGCAGTCGATATGGCTTCGGCGCCCCAAATAGCGGAAGAGCGGGGGCCTGCCGCCATAAAATTTACATAGTACTAGAGTCTCACGAGACGATATGAATGGCCATGATGTCTACGAGACGAAGAACTGTGCATGTTTCCACTGTCGCCTGATCTCAACTGGCATCTTCCTCTGAGGCGGGGTTGCCCCTTCGTGTCGTTTGCGCCAGCTTTCAGCTCACCCGGCGGGGGGACGAATGATTTGCATAGAATGACGTCAGCGCGGGGTCAGTCTGGCAATCCCGGCACGTGCACGTGCAATGAGCCTCAGGCACGTTGCCTACCATATTCACCCTTGGGATACTTTACCTTTGGGCGCGCCATGTATAAACATCGGGGTTTGTCGTCATGTTTTTGACATTTCCAGGAAGTGATCGTGGTTTTCTTACCCTTGTTTTCTTCGCGCTGTAAAATTTGTCACGAGAGGTAGCGTCGTCCCGTACAAGAGTCCCACGAAATAGCGTTAATAATACAGTCTCTCAACGGTACTATCAAAGGCTCACTGATCATCGGGATGAACCACGAATATGTGACCCAAGGTGCATTGTATCCCAACTCTAGCAGCCTTTGCCCTGGCCGATGCTCTGCCCTGTTGTCGAGGCTACACGCGGCTTTAGAATGGGGACCCATCACACGTCACGCGAGAACATCGGTACCTAGCCCACCGCGGAACGCCATTGTCGTGAATGGTGAGACGTACATACGAGCCCACCTTTGTTTTACCTTTTGTTGAAAAAAAAAAGTATTTCTAGTGGTTGGCGCAAAGAACGAAGCTGTCAGGGCAAGGTAGAGCAGGGGCGAGCGTGAAACTGCGTGCCTGCCTTATGATCGTCGGTACAGTGCTCGCGTTAGCGCGAGTATAATTCAAGATCAGATCTTGTTTGACGCGATCTGTGCGCCTGATAGGTCAAGCCGGCATTGTTGCACGACTCAGCGCTAACCATCGGACGTACGCTGATACGTTGCAAGGGCACACGCACAACAGATGTTTTCCGCAAGGGAGGGGAAGGGGACGGAGGACGCGCGGAGTCAGTGTGAGGGAATTGTGGCGTCGCTGTCGCCGAGTCCCGCCGTCACGTTGACTTCTTCGCTTTTTTCGTGTGTGGCGGCGGGCTCGGACGGGAAGGATCTGAGACTACCTATGGTTAAGCGCGCTGACGGGTGTCCTGACGGCGTGGCTTTCGTGCACGTTTGGAGAGGGGCAGAGAGCAACGCGGTCGCGTTGGACGATGGAGCGAGTCTGTTATCGTCGGAAAGAGAAAATTCGAAGACGATCTGGCTCTGGTTGGTGGGGTGAGGGCGTCCATGTCCGAGTAAGCTGCTGAGCTCGGTCGTCTGATCTTGACAGAGTAGTTGCGAGCTTACGAGAGGTTACGAATTCCTGCGTGATGGTGCGCAGATCTCATACCAGGGACAGGCCCGGAATATCAAGAGACCGTGAAAAAAAAAAAGCTGAAGGCTGAGATGGGGTGCAATTGCAGAAATAGTGCCTGAAACCAGTGAATTGTGGATAGAAATGGGGGCATTGGGTATCACGTGTGCAAGGGCCGAGTCAAGTTATTTTTATTGTTTTTGAAAAGCTTCCGGCAGGGTGTTGGCCGAGCCTCGCTGGGCGGCAGTACGTGCGTACTACGTACACAGTAGATGCTCCTTGCCACGTTAAGAACGAGGGGTGGGCCGTGTTCGGAATCGCATTACCAGATGCTGGGTCGCGGTGGGAAAGATAGGATATTTCCGGGCTTCTGGAGCGCCAATCTCGCGCGAAATGGCCGGCCCTTATCTGGGCCATTGCTGCAATGGAAAGAGAAACAACAAAGCGAGATATTTCATCGGCGCCATCCGCGTTTCCTCAGCGATAGCAGCCAGCGGGCGATTTTGCCCATTACCGACGCAGGAGTTACAACCCTGTCCGACATCAGCTTTCCAACGGGCGGCACGCGAGCACGCTCCCTCTGCGGACGGCCAGAAGCAGCTGCTGCAGCGTTCAGGCAGTGGGCCCTCGCCCCCGCAGCCATCATACTGGAGCCCGTGGCCATTGGGAAGTCCGGGGAAAGCGTTGGACGGGCGGGAGATGAGCAAGTGAGCCCCAGAGCGGCACGGCAGGGCCGGAAAGGTCCAACCTAGGTTGAGGGGTGGGCGAATCAGAGTGCGCATGCCACAGGCTGCACAGATCGGAGCTCGCCTGGAGAGAGCTGGCAGGATTGCATGCATGGGATGGGGGCGGCTCCCACGGCTCCCACGGCTCCCACGGGCTTCCAGAAGGCGGGCGCGCTTCTCTGGGGCCGCCGCAGTGTGGCAGCGTGGTGGGCGTGGGTAGATAACCGTGGGCCAGAATCGCGGAGGGAGCAACGCCACCGCGTCCTGGACCCTTGCCACATCGGGGAGTCAGCGCCGGCACTTCTTTATCGCGGGTGCTGCGACGGGCAAATCAGCACGCGCCCAGCGGACGCGAAGGCCGGCCGCCGGGACTCCAGGCTGGCCCGGTGCGACGACGGGGTTGATAAGGGCGGCGTCTATCGGCGGCCGCAAAGCGAGCTCGCTGGGATTGGCCTCGGTGCTGGGGCGAAGTGGACCGGCGAGTCCGTCTGCTGAGCCGCCAGGGCGCCGATGTAACGGACGTTAGCTGGATGCGGCAGTTGCCAAGGGTGTGGCAGTCGAGATAGCTGCGGTCCCTTCGACGGCCTGACCAGCGTGAGTCGCGCGCCGCTGCTTCCTATTTACACGAGCTCGGCCTGCGCGACGTCGACTGGGGACTTCTTCCTTTCACGCAGCACCTCCCAGCACGCCGTCGCCGACCCAGCAGCACCCAGCGTGCCCCCCTCCCTGCACCATGGCCGCCGAGCACAATTCGTCGCCCCAGTCTGACGTCGCGGCGAACCCGGACCCTGCCCTCGATGTGTCGCGCGAGCACTCCCATCCGCACCTGCACCACGACGACACCGCCGAGAAGGGCCACCGGGACGAGATCGCTTACTCCAAGGGCACTACCCACGGCGCCGCCACCATTCCCGCCGAGTCCACCGTGCACCACCGCGGTGCCAGCGAGAAGAGCTTGGAGAAGGAGGGCGTGATCGATATCGACGACGCCGAAAAGGGCAGCACCAGCCAAGTCGCCCGCGCCGAGGATGAGAAGAAGCGCGGCCCTGTCGGCCGCTTCTACTCCAGGTTCAGGATCTTTTTCCACCTGGCCATCTGGCTGCTGTTCACTGGGTATGTGGCCACTTCTCTCAATTTTGCACCCCGCCCGTGTTCTTTGTGCGGTGGTAGAGTGGCGTGTCGGGCGGTCGGCGTGAAAAAAAAAAACAAAAAAACTATTTCGCCGGGGTCGCGAGACGACGCGTCTGCGTGTGGAGCTTTGGGCTGACACTGGCACGACAGATGGTGGATCGCAAGTCTGATCTTGCACCGCAATGACAAGAACTGGATCATCCCATTCTTGTTCTACCTGTGCGTCACACTTCGGATCATCTTCTTCCATGTCCCGATTTCCATCGTCACGAAGCCCATGCACTTCGTGTGGAGCAACACGGGGGTCCGCTTTGCTGCGCTCATCCCCGAGAAGCTCAGGACGCCTGCTGCCGCCCTGCTGGTCGTCGCCGTCTTCCTCATTGGCACCTTTGCCAGCCCCGAGAGCGCCGACAACACCAGGGCCAACCGTGCAGTCAGCATCTTCGGCCTGATCGTCTTCATATTCGGTCTCTGGGCCACGTCCCGGAACAGGAAGCGCATCATCTGGCACACCGTTATTGTCGGTATGCTGATGCAGTTCATCATCGCCCTGTTTGTCCTGCGCACCACGGCCGGATAGTAAGTTCTTCCTTTTTCTCGCCTCGTGAGTGCACGCCTAACCCGCCTGCAGCGACATCTTCAACTTCATCTCCACTCTCGCCCGTGAGCTGCTTGGCTTCGCCGATAAGGGTACCGCGTTCTTGACCGAGGATACGATTCCCGAGACGATCCACTGGTTCCTGATTACCGTTCTGCCGGCCATCATCTTCTTCGTCTCTCTCGTGCAGCTCCTGTACTATGTCGGGCTCATCCAGTGGTTTGTTGGCAAGTTCGCCACTTTCTTCTTCTGGGCCATGCGCATCTCTGGTGCCGAGGCTGTTGTCGCCGCTGCCTCCCCCTTCATCGGCCAGGGTGAATCTGCTATGCTCATCAAGCCCTTCATTGCTCACCTCACCATGGCCGAAATCCACCAGGTCATGTGTTCCGGTTTTGCGACCATCGCCGGTTCCGTGCTTGTTTCGTACATCAGCATGGGCATCAACGCGCAGGCGCTTGTCTCGTCTTGCGTCATGAGTATTCCTGCCTCGATCGCCATGAGCAAGCTCCGCTATCCCGAGGAAGAGGAGACGCTCACGGCTGGTCGCGTCGTGGTTCCGGATGATGATGAGCACCGGGCTGCCAACTTCATCCACGCCTTCGCCAACGGTGCCTGGCTTGGTCTCAAGATTGCTGGCATGATCCTGGCCAACCTTCTCTGCATCATCGCCCTGATTGCGCTGATTGACGGATTGCTCACTTGGTGGGGTCGCTGTAAGTCCAAATGTTCCTCACGTGAAACTGAAAGGGCAGATCCTGATATTCGCAGACATTAACCTCGACGGCGACTATGACTTGACCCTTGAACTCATTCTGGGATACCTCTTCTACCCCGTCGCCTTCTTGCTTGGCGTGAGCCGTGACAAGGGCGGCGCGGACCTCCTGCGCGTCGGCCGTCTTATCGGACTTAAGATCGTGGCCAACGAGTTTGTTGCGTACAGCGATCTTACCACGGACCCCTACTACACCGATCTCAGCAGCCGGTCTCGTCTCATTGCGACATATGCTCTTTGCGGATTCGGCAACATCGGATCTCTGGGCAACCAGATTGGTGTGCTGTCGCAACTGTCTCCCGGTCGTTCGGGCGACGTCTCCCGCGTGGCCGTGTCGGCTCTTCTCACGGGCATCCTGGCCACGCTGTCGTCGGCCAGTATTGCGGGCATGGTGATTATCGATCAGGAGAGCTTCTTCACGCCGAGCTCGTAAGTAATTGGCTGGTGCGGGCTTGGTTTGGCGGCGTGTTTTGTTGGAAGTGCCTGCGCATATGACGGAGCTACGACTCCGAGCGCTGTAATACCCTACTGTTTGTGGATGATGTGACGTGATGAAAAGAATCTAGGCGGTCTTCTCTCGTTGGTTAAGACACCCGTAGAGCCTACTCTGGAAGGGAGGCCGGAGGGTGGTATCTTGGATACCCAAAAAGGAATGCAATATGTTACAATGTTTCTTGCTGCCTGCTCCGCTAAAGTGATGTTGGCCGATCCCGTGCTGCTCGTTGACGTTGTTCCTGGAAACCACAATTGGCGGAGCTGTTCAGTAGGCTTCACGTCGGGGTTTAGGTTCGCTCTCGTATCTCGGGCCGAGCATGGCGCAGAAACAAGCCGGGCAGCTGACTGCAACGGGTCTCCTGCCGCCTCGTCCACTCAACTTCTCTTACAACGCGCTTACATCACCACCGACGTGCCTAGACCTCCGCTCGCTCGCAGGAGTGATGTTCGCTGGGGACGCACAGCTGGGAGCCTCGATCAGTATCCGCAAACCAAACGGCTGACACGCTACCCCAGCCTTCTTTCACGTCGCACACGTACCAGCCAAACCGTACTGGCGGCCGCCGCAATGGCAGCGCATCTTGACAGCTTCGACTTCAGCGCCATGTCCTGTCTGGGCGTGCCGGGCCCACTGCCCGTCGCCGCGGGGGAGCAGCACCACCCCCAGCACCAGTCGTCAATGTCGTCGTCCTCGGCCGCCGGCAAGCAGCCCATCCCGCTGGCGTGCGTCGCCTGCCGGTCCAAGCATCTGAAGTGCAGTGGCGGCGAGCCGTGCACGAGATGCGCCACCGACGGGAGCGAATGTAGCTACGTCAAGTCACGCAGGGTCAGTGAGATCGCACTACTCCTTCCCCCATGCCTCTCACGTTACTGTTCGGCATTTTGGTGATGGAGTGATGGAGTAGACGAAGGCGCGGGTTGCTGACGATCGCTGCAGGGGTACAAAGGCCCACGGAAGAGGACTGCGGGTGATCAGATGGGCAGGCCGTCCCCAAGAGAATCGCGGCCGGATCAGCAGGGTACGTCCTTTGTGACCAAGAGCTGTGCATAGCTGCCTTCTTCCTCTTCCGTTTTTCTCTGATTCCTGACTGCGATTCGTAGCGTGTGCGGTTGGGCCCGCAGCGGCGGCAGCCATCTCCGTCAGCCCTCCCTCGCAACAGCACGAGCAATCGCCGTCCTTCGCGGCGCTAGAGGCGCTCACAGCGGGTGGTAACTCGTCGTCGCCAGATCAGTTTGGCAGCTTCACATTTCAATCCGCCGAGGCGATGACTGTCAGCCCGCAGAGCCAAGTGACGGCAGCACCGAAGCTGCTCAACCATCGGCAGGGCGAGTGTGGGCTCTCAAACATGGTGTGCAGCGCTTTCTTCTCTTTCTTCGCCCCGGCCCATCCGTTCTTGATGCCCCGTAGCTACCTACTTGACTGGCTTTGTGGCAGTAACAGCAAACGCCAACCTCATCTCGAGATGGCAATCCAGTACATCGGAGCCTGCTACGTGCCCCAGGCCTCGCCTCACCTCACGGAAGAGGCGCTTCGGTACACTCTGTTCCAGCAGAATCTGCCCAGAGATGGCTTTATGGTCCAGGCGCTGCTGCTTTACGCCATTGGCCTCAAGGCCAACGACAGATCAGTCATGGCCGATGACATGCTGTCGAAGGCCATTGAGATTGCGCTCGCCATCGGCATGAACGAGCGGGATTTTGCCATCCGCAACGGCTGTGGCAACCGCGTATTGGAGGAGAGCTGGAGGCGGACGTGGTGGGAGCTGTACGTTGCCGATGGCTTTTTTGCAGGCGTCAGCCAGCGCACCAATTTTCGGCTGAGGGACGTTCTGACTGACGTCCCTCTGCCGTGCGAGGAGGCCGAATATGCTTCGGGGGTAAGCTGCCCGTTACCTTTAACGTTCTGACCGTTGCTTACAGACGGCTTTCCAGTACGTCCCTCTGTCGGGGACGCTCGAGGAATATGACGCCTCGGCTTTTGCGGAAGACGACGTGGAGTATTCATCGTTTGCGTACCGGATTGACGCCGTGCGAAACCTGGGTATAGTATTAGCCGTGACGAGCGAAGACGTGCTCGATTTCCGCGCCATCGAGACTGCCGATTCGTGTCTTGTGAACTGGTCGTTGCACCTACCGGACAGCAAACGGGAGGCCGTCTCCCACGACGGTCAGCTAGACCACATGGTATTCCAAGCACACATGATAACAGATACGTAAGTCAGAATAAACCCCCTCCCTCCCTTCCCCCCAGTTCGCCCTTTCATTATACTTCCATTGAAAACCGCTCCACACACTACTCCCCCTCCCCCCCTCCCCCTTCTTCTTCTCCTTCTTCCTTTCCCACTGACACACCGGGGCCGCCCCCGCGCCCCACCGGCCGGTCCGCAGAAGCACCATCCTCCTCCACAAGCCGCGCTCGACGCTCGACGCCTACCGCTCGGCCGACGACATCCGCACGTGCGTCAAGCAGTGCGCGCCGCTCGTGTCGACGCAGGCGCGCGAGACGCACACGGCAAAGTGCGCCGCGGCGGCGCGGCGGCTCTCGCGCCTCGTGCGCCTCCCCGTCCAGCCGCTGACGAAGCTCACCCCGTTCTTCACGTGCGCCGTCGTCATGGCCTCCGTCGTCCACCTCTCCGCCTGGTCGCTCGTCCCGCCCAACGCGGGCGGCTCCGACAACGTCGGTGCCAACAACAACAACAGCTGCGCCGGTGCCGGCGCCGCCCTTTTGCAAGACGCGTGTTGTCCCAACCCGTCGTCTTCGCTGGATCAGGCTGGGAACATGCCCCCGCCCGTAGCGGCGGGGCCGCCAACTGACGCCGCCGACGACGCGGTGCTCAAGGAACTCATCCGGCTGAGCATGGGCGCGCTGAAGAAGCTGGCGGCGCAGTGGCCGCTGGCCAAGACGGCGGCGGGCCAGGTGCGGGGCGTGGCCGGGGAGCTGTTCCGGGCCAAGAGGGAGGTGCGGAGGCTGTGGAACGAGGTCGCGGCCGAGGACATACTGCGGATGATTGAGGATGCGGCGAGTGAGAGTGGGGGGAGTGGGAGTGCGAGTGGGAGTGGTGGGTGTGGGAGTGGTGGGAGCGGGGGGAGCGGTGGTGGCGGCGGGGCGTTTGCGGAGGTTGGGGGGTGTGGGGCTGCGTAGGTGCGTGGTAGGTAGCTGAGGTGACGGGGGGGTTTTGGGTGGTGGAGGTAATGGGTTGGTCTGGCGTTTGGGGATGGGTAGGTAGAAAGAGGCGTTGGTGGGGGTGGGGTTGGCTGGAGGTTTATTTACTCTGTCTCTGTCTCTCTCTCCGCCTTTGGTCAGCGGAAGGAGCAATGCATATAAATCGGCCGCACATAAGCGCCATCGTCTACCATTTCTGGACCTCTCACATGTCAACTACCCGGAACCACTGCAATACAGTGGCGATCTAGTCCATTACTTATCATCACATTCGACTCCCAGGTGTTCTGTTGCTCTGGCTGCCCCCGCCCGTAGCGCCGTTATGCCTATCAACTCCTGAACACCAACCGCACTTGCCGTGTCGTCGCCGCATAATGCGTCGTTGACACTAATCAGCACCAATACACGATGATGGTATACACATCGTCTCTCGAGGTTCTGTCACCGGGATCTGCCTAGCATCAAATCAATGTGGATTGGGATTGAGACAACTGCACAAGGAAAAGGACAGTTAATCCGTCAAAGCATAATTAAACAAGGATTTGACGGATTCCCGCATGTCTCGCAAGGCTCTGGGAGGTGAACGCGCCGAATCTGGGTGGATGGAATGCGGTTGTGGCTTTGTAGTTTGGCTGCGAGGCGCGCTGCTCGGCTGGGGTGTTTGGCAGGTGATCATGGGCATGAGATCAGTGGTGGAGAGTCACGATTTTTCTTTCTTTCTTTATGAGCGGGTTGATGGGCTCAGACAGGTGCATGGGTGCGAGGATTCGGGGCGTGTGCTGCAGATGGCGGGAGGATTGCTTTGTTCTTCGTCTTCTGAAAAGTGAAGAAGTTGTATGCGGCTGTATGGCAATATGCGAAATATGTTTATGACTGTGTTATCTGTGGCGGCGAGCCGATTAATTGCGCATGGAGGAAGTATCTGATAAAGACGAATCTTCATATGCGATCATGTTCGTCATGGTGAGTGACGATATTGCATGGTTTCGATGATGTTCTTCATCAGAGTAGAGTGAGGATAAGGCGCATTCTCACAACGCAGCCACTGGTTAAAGATGGGCTTACTCAAGTGGAACGTAGGTCATGCTCTGTGGGGAAAGAAGTATCATGTCAGAGAGCAGCAAACATTCAGTCTCTGCCAAGTGTTGTGTGATCGGACTTGTATCACTCGCGTTCATGCCGGAAGGTCTTCGCAATCCATAGTTAGTTGTAGCTCTTTCCAGAAAGCACCATCTTGGTTGATAGAGCAACAGCTGTCCATATCAATCGGCTGATAAAAAGTCTGTTGTCGAAGACAACCCAAAGTAACTCAATTACGCACACAACCAACCGCCCATCCAGACCCGCCCACCCCATCCCATCGCATCACATCATCTGCACCTCCAACAAACACCTCCTCACGCCCGCCCCCTCCCCCATATCGACGCCACTATTCTCGACCTCGGCCACGACGGCGCCCCTCGCGGCGGCCTCCTCCTTGAAGGCGTCGACGCCGCCGCCGACGCCGAAATAGACGCGCTTGGCGGCGACCAGGGCCTTGCCCAGGCGCACGCGGCGCAGCAGGGCGACGCAGGCGTCGGCGAAGGCGCACAGCGCGGCGGGGCTGTAGATGGTCTCGGACGCGAGGACGAAGGTGTTCATGTGCTCGGAGGAGGGGACGAGGTCGAGGAAGGCGGCGGGGGGCGCCCAGGAGCCGGAGACGAGGGTGAGGGTGAGGGGGCAGTCGGCGAGGGCGGACTGGAAGGCGGCGACGAGGGCCGGGGTGAGGTAGAGGTCGCCGTGGTCGGTGGTGGGGTGGTCGGGGTGGAAGGGGTTGGGGGTGTCGGGGGTGAAGAGGGGGGAGTCGGCGGGGAGGGTGGAGGCCCAGGTGAGGATGAGGTTGGGGAGGGTGACGAGGCGGAGGACGGGGAGGTTGTAGTCGGCGAGGGTGAAGTAGAGGGGCAGGGATTGGGTGAGGGCGTGGTGGAAGAGGACGAGGGTGGGGATGGCGGTGCCGCAGCCCAGCTGTGGAGCGGAGATGGATGGTTAAGCAAACATGTGACTGGGTGGAGATTGGGATGGTGTTTGGCTTACCTCGACGACGTGGTCGACGCGGCAGAGGTCGTCGATGTCTTTGCGCGGACCGCGGTCGAGAAGGAGTTTTGCGAGATCGATGGAGCATTCCCAGGTCTTGAAGCCGCCTTCGTAGACGTTGGTGCGGATGTCGGCTTCGTCTAGGCCAGTCACGGGCTCCGAGTTGGAGCCGTCGTCTTCGGCCATGAGCTGCACACGGACATCGAAGAGCTCGCGCCGGGGGAGGGCGAGAATTTTGCCGCTGGGTGATTCGATCTCTTGCGTTGCGTATGATATCTTATCCGGTAGGGTTTGGAGCTGTGGAAAAGACTGAGTGTCGGCATTCCGACTAGCAAAGCATGGGTACGTACCAGTTCGGCAACATTGTGGACCTGGGCGGGAACATGGGCAGGCTCGGGCTGCGTGGCAGTCGATGCAGCAGCGGGAGCGACGGCGGGAGGACCCTGGTCTCGGTCGGCGTCGATCTCTATATCATCGCCCGAAAAGCCAAAACTGAAAGGTTGGGCCATGGTGAGAGTGTGGGGTGTGGAGCTGAGGCTGCAAACGATGGACGAATCTTTTTTCGGCTCCGGAGAGGGGCGCCGTGCGATAAGTCGTTGCCGGGTGTTTGGTGGCCACCGACGCTTTTTTGCAGCCACTACATTGCCTCTCCGGGTAGCTCCAACACGCTCACTACAACTCCAACCATCTCACCACGCCCGGCCTCCGAACGTGCGCCACGTGACCGCGGCTCAAGCTAGGGCTGTATCACCGTCCCTGGATGCTGGGCGAGGTCGACGGTGGCGGATCTCGTCATTGACAATGCCACAGTAAGCAGCCACTGCGCCGCCACGGATTTAAGCTCTTACTACTTCCGACTCCATATCTCCTTTCAGGCCCAGCTGTTGTCCACTACCCATCGAGCTCCACTACAATGACCCCATCATTTCTCCTGAGTTGAAGTTTCAAGGTCCTTGGCGTCGTGTAGCGCGGATCGATCGGTCTAAAGGCTGCATACCCAACGCGGTCTTGGCCATGTTATTAGCCCCGGACCAGAAACTGCGGAGCATCAAAGTATAAGTGCAGCCATCCACTTCGCCTCGACACAGCCAAGCCATCCACCTACCTTGATCCAAACACACCATGGCACCCAACTTTGCCCCGTACGCCGCTCTCTTCGAGAATCCGCAAGGCCCTGGAGACGCGCGCCCTACGGCCCTGCAAATCGTCGAGGATGAAGGCCGTGTCAACACCATGACCGACAAGGTCATGCTCATCACCGGCTGCTCATCTGGCATCGGCCTCGAAACCGCCAAAGCACTGCACGCCACGGGCGCCACCCTGTTCCTGCACGTGCGCGACCTCAAAAAGGGCGAGGCCGTGATCAAGGACATCCTCGCCACCAGCCCCGGCACCGGCAAGCTCGAGCTCCTCCGCTTCGACCTCGACTCGCTCGACTCGGTGCGCGCCGGCGCCGCCGAGTTCCTGGCCAAGAGCCCCAAGCTCAACGTGCTCGTCAACAACGCCGGCGTCATGGCCACGCCCGAAGCCAAGACCGTCGACGGCTTCGAGACGCAGTGGGCCGTCTGCCACCTCGCCCACTTCCTGCTCACCAACCTGCTCCTCCCCGCGCTCCTCGCCTCCGCCACCCCCGCCTTCGCCTCGCGCGTCGTCAACGTCAGCAGCATCGGCCACCGCGCCGGGCCCCCCAACCTCGACGACGTCAACTTCACCGCCACCCCCTACAAGCCCTGGACCGCCTACGCCAACGCAAAGTCCGCGAACATCTGGACCGCAAACGCCCTCGACCGCCGCTACGGCCCCCGCGGCCTCCACGCCCTGTCGCTGCACCCCGGCGGCATCATGACCGGCTTGCAGGTCCACGTCGATGCCAAGGTCGTCGAGTCATGGAATGCGCCCGAGGTGCAGCGCGTCATGCTGAATCCGGTGCAGGGTGCTGCCACCCAGGTTTGGGCCGCTGTGGGCAAGGCCTGGGAGGGTAAGGGCGGGAAGTATCTCGAGGACGTGCAATTGTCCGACAATGTGGTGGGAGCGGGCGCGCAAATGTCGGATAAGGGGTACGCGGCGTGGGCGTTTGATGAGGAGATGGAGGAGAAGTGTTGGAGGATCAGCAAGGAGATGGTGGGGTTGACGGAGGATGTTTGAGGCAGATTGCTTTTTCTTGTAATCGCCGTCGTCGTCATTGAATATTCGCCTTTGCGCATTCCGACGAGAAAAGTTTAAAGACAGTAGCGATGGACACAACCAATATGTTCTGGACGAGCCTTTTTTTTCTGCAATAGTGACTTTGATTTGCAGTCTGAGATGGGATGTGGGCCAGTCACGAGAGTGCGCATCAAGTACCGTCAAATTGCTTATCCGAAAACCAACGCCACATACACTAGCTTCAAACTAAAGATGAACCACACATTTGGCCATCTTCCTCGGAGCTCAACCTGAGCCGTGAATTCTCTGTCGGATAGCATGGTGAATGGAGTCATACTTGTCCATGTTCGTTATAGAACCAGGGAGGAAGCTATACTCGTCAAGAGTGAAGAGCAGGCATGCTTGCGCAAGCATCCAGTGCAACAATGGATGCTTCAGAATGTATTTTTACTTCGGCATGCGCCAACTCGTAAGCAACTCCATAAGCGATGGAGTTGTGTACGCCTGTTGACTATTCAGAGGAAGTGTGGTCCGTAATGGATTCATCGGACCTGAGAGATGATCCCGTATGAATGACTTAGCAGATGCTCATCCGTTGAAACTCGTCCGTGTCCCTTGCCGGAGGTATCTGCGCGTAGGAAATGGCAGGATTCGGAAGTAATAGCCTTATTCACTGCGGTCACGTTTTCTCACTGTGACGCAAACAAGGATGAGCCGGAGCCCCTATTGAATGGAGAGTTGCTGCGGTTTGCTTCGTAAGAACCGGGTCAGGCGCGCACTGAAGGATATTTCAGGACTCGAGTGGCAAAGTCAGAGGATGCAGATGCCTGAGTCCGGAACATATACGCTCGAATTCCATAGTGGTCGGCATCCATCAGCTGAGTAGGAAGCGGAGCCAAGAACAGTGCCACCCGAAAACGACGGCACAGCCCTACCAGTGCAACCAACGCCACTCAAGGCGGCTTAACGATATGCTTAACCATTTTCAAGGGCACCGGGAGCGCCTCCCATGTGGGGATGATGCTGTCAATACGCGGGTCCCCTAGTATTGCGGGGACTCCACCATATGATGCTACATGCCAGTGAGGTAAGCAGCATAAACTCTACTGCCAATTTGGACGCACGTCATAAGCGCTAGAAGCCCTGCGGCCACGGCATCACTTGCGAGCGATGCCTGAAGCAGCGTGGACGGGGGAAGACGGTGGTACGGGGCCGGGGGCCCGACACGGGCCGAGTGGCAGCCGTGTCAGCCCGGGTCAGGCACGTTCAGCGGCGCTCAGAGGTCTCACACTCGGGTCTTGGGGGGTCAGCCGCCCTCCCGCAGGCATCTAGGAAGCTTCGTGCGAAGGCGCCCAACAGCTACAGTGCAGCTCGGCCGAACCAAGCCCTTCTCTTGGCTCTGAATCGTGGCTCTGCATCGTGGCGCTAAACAAGATCATGTCAAAAAGCAAGATGCGACAAAAAACCGGGCCACGGGGGATATATAAAGGCTGTCGAGAAATGGTCATCGATACTTCTTGGACACAACTGTTTAACTTCTCGGCCTAGTCGCACTCCAGAGACCCTACGACCTTCGAACAAAATGGCAACTGAGCAACATGTCACCGTTGGCATCATCGGTGGTGGACCTGCCGGTCTGACACTTGCCAACATCCTTGAGCAAGCCGACATCTCCTACACCCTCTTCGAAGCCCGCGATGACATTGCTCCGCCCGAGGGTGCCAGCCTCGGCCTGATGCCGAACGGGCTCCGCATCCTCGATCAGATTGGACTCATTGACGAGGTCGAGGAGTATGCAGTGGCACACGACTATTGGGAATACCGTGACGGCAACGGCACCCTCTACAACACTTTGCACGCAATGAGATCCTACCCGGACATGTAAGTCCAAACCACTTCCAGACAGTCCCTCGCACGCCCGCGAACCACGCTAACCGCCCGCTATCGACGCCAGCCTCGGCTACGGAGGATACTTCATGGAGAGGCAGCGGGTGCTTGAGATCCTCTACGAGGGCATCAAGGACAAGTCCCGGGTGCTCACGGGCAAGACGGTCTGCTCGGTGCAGAGCAGCAGCACCCACGCCACCATCACCACGGCCGACGGCGACCGGCTGAGCTGCGACTTCATCGTGGGTGCCGACGGAGTGCGGAGCCTTGTGCGGCGGGAAATCGAAGCCGCGCTGCCGCAGCTCCACTACACGCCCAACAGTACGCTCCCCCTCCCCCTTTCCCCCCCCCCTCCTTCCCCGTTCCACCCGAAGGAAAAACGAATCCCCCCCCCCAGACATGCATGAACAACCGGGATTCTCCAGCCCTGCTGCCGCTGACCACACATGTCCCTCCCCTCGCCCAGACTTCGCCACCAGATACGGCTGCGTGTACGGCATCTCCAACGCGCTCCCGCAGATCAACCCGGGGCGGGCCTTCACGGTGCACCAATCCGACGCGTCGCTGCTCATCTTCTCGGGCGCGGGCGGCACGCTCTACTGGTTCCTCTTCGTCGACCTGCACGACACCATCGGCTTCCACGCGCCCGCCGAGCGCAAGAGGCGCTTCACCGACGACGACCTGGCCGCGGCCTACGCCCTCGTGGCCGGCGCCACCGTCACCGCCGGCGTCAGCTTCGCCGCCGTCTTCGCCGCCAAGCGCGTCGCCGTCATGACCGGCCTGGAGGAGGGCGTCGCCGACGTGTGGTGCCGCGACCGCATGTTGCTGCTGGGCGACTCGGCCCACAAGGTACGTAACGAACCAGTAGCAAAACAAAAAAACACTTGCTCGAATCTCACCCCGCGTGCAGATGACGCCCCACGCCGCCATGGGCGCCATGCAAGCCATGGAATCCGCCGCCGTCTTCTCCAGCCTCCTCCTCGCCCTGCGCGCCTCCAACCCCGACTTCTTTTCTTCTTCTTCCTCCACCACCTCCCCCACCACCCCCACCAGCATCCCCCACCCCACCGCCACCCACCTCCTAACGACCTACCAACACCGCCGCCACGCGCGCGCCCTCTCCGTCGTCCGCGGCGCCAACTTCCACTGCGAGACGCAGCTCAAGGTCTCTTCCAACCCCAACCCCAACCCCATGGCCGCCGGCTTCCTCCAGCGCCTGCCGCACCTCACCAACGAGCTGTGGCTCAACATGACGCTCGACAGCCTCTGCCGCGCCGACATGATCGACGGCTGGCCCGAGCACCGCAACGGCGAGCGCGTGCGCCGCTACGTCGCGTCGGCGCGCCGGTTTCTGGACGGCGCGGAGCAGCGGATGAAGAGGCAGGTGCAGGGGATGATGGCGGTGGCGGGGCCGGGGGCGGCGGCGGCGGCGGCGGTGAGGGGAGTTGTTGGCGAGGGACGGGGACGGGAAGGGGGACAGGAGGGGCAGCGGCAGGGGCAGCAGGGGCAGCAGGAGAAGGAGCAGGAGCAGGAGCAACTGCAAGAGCAGGCTGAGGCGGTGGCTGCGGCTGCGGTTGCGGCGTCGGATAGCGGCGTTGGTGGAGCCGTTGATGCAGTGACGGCGGTGGCGATCGATGCGCAGCAGCAGCAGCAGCAGCAGCAGCAGCAGCAGTGCCAGCTGCGGGAGAAGCGGGCTGAGATGGTTTCAACGGCGGCTTGAATATCTTTTGTTACCCCCCTTTTTTTCTTCTTCTTGTCTTTAGCTCTCGGTTTCCCGGATGGGGGGGCGTTTGTATTCCTTTTTTTTGTTGTCAACGCTGTTTCACTACTCATGTACGGGTCACTCCTTATAGCCACACCGTCCTAATACCTCCTTGATCTTTTTTTTCCCGCACATAGGAATGAATTTCATGACGTCAACTCGCGTTTGAAAGAGGCCCAACCCACGATGCATGCAGTCGGTCGTCGGTTAAGCAAGATTTGCTGGAACCCCTGATCCCCAGGCACTACTGCTTACTCTGCATGTGGGGGCGGCGTCTTATACGCATGAGATGCTCAGTGACTTTATGACGCAGGTTGCGGGCGGCCGTACATAAGGTGTCGTGTGGCTGTTCGTATTCCGCGTTGTCCCGACGGACTGTCTGCCGCCAGTCAGATGGCGTAAGCGGTAGGGCGCGGAGCGGGCGCGGAGCGGGCGCTGCTGCACGTACCTGCATGCCGAATTGCTTACGAGCATAATGTATATATTACAATTAGCACGCAGCTCCGGACAATCCTACGGCTGTAACCAGCTCCATGCACCCATTCCCCGAGCTCCGGAGAAGGGGACGGGGCGAGGGATGCATGAGCCCCAGAGTCAGAGACACGTTCTTTTCTCTCATCCCGCATAGCCCTGCTGCAGCTCGGAATCGGTCGGGCCTGCAGAACTTGCGCTACTAAAACTCCGGGGCCCGACTTGGTTTCGTGTCAAGCATTGGTGGTGGAAGCTTCCGATGTCGTCTCAAAGCGTCCTGTTGCAGACCGTCAGCCCAAGCACACCCGTGCAAGAGTGTCCGGTAGGATCTATGTCCGTGGCAGGCTCCGTGGATGGATCGAAGGTCGTCGTCGGAGGTAGTAATCGCCGACTAGCTCTGTCGACGTTACCGGACCCGGAAAGTGGGCGCATGGGCGGCGCAAGCCCCCGTTCTGAGTCGGACCTCACTTCGCGCTCAACCACGACTCGTACCCAAACCACCCCTCTCCTCAAGTCGAAAAAAATCAAGGCCATGGTTGGATGAACAAGAAAACCAGCCATGACCATAACATGTTCCAGACCCGTTGAGGAGAAAAAAACAAGTAAATCTTCACTGAGGACCGCCTGCTGGGTTTTTCGGGTTACCCTCTCCAGCTGTACCACGTCCTCGTTTGTGGCGTCCAATGCCCGTCTCCGGATAAGTGCTACCGATAGCACCATCACTCCACCGTCCCGCTCAGGCCATGCGAGTCCATCTTGCGCGCGTGCTGACTACATGAAGTAACCCGATTCGGTCATCACCAGCGCCTTGCTTTTTCGCTTCCGGACAGCAGCATCGCACCTTGTCCGACATGTTGTCATCCAACCGGCCCGACGTCGATCAGGCTCCACACCTGCTGCACCTTCGATGAGATGCCAATCTTTGAGTATGAAGTGATCAAGGGCCCCCCCCTCCCTTGAGGTGAGAGCTTGGCTGGCTCCTTGCAGATGAGACACGACCACTCACACACACATACCGCGGCTTCGGCCTCGAGCAGGACAAGACATGGGGGGGCAAAACCGGTCTCGTGGTCTGTGTGCGTGGGCTATTGTTGCCAGAAACAAGACTGCCTTAGTAAGACCAGCAGCATCCATCCGCTTTTATACCCAAATCCTTTTCGTACCGACTGTCGTGTGTGGTGCCGCAGGAAAGAAGAAAGAAAGGGCTGACAAGAGCCGTGCCGCCCAACGGACCCAAATGGCCGCTTCGATATACCCATGAACCGCTTGACCAAGAACGAAAGCTGACGGATATGCATCTAGCAAAGACGCCAACATGCTTGCAGAAAGTGAAGGCCAGAAAAGCCCAAAAAGTCCAATCAAAAACGACTATCCCAACCGCGCCGCTCCCGCCACTGGGGGTATGGTGTAATGAAGTGAGCGAAAGTGAATCTCTGCAGCAAGCGATAACTAACATGTGTCTCCCTCTAGACAAAAATTCAACAAGGAGAGCCGGAAAATTATGCAAAAAAACAGTCGCCGATGCAGAATGCCAAACCATCAAACCGTAAGCACATAACACGTGTCCTTCTCTCGTTGCCCGCGTGTGTGCGTGCGTGCCCTCGGGACGCCCTCCGATTCTAGATGCGCCGTGCCGCAAAACATCATGTCGCTGTGGTCAGGAGACCAAATCAATAAATTGCCAGCCGCCGAAAGCGAAAGACGAGACAGCAAAGAAGAAGAAGAAGAAGAAGAAGAAGAAGATGTCCGTAATGCTACAATCCCTCCTCTTTTACAATCTCGCGCGCTGCCGTGCAGGTAAATGTCGTCAAAACAATCTCCCTCGACCCCACCGTTTTCATTTCAATTCTTGTCCTCTTCCCTTTTCTTGAACTTCTCCGCCAGCTCTTCAATCTTCGGCACCAGCTCCGGAATCCTGAACGGCTTACTCACAACGTCATCCATCCCCGCCGCCATCAACTGCGCAATCTGCTCCGCCCGCGCATTCGCCGTGACGGCGATGATGGGCACGTGTCCGATGAGCTTCCCGTTCTCCTCCCACCCCCGAATCGTCCGCGTGCAGGCCAGGCCGTCCATGACGGGCATCTCCTGGTCCATGAGCACGACCGAGAGCTCGAGCGGCGGCGCCGACGTCTCGAGCGGCGCGGCGTAGTGCGTCGACGTGCGCAGCTGGTCGAGGCATTCGCCGCCGTGGTTGGCCACGTGCACGGTGAAGCCCTGGTTCTTGAGCTGCTTCTGCAGCACCTTCTGGTTGACCAGGTTGTCCTCGACGATGAGCACCGTGATGTCCTTCCTGCTCTGCGCCTGGTTGTTCTTCTGGCTGCTGCTGGCGGCGCTCGTCGGCCGGCTCGGCACCGGCGCCGCGAAGTCCCTGGTCTTGATGATGGGGTCCTGGGCCCGCTTGTTGCGCGGGTCGCTGGGCGCTCGCGCCAGGCTGACCGGCAGCTGCTCGACCGGGTCGGCGGGCGGGCTGCTGCGGCGGGCTTTGACGTAGAAGGCGAAGGTGCTTCCTTTGCCGGCTTCTGACGAGACGCCGATCTCGCCGCCCTGGAGTTCAGTGAGCTCGCGTGAGATGAACAGGCCGAGGCCAGAGCCGCCGTATTGCACATGCGTGCGGGGCGAGGCTTGGGAAAAGCGCAGGAAGAGGAGCTTCTTTTCTTCTTCATTGAGGCCACGGCCGGTGTCTTGCACGGCGAAATGCACGTAGATGTCGTCGCCTGTCCCCCAGTCGTGGCTTTCCGTCATGTCTACTCTCTTCGATCGCGTGGGGAAGTAGTTGACGAGTCTGTTCTCTAGCTTGGAAAACTTGACTGTCGATGCCGCAATGGTTACTTTGATTGTCCGTTTGGCCTCGGTCGTGGTGAATTTGATGGCGTTTGTTGTCAAGTTGATTAGCACTTGCAACACACGGGATGGATCCAGTCTGACCCAATCTACGCCGAGCTTGTTGAAGGACTCATCCACTATGAACTCCATTTGAATGTCGGCGGTCTGCAGCTCTCCCTCAAACATCTTCAGCGCGCGCTGGACGACTGTCAACGGCTGGACGTCGACAGGCGTCACAAGAAGCATGGCAGAGTCGAGCTTGCTCAGAGTGAGCACATCATCCACGATACGCTTCTGATGCTGCGCACAGAGTGCGATGGTTTGGGCAGCATCGATACTGTTACTGACGAGTTCCTCCTCGATCACCTTTGATCCGCTTTGTCTGAACTCGAGCAGAGAGGAAGAGATTTCGTCGGCGCATTGCAAGATGGCGCTCAGAGGATTCCTCATTTCATGAGAAGTGATATCAATGAAATTCTCCTGTTGCCGTTTCAGCTCCACAGCCTCCTCCATTTTCCTCTTCTGGAAGCCCTCGGCCCATTTCTGCTGACTGATGTTTGTGATCGTTCCAAAGACGCTCTTGAGAGTACCTTGAACATTCTTCTCCGGGTAGGCGCTGAACAGGACCCAAGTGTCTGTGGAGTTGCCGTTCCTGTCTTCCCAGGGCGCCTTGAACCGGAACTCGGCCGTGACAGCCTCCGTCTTTTCGACCAGGGTATTCCACAGATGAGCGACCATCTGCTGGTCCTCCGGTTTGACTGCGTCTATCCATTGATCCGTGCTGGCCGTGTCCTTGTGCACTCGGGATATCTCATACCAAGTGTCATTGCAGTAAATGATGTGACCTTCTGAATTGGCAATGAAAAGGCCGGCCGGAGAAAACTCCGCCATGCGAGTGAATCTCGTCTCGCTGTCTCTTGCCTCCTGGGTCCTGGCGGCAAGCTGTTCGGACAGCTCCATCCGATCCATCGCAGCCAGTTTTGCAGCTCTTTGACCCCGACGAATCTCCTCCTCGAAAAGAACCACCGACGCCAAAGACGTGGCTAACTGCCTGCTTAGAAGTTGAACAAACAGGTTGTAATCATCATCGTAGGGCCGCCTCGGGTTAACGCCAAGGACCAAGAATCCCAGAATGGACTCTCCAGTGGTCGGATGTATCGGGCAAACCACAATGGACCGTACGGGATCGTCAAAACCGCGGCCCCCGATGCCTTCCATCATCTCTGTAGGCAGGTCTCCGCTGCCGATGTCCAGTAAAACCGGCTTATCGGTCTTCATAACTTCCCGTAGTACAGGCGCAAAGCCGTCCATGCTCGTCTTTAACTCCAGTTGGTCGGGTGCACACTGATGGCCCGCTGGTACGCCCATTGAACCTTCTAACAAACATTGCTTGGTGCCAAAAACGCTGCTCGAATGCATCGATGAAGAGTCGCTGTCGGAGTCGTCCGCGACTGAGTATAGGAGCACGAATGGCGTGTCATACTCGTTGCTCGCGAGTGCTTTCATGACCTGGTCCCAGAAAGATTTTATGTCACGGGCGACAGCGGTCCGCTCGCCCACTTCGCGGAGGGTGAGCATCCGTCTCTCGGCAATCTTCCGCCGGGTCTTTTCAAATGCCGGATTGTAGAGGCCCATGACGGTTCCATCGCCTCCGATCATTGGAATAATCGCCCAGGAAAAGTACGTCTCCTCGAGGTAGTTGCTTCGCTTGATAAAAAGGCAATCGTCATCCTGGAAGGCGGCGGGTTAATTTTGACAAGAGTCGAGGAGACGACTCGCTACCAACTCACCTTCATTGTGGCCTGGCCGGTGGTCTTTGCGCTCGCAAATACATCTTTGACGTCCTCCCAAATTTCTGCCCAGGCATCCTTGTAGCTTTGGCCCATCAGAGTCGGGTGCTTTTGTCCGGCAAGTAATATGTATGCTTCGTTGTATATTGCTACAAGGTCTTCGCCCCAGTACATGGCTGCAGGATGAGGGCTGGCCATGATCAAATTACACATTTGCCGCAAGTCAGCTGACCAGAACTCGATTGGCCCCAAAGGAGTTGATGCCCAGTCCACACTACGCGCGAACTGGATGTGCTTGGGGAGATTGGAGTCGATGGGGAGGCGCGTCCAGTCGAAGAAGCCAATCTCTTTCCTGGAACTCGGGTCATTACAGCTTTCAAATGGATCAACGGTGCCGGCAACAGCAGCCCGGAGTACGCACTCGTTTGTTAACGACGGATGAGTGACAAAGGAAGCTACATCCGAGGTAGCCCCAAAAAGGCGTCCGGTCAAGCCAGCCGGGGTTTGCGGCGTCTCGGCGGGCTCCGCGGCGGTCGTCATGGTGCCGGCCGTCTGTGGGGTGCTGGGCATGTCATCAGGCGAAGGGCCGTCGCCCGTGGCGAGGCCGAAGTAGTCGGTAGCATCCGATTCGGTACTCGGCAGAACCAGGCCTTCGGAATCAGGAGGGCCAAGCTTCTGCCCCCTTGCAAACCGGCCTGCAGACGACGGTTGCTGCGTCGCCACCGAACCCGGGAGAGACGAGGTTGTGGTCGGGGTGGGCGAAGCGGCATAGTTGCCGCTGACGACACGGTACTTCTTCCGGATGGTGTATATGGTCCACGACAGGCCGCCGTAGAGCATGCCAGGAATGCAGACGTCCAGGGATTCGCCGTGCACGACGGCGCTGAGTACCCACGTCTTGAAGTGGGTAAAGGCCTTGAAAGTGGCGGGGTCCTGGGACCCATGCACGACTTTGCCGCTCACGAGGTCGAGAAGGCCGATGCTGGCGCGCAGAGCTGAATTGGCGAAAACTACATGAAAATATCCCGGGCCGTAGTTGGTGGGCTCGCCCAGATCGACAATGAAAGTAGGGCGCCCGTCCTGCTCCAGCAGCTCTCCAATGCCTATGTTGCTGAGGGCGCGCGGCACCTCGGGCCTGTCGCGAATCTCGGGCGAAGCGGGAGGCAGGCTCGCGCGATCGACAGATGTGCGGGTCGAGGGGCTCGAGCCAGCATATGTGCCGCGCGCTAGAGTGACTGTCTTGATGCCGCTGTCCTCGCGCGCATTGCTCAACATCCTCGCGGCGGCCTCGGAGCTCGAGAAGCGCGCGGGCAAGGGCGGGCGGGCGCGCTTGGTGTGGGAGAAGAAGAGAGGCGAAGGCGGCTGCTTGCGGTCCAGGGACGGAGCGGGGAGATCGAAGCAGTCGAGCGTGTGGCGCGAGCGCTTCTGGAGCTTGCGGCGCTTGTGCAGCGGCTCGCTGTGGGGGTGCTTGTGGGCGGGGCCTTGGTGTGGAAACAGGCGCTTCTCAGCAGGCTTCGAAGGAGCGACAAACGAATCAGCGACTGACTTGCGGCACGACGGCGGGTTGACGGGGCCTGGGGGCGGCTCTGGATCAGTGGCATGCGGCTGCGCAGCCAGCCATGCGCTCGTGGCCTTTGTCGCTGGCAGCGAGCTGTTGCGGCCGTCGCGGGTTGGGGGGTGGTCGGGCGCAGCGGTGGGGCGGGGCTCCGGGGTGGACGAGCGTGTGTGGTCGCGCGGCAGTCCTGTGAAGATTGACGGCGGATTAATCATAGGGTCGCGATGGAGGGGGAGGGCGAGGGCCGAGTCGCATGCCTCCGGCGTGGGCTCGCAAGCAGGCGGCTGAAGTGCGTGTCTAGCGCGGCTAGTTGCGAAGACAGAGGGCAGCAGGGGTGCCGCGTGGGCGGCGGGCCAGATGATGCGGTGGCGGGCTCGGGGTGCAGCGCGAAGGGCTCGGGCAGGCTCAGCAGGCGCAGGCAGCGAGGCAGACGGACGACTGTCGCGAGGTGGACGCCGCGGGCCGCTTTCTGGTAAGCCCGGCGGTGGGTTTTGGGCGCTCGGCTGGGCAGGCGATCGCCGCTGGACGGCTTTACTCCAGATGGATCTGCGCCAGAGTCGCGATCCAGCCCCAAGCGGCCCTTGCCACCTGCAGCTGCCACCTGTGTCAGATCCCGCTGCTGCTCCGCCCGCCATCGCCCGCCATCGCCCGCCATCGCCCGCCAGCCGCCCACCAAGCCATGCTCCTTCCGGCACGCCCCGCCCACACCAGCCGGCCACAGCTCCGCTGCCGCCATGTCAACACTAGGTACTGTCAACCCCGTCAGTGTCGCCCGCGAGAGCTGCCGCCTCCTTGACCGCCATGCGACGCCGCTCCTCGAACATGTCTCGCGCCAGACCCTCCCGCCGCCTGCGTCTCCTCCAACCACGCCCACCTTGTGTGACCTCGGGTTGCCCCAATCCCCTCGACGCTGGGCATGCAGAAGTCCACCCTCGCTCGTTGTTCTGCCTCAGTGCCGTAAGCCAGCCCTGCCGCAACCGGTGCTCGGCGCTTTTTTCCTTCATGTCGGATTTCGCCCCCGACCACTGTCTGCGACTGCGACGTCACGCCAAGCCGAGAGAAGACGACTCCAAGCTCACCCCGAATGCTTTCCGCCTGCCGCTGACATGTTCGCTACTTACGCCGCTTCCGGCACCACAAACAATGAAGACAATGCGTGTACCCCTCCTGCGAACGTGTGTACTCGTTTGATCCTGCGTCCTTTGTCACCTCCATGATAAAGCCATCTTCTCCTCTTTGGCTCCTCATCGCATCCCTCTTCGTTTCCCCCACCCAATCGAGATGCCAGTCAGACAGGACAACTACACTGGTGCAAATCAGAATCCCATACAGCCCGACCTTATCCTAGTGATCCCCCATGGCCAACCCTATGTAGAACCACGGCACGACGCGAAGAATCTCGACGAGTTCAGCAGAAATGCACTCGTTCGAGAACTGCGCAGGGTGCTGAATCGCCAGCAGTTGGCTGTGCCTTGGCCCAAAAGGGACATAGTTGCACTGCTCAAGGGACCATTATACAGGCCGAGTTTGGATCCGCTAAAAGAGCGGTGCAGAGACCTTGGGCTTTATTCCAACGGAGATGCATACGCGCTCAGAAAGGCACTGGACAGAAGGCACGATGATCAATATGTCCCTTTGGCTCAGCTGTGGACTCCAGAGCAACTCCTCAACCTCTGTCAACTTCGCGGGCTTGGAGGCACGCTGGATGATCCTGCTTCCCTCCTATTCAAGCTTTTGAAATATGAGCTCGAAATAGCTCAAGATCGACCTCAAAGATTTGGACGACATAGGCTGGATTGGCGGATGATTCACCATCAGGATCCATGTTACTTTCCTGCTCCTTTGACCCTACACCAACAAAGTAATTTCTCTCCATCTATCTGTCTGTAACTCCGCGCTCACCAAACAACAGGAATTTATGAACAGTTGCACCCGCATCCCCGGTATTCACTGTGGACAGGGGCCTATATCGGCGACGGCGATCCTTCTTTTGTTCCGCCTCGGACAGATCAAGAACGCATGGAAGTAGAGCTGGAGAGGCTATTCACATTGAGCGGCTTTGAAGGACACCAGAACGAACGATGGCACCAAACGATCCCTTTGCTTGGCGCCCGGGGTACACACTGGAGAGGGATGAAGACCTTGTTTCGATCTTTTGCAAGTGCCCACAACATCGCGGACTGGCGCTCAGTTCAGGAAGCGGTTCAAAACCTTTGGCTTTATGCAATGGACGTAAGAAGAGCCTTCGTCCGCAACGGACGCGGCGACCGCAACGACCGCTATGTGGAATTCAATAGGGTGGCCCGTCAGCGAAGACTGCTATATGAACGCCTAGATACTTCCACGAGACGCTACGGGCGCGGACGCCTTCTGGACCAGCTGTTCGACTGGAGGGTGGAAGGTAGCATGGAAATGGTACAGCTGCTGGCCGATGCCTACAATGTCCAGATTATTGTCCACATTCCCCACAGGGCTCCTGATTCTGAATTTCAGTTACGGGGGTGGAGACTAAAATGGAAGGTATTGAGTCGAGGATCGGGAGCCCCGCCAATTCATCTGGTAAACTACTCCTCGATTAATCGATGGGCGCGCGTTAGTCCCATACGCGAGGACTTCATCTACACGGCTCACATGGAGCTGGACCGTCCCAGCCAATACCACCTCCGCCCTATTGTGGAAGATTTGTACTGGCCGTTGCCGCTGGTCCAGAATCGCCTCAGAAGGGAAGATCGGAGGATCCCAAACTATGCTCTGACCCGCGATCCCGATCACAATAGGATTGAAAATCTGACTCATACCGAAGATCCGACTGAGGATATCCATTTTATGGGAGGGACAGGTCGCCTCACCACGCCAGGGGATTATGCGTCGATCCAGCTCGTGAGATATACGGCCGAGTTAGTGGAAGGCCCCAGACGTGAGGCGCAAGCTGCAGAACGACGTCGTTATCCGAGCTCACCACCGCCAAGCGACAGACGAAATCGTGGCGACCGTGGATTGTTCGAGGAAGACGAGTCTGATGACAACGACGAAGACGAGTCTGATGACAACGACGAAGACGAGTCTGATGACAACGACGACGAAAGTCGTGATTCGAGCTCACCACCGCCAAGCGACAGACGAAATCGTCGTCGCGACCGCGGATTATTCGAGGAGGACGAGTCTGATGACGACGACGACGATGCCGACCTGCGCCCTGTGAAGCGCGAGAGACTCGAGGAAGAAGATGACGAGGAAGAGGATGACGAGGAAGAGGATGACGAGGAAGAGGATGATGAGGAGGAAGATGACGAGGAAGAGGAAGAGTATGACAGGCCTCGGGTGAAGCTAGAGGTTGAGGACGACGAGGAAGAGGAAGAAGATGACGAGGAGGAGGAAGAGTATGACAGGCCTCGGGTGAAGCTGGAGGTTGAGGACGACGAGGAAGAAGATGACGAGGAAGAGGAAGAGTATGATAGGCCTCGGGTGAAGCTGGAGGTTGAGGACGAGGAAGAGGATGAGGATGACGAGGAAGAGGATGAGGACGACGAGGACGAGGGTGAAGGGCAAGATGAGGGAGATGAGGAGGAAGACGAGGATGAGTTGGAGGATGAGGGCGAAGATGAGGAAGAACAAGAGGATCAGGAGAACGATGATTCCGACAGTAGCATTGCCGAAACCCAGCTGCCACCAGCTAACGCCGCTACAAGCCCGTCAAGCCGGCCTAGGCAAAGACAAGCGGCAGCCTCTCAGGTGCGACAAGCAAATGTGTCGAGAACTGCTGCTGCTGCTGCGGCTACTCCAAATCCGCCTCCGACTTTGCGTGCCAGCAGACGTATTCGTGGTCTGCGTCCGGCGTCAAAGACGCCATAGGTCGACCCGGATGATAGCCAGGAAGAAAGCGCTGAAGACGGCTCTGATCAGGGAACGCTGACCCCGACTCCGAGACCTCGTGGTGGAACAACGCGTGAGAACGTGCGCGGAGGGCATGGAGGGGAACAATCAAGACAAGCGCCCGGAGGCGCAGATACACTCGGAGGTGTAGGAGGGCATGGTAGCGCATGGCGGAATACGTAAAAACGTACGAAAAGGCGTTGAGCAGCTTTGGCATCGCTGGCATTGATGATGTTGACGTCGTCTGGAGTAGTGCCCGTAGGAAGAGGGCGGCGAGGGTCTTTAAGTTTTAAATGTCTTTTCTTATTGCTTGGGGAGCGACGTGGGCCGAGTTTAATGAACCGTTGTGGGGTGTAATGTTGCACTTGTCCGACCGAAGCATGTACATACATTGCTTTAAACGTACACTCGTTAAGATGATTTCAGATTTTCGTAGCTCAGTGGTCAACAAAAATCAAAGAAGGCATTCAGTCTCACAGATTTTCAGTTCGAACTGGAGACGTACAAAAAACATAAATTTGCGAGATGTTCCAGCCTTTCCCGACAGCCTTTCCTCGACAACTATTCTTGCATTCTTTGGTAAAAAGACTAGGGCAGGAGTGCATCCACGCCAGTCCAGATTTGAGAAAGAAAGGTAGTTGGAGCACATGTTGTGTGTGAAATGCCATTATTTCTGCCAGCATGGCGGTTGAGGATGGTGGCAATCATGTGTTGCTTCTTATGCTACCAGTCCAAGCGAGGACGTGACGGTTGGCAGTCTGGCGTTGGTGTGGCGTGCGGCAGAGCCGTTGACTATCTGTGCCACGCCGTTTGCTAAATCGTCAGCCCGCAAGCCATTTCCAAAATGAATGCAATCGGCCCGCCCGTCCCGGATCTGCGGTGTGTCGTCAATAATGCCCGCGTGGTTTGATGGCAAGACATGTGTAGCAATCCGTATCAACGGAGGCGTTGCAATGCCAACACCTCAAAGTGACGACCGGTTCCGTTTGCCATGTGCGCACCCAACAGGTCACGTCTTAAGTATCGGTGATGCGCGCGAGATAGTGGCCGCATTGGCCGATCTGCACTTCCACCACAGCCGTTCAAAAAGCGACGAAATCCTGCACCGGAGAAGTTGAATGAAATTGCAACCACGCACGGTATGGAAGCCATCCCTGGGGTCTCTCTAGCGATATCAATCCTGCAGACCGACGATACTGAGTGAGAAAACTTCACTACAGTGCTATAGACATGGAGCAAAGTAAAAAGAAACGACCCCCGGCGTCCAATGGGAAGCCTGGGAACGACCAGCCGGCAAGGGGCGAGAAAATGGCAACACCAGACAAAGACCTCGAAGCACTATATGGCATTCCTGGATGGAGAGCGATATTCCGGTTTAGTGATGGCGAGGCGCCGGGGGAATCGAAACAAGTGCCGGATAAGTCAAGTCCTCCGAAAGAAGCATCGAAAAGGTAGGGAAGCGGCAGGCCGAAGTCGTGGCAGGGGCACTCGACCGGCGTCGCCATGTTGGCAGGAGAGTTCGTGGCCTGCCGTGCCAGCCGATCTATCGCATTAGACCAATTGATGACGGGTTCGTGGCCACTCCGATGAGCTTGTGACCCAATGGCTGCATGGAGGCCGCCGAGAATGGCGGATGATGGAGAAGCTCGGCCGGGCGATGACGTTCGCAGGGCTGCAACACCAATGCAACCCGCCAAAGCTCCCCACGACACCGCATCCACCCTCGGCCCCAAACACAACACGTCGTCCTCCCGCGCCCCCGACCCTCCGGCAATGGCGTCCACGACAGCAGCGAAGCCCAAGCGCGGCCCCACCGTGCTCGTCACCGACGCCCGCGAAATCGCCCAGCAGCAACGCCCGCCCATGGTGCCGCGCACCTCGACCACGCGCCTGATCAGCGTCGACAACGTCCTCCAGTACGCCTCCGAGATCCCCTCGGGCCAGCGGCGCGGCCCGGTCCCGGAGCGCCCGCGCCACACGCGCACGCCGTCGGGCAGGCATCCGCTCGAGCCCAAGCTGAGCGGCCGCCTGGCGCCGCAGTACATGCCGTCGCGGTCGAGCAAGGTCAGCGAGAAGCTGGTGCTGCTGCCCGAGGCCGACGAGGACGACCTGAACGAGGACGACCTGCTCGAAGGCTTCAGGGCCGACGAGGACCAAGGCCCGCCCGACGACAACGAGCTCGAGCGCATCCGCAGCGAGCGCGCCGGCGTCAAGGAGAAGTCGTACGCCGAGCGCCTGCCCAAGGCCCGCCGCGCCGAGAAGCTGGCCCGCGTCACGGCCTACTGCACCGCCCAGTCCTACAAGCTGCGCGCCACGGCCGATTTCGTCAAGAGCCAGCACGCCGCCCGCACCAAGCTGTACGACGATTGCTTGTACACCGTTTACCATCTGCCCCTGCTGGGCGGCCATGACGGCTACCGCGTCCGCAGCAGTCCGGTCTTGAAGAGCCCTGGCGGAAAGAGCGTGCTCGACGAGGAGATTGAGCGGAACGAGAACAGGGAGTACCACGAGGGCTACTTCGGGGACAATGAGCGCTACGGCATAAGAGCCCATGAGGAGGGAGAGTCCCCCAGCCAAAGCCCTCGCAACGGCAGCGTGTCGAGGACGTCCGAAGACATGTATGAGTCTCCACGCTCTCCACATCGAGACGGTTCGCAGCGCTCAATGTCGCCGCCGAGGATCGCTCCCGACGCCCTCGGCTTCGGCGAAATGTTCGTTTATTCTTACGGCGTCGTCGTCTTCTGGAACTTCACCGAACGCCAGGAGAAGGACATTCTGGCCGACCTCACTTTCTCGCAGTCCATCACCAACGTGCCTCTGGTCACGCGACCGCAGCAGGAGGAGGACTTTGAGACCGAAGAGTTCCACTTCGAATACAACCCTAACATCAGCAGGCCCCGCGTCTACAACGACATGATCACACTGCGGAGCGGAGATCATATGATCAAGTTGGCCATGAGCCATGCCATCGCCCAGAGCACCAAGCTGTCTTTCTTCGAGGAAAGGATGGCCCAGATCATGATCAAGGCGCAGTACGTACCACGCCGCCTGGCCCTCACCGGAAAGCTGGGCATGCAGCGTGAGGAAGTCGTCAGCATGTTGGGACAGTTGTTCGCCAGCAGAGTAGATGTCAACCTTTGTAAGTTGCCCTGTCCCCGCCTTTCGACCTTTCAACTCCTTTTGGTTCTTTGCCACTGCCTTGCTGACAACTCTCTCCCCACAGCGTCGAACATGCTCGACGTCCCCAACTTCTTCTGGGAATCCGAACCCACGCTGCACCCGCTCTACGCCGCCATCCGCGAGTATCTCGAGATCAAGCCCCGCATCCAAGTCCTCAACGAGCGCTGCCGAGTCTTCCTCGACCTCGCCGAGATCCTAAGCGACTCCATTGCCGACAAGAAAATGACCCGTAAGTTGGCTTCCCCTTCTTCCATCCCCTCTCCGGAAAAAAAAACGAGAGAAGAGAACGAGAGAATATACAGCCAGCACCGTACCCCAAACACGACTAACAACATCGCCCTCGCCCCGTCCAGGCATCACCTGGATCATCATCATCCTCATCATCCTCTCCATCCTCGTCACCTGCTCCGAAGTCTTCCTCCGCTTCGGCATCCTCACCCAGGGCAAGAAGAAGGAAGCTTCGGACGCGAACGCCTTTATGGTGGGTGGTCGTGGCGTGCCCTTGCCCATGTGCTCGCCGCGAGAGGATCTGCTATAGCAGCCGGAGTGGAAACAGTGGTATTAGCAGCAGCAGCAGAAACAGCAGCACGATCGCATTCTCTACCCGCATAATCGTTGTCGTTTTCGGCGTTGTATAGATAGATATTCCCCTCTTCTTTGCAGGAGCCCATCGACAGTGAAGAAAATCATGAGCCTTTCTTTTTTTTTTTTGGGCGGGGTTGGGATTGGTTGCGGCGGGAAGAAAGACGACGGTGTTTATTTTGCATTGGGTGAAGGAAAGGGAAAGGGAAGGGCTCATCATCTCGGCGTTCTTGGAGAAAACGCGTTCTCTTTTTCTGTCATTGTTCTTCTCTTCTCCTCGTCCAGACAAATCTTTCTCCGTAGCTTCGGATGACGAAGGAGCAAGCAGAGTCTTCTCCTACACACGTCGATTATCCCATGCATACACACACCTTGTCCGTACGTGAACACCGGGAGGTGGTCAATGATGTCTCAATGGTACTCTAGAGGAAAAGGAAAACCACATATTTTGGTAACAGCCATCAATTGTGGGGATATTAATTCCTCCAGACTAGAACCAAAAAAAAAAAAAAACCACCGCGCTTATCCCTCCCACCCACACATCACGCCATTCCTACAATACAACCCTCATCCTGCCCTTTCCTCTCCCCTCTCTCCCACCATCTCTTCTCCTCTCTTCTCAAATTAAACAACACCAAGATCCCTCCCCAAACGCTGGCGAATAGGCACATCTCCTCTCCTCTCTTCTCCTTTCCTCTCATACCGCTTTTCCGCAGCGCCAATGGCAAAGAGAGAGAGAGGAAGAGAGGAAGAGGAACAGAATCATTAAAATCCCCACAGCGGAAGCGGAGAGAAGAAGAAAATAAAGAGGCGCAAATCCAGAACCATGGCGACGTCCGAAACATATCGAGAGGTGTAGGAAAAAGGGAAAAAGAAAAGAACAAAGTCAATCCATGGTCCAGTGTGAATATCAATCGAGCACCAAACGTTCGTTCAGGCGAGCGAACAGCGCCCAAGAGAGTAAAGAGACCGAAAAAAAAAGGTGGGAGGAGGAAAGAGGTGAGGGTTCCGAGTACGACAGTAAGATACGATAGTAAGAATCTTTCCATCTGGGGACAGTTATAATGATTTCAAGGATATTTGGAAAAGAAAAAAGACTCCCGCTATACGCCTGGTTTCGCCGCCCAACGAGAAAGATGAGCGACACAAAACGGACAAGGAAACACACGCTTTCGGGTGTGGCCGGCCGGGGTTCCGTGTGTGCGCCTTGGATCCCGAAGACAATAACTCGAGCAAGGGTATAATTTGGGAGGAAAAAAAAATTTTCAACCCGCAAGCACGCTGTACGCCCCATGCGCGGATGGGGGGCAAAAGAAAAGCGAGAGAGTAAGATAGCACAATCGCTAGTGCTGCGCTTTTTGTTGTTTAAGTCGGAAGTGAAAGAAAAGGCAATAACACGACCGGTAATTCAGGGAAGGCTACGGCATGACCCTTCCGCCGCATCATAGGCGCTTGCCCGGGACGAGGATGAACAGCAGGCACAGGGCGGCGTCGGCGAGGATGATGATGAGGAGGACCATGATGGCGCGTTTCATGAGGAGCTTCTTGACGAATGGCTCACGGATCATGCCGAAGTTGCCGAATGTCGTCTCGCTGCGGCGGGCGAAGACGAGAAGAGGGTCGAGCATGTACTGGTGTGATGCAAGCATGTAGACGCCAATGGTGAAGGGGAGGATGAGCTGGTATCGAGACCACTGTTTTAGTCAAGGGCTTTGGGGTTATAGATACAGGCATGGGGGAAATGCTTACCCAGCAACGGTTGCTTCTCGAGTGGTTCAGGAAAATGAGGGTGAAAGCGGCCCAGAATCCACCAAACATAGCCAGCAAGCCGATGATCATGCGCACCATCATGCTCGGAGGCACCAGGTTGCCGAAGGCCTTGCAGCGCAAGAAGCCAGGGAAAGCGTCACGCTCCATGGCCTGGTAGACGTAATCCTTGGCTGTGTCGAAAACCTCGGGATCGTCACGGTTTTCGACCTCAATGTCATGGGTGATCCTGTCCAGAATGCTCTGCGGCAGAATGATCTCGCGCTCGGAGCCCGGGAGGAGGTAGGTGTACAAGATCTTCTCGGCCGAGGCGCGGATATCGTTGCGGGTGACGGTGTGCTGGTCGGGAGTGGATTGCTGGTGCCCCGACGAGTCTTGCATGGGGGAGCCGCTGGCCTGGGAACCTGCCATGAAGCTCGGGCGCGGCGGGTCGTTGTTCGAACGCGCGGAGTCGGTGGTGCCGACGCTGTTGTGAGGTGAATGGTGCCTGGTCACATCTTCCTCGCGCAGGAAGGCCGAAAGGCGCTGCTCGGGAGTGGTCTTCTCGTTGGAGGGCCCGGCCTCGGTCACATTGTCCAGAATGGCGGAAGATCTCTTGCTGCCGGACTTCTCAAGTTCCGGGGTGCCGAACAGGTTGGTGCGACGAAGCTCACGAACGTAGTGACGGCACAGGGCCATGTGTTGAGAAACATCGAGCCTGAGGATTCAATTAGCAGCAGATGGGACGGGCGAAGTGCGCTGCCCACCAGAAATCCAGATAATCGACGGAGCGCTGTTGGTCGCGCATGTAGATGTAGAAGAAGAACAGGTCGACGGGGGCCGAGGTCCTGCGGCTGAGCACCTCGTAGAGGGTTGGTAGGCGGTCGCGGTAGACCTCCGGGGCCGGCGAGCTCGAGGGCGTCGTCATGGCGTTTGCGGGAGCGCAACGGCGGAGCTGTGTTTGTTGTCGCGTCACGGCGGCGCCAGGGCCAGGCGGATGGTGGTCGGAGTGGGCGGCGCGAGAGGTTGTGGAGGCCGAGAGGTGGCGGAACGCGGTCGGAGGAGGAGGGAGGCGTTGGTTGAGCGTGTCAGGCGGAGAAGGTGTCTCGGCGACAGGCCGCGTCCAGGCAAGACGGGTCGCGACGACGAGTTGCTGGAAATGAGGAGGTGAGGGCACGGAACGAGCGACGGTCGGAGCGAACGGAGGGTGGGCCGGGCCACCAGGGAAGGCCGCAAAACGGATCGCTGGGCAACGACTGGGCCGAGAGTGCGACTGCGAGCAGACTTGCGGAAGAGATATTGGGATGGCGCTGAGGGAGGGCAGTTTGCTGCAGCGGTTGACGTCGTACGGCGTGGGCGCGCGCGACGGGCGGCCGCCAAGGCTCCTCATCTCGCGCGACCGGCGAATGACGGGGCCTGGCGCCTCGCCCTCCCTGCCCCCGAGCCCCAACACCTTGCATCCAGACGCAATCTCATCGCCTTGCACAGCATCCACGCTGCTCGGCCCTGCTCTCTGGCCATGCCGCCGCAACTCCCCAGGCCCATGCCCGTTCGCTTCTCGTCCCGGCAAGCCTGCACCCCACGATAGCTTCGCTGCCCTGACCAGCTTGATCGCCTTTCCAACCTATCCGCGACACTACAAAGACTTCCACGCGATCCCCGTCAGGCCAGCCCGCCGGATCGACGCCGCGCACATTTCGCTGACGTCCCCGCCACAGCTTTTCTTTCTGTGGACGAAGACCGGACCAGGAATGTCCCAGAGTCTAATGCCCTGCATTGCGCCCACTGCAGAGCTGTGTACGGATACTTGGACTAAGTACCATGCCGACTGGTCACGTGCCATCTGGGGTACGCGGGATCCCAACAACGTGCCAGCGACTCTGTTGGTCATCAGAAGTCCTGGACCCGATGGGGCTAGACTCAGGGCACCACGTGGAGTGTACCATACCTTGAAACGACTTCCGCCCTTGTACATGGATTGTAGTGTTCTCCATCATCTGCTTGTTTCCAGACAAGAGGAAAGCAGGACTTGACCGTTGCGGGTGCCAACATGTGAGAGCGCTCCTGGTCTCTTGTAGAAACTTGGGCGTGTGTAATCATCATTTCTGGCGGCTGACTGACCCGTGTTTCCACGGCTGTTGTACCCGTCATCGTATAGCCTGCGGTCATGGGTTCACATGAGCACTGCTTGTTCGTCATTGTTGCGACATACAATAGTCATGTCGTGGCTCGGCTCGAGGCTTCAATGTGCCATTCTAGAATGCGATGTGCGATTCTAGAATGCGATGTGCGCCTACATCCAATGGCAGGTCGGTTGGGGCCTCCCCTCGACTGCCCTGGCCGCGGAACGGACTCCTGTAGACGTCCGACGTTGCTGCACCGTCCTCTTCGAGTTCGAGGATTCCACTCCGCTGGCCAATCGAACATTACACAGACAGAAAACCCCCCGGGTTTTCGTCTGTTGCAGATCGTGATTGGACGACAGCTATGCCGGAGCTGATGATAACATCCAAGGGTAGCTTCTGCCATGATTATGCTGCTCCCCAATGTGCCCTCTCGCGTCCACTTTGGGCTGAGTTGTGCGGAGACGTTTCCGACTCTGAACCTCAGCACGACCAGCTGGTTCTAACATTCACTAGAACTTACTACACAGTCATAATAGATCACTGAGCTTGAGCAAACCTATCTATCAACCGGCAGTCTCAAGCGCATAATATCGAGGTGTCCTCGTCTTCCTAACAGCCACCAATCCTTTGTATGAGCCATAAGACGAACCCGGTTTCCTCAGCAGCCGTCCATTCATCAAGTGGCCCAGAGATCCTGACGAGCTGATGAGGCAAGCCAAGGATTTGCGCTACCGTGACACCCATCATCTCAAATGTTCTGCCTCCAACCCAGCGTTATCACTGGGCATCGTTATCAAGTCGCTGTCGTTAATCCTGCCATGACTGACAATACAGTCACGTTTCCGCGATACCATCCTGAACCTGTCTGTCTTCATTGACGACCTCCTGCAATGGGCTCGGTGAGTGTACAGGAAGGGGGCTGCCGCGATCGGCATGCCTGCAGCTATCCTCGGAGGAAAGGCCTGCTCCGCGGTAGTGCTTAGAGGATGCTGAAAATTGACTTCCTTGCATTATTAGCAGTCTTCCACCGCTGCGATATACAGCGCCGGCGTCTCAATGAACTCGTCCCAGCCGCTTGGATGCACATGCTTAGGTCGTAGAGTTGCACCCTTGACGGGGGGGTTCGGTAAGGGGGTGTTTTCGACTCTGCCAAGGATCTTACACATTCCTTGGAAGACATCAGAAATTAGAAAGTCGCTGTGAGGTGTTATAGAGTTTTGTTTAGCGGTTACTAGACATGGCAACGATCCGATCTTCGTAAGCCTCTTATTCGCCCATATTCCCACCCCCCAATACACACTGCACCCCGGAATTATTCTGTGCGTCATTTGTCGCACGCCATCCTTGGCCGTATATGTGGTACATGCGGTGACTATCGCGAAATAGACTGCCGAAACTGTGCAAAGTTCGAACTACTTGCAAGGTCTTTGCGGATTCCGAACAGAGCGCTAAACAATGCGGGCAACTGACTAACCTCACCGAGTTGACTTCCGTAGTCGCACAAGCAACTTTCCTTCTTTGACACTAGTTCCAACAGGGATGCTGATTGCGTCGAAAGCACGAAAGGAACATATGTCGTCCGGCAGAGCGCCCCGCAGCCAATTACATCAATCCTGAAGCGCGGAGGTGGACTTCTGCTCCGGCCAGAGCCCCACGGTACGAGTGCCCGAGTCCGAAGTGATACACGCGGCTCTCCTCAAATCAGCGAAGGAGGCATGCTCTTCCCCATCCCACGCCGAGTATGTGTGCTGGGGTGTTATCGCAGCCATCCCAAAAAGGGGAGGCCACGGACTCCACCTTCAATCGTCGAGACGGAGGCGGAGTTGGGTTCCGACGCCTATGGCGTTGCCGTGTCAGCCCATCTTCAAAGACTCGAACCAGGGGTGCTTTGCGGCGGAAAGCTTAAACAACGCTTTATCCATGCTCATAGCTGCAACTCAGTTAATGCATCCCTGGCGCCTATTCCACGCGAGAGAACAAAGCGGTGATTGCGGCGCCGTTTTAAGTCAACGCGACAGGCAATAGCGAAGGAGTCTTCACTGAGAGCCCTGTAGCACGTACGCGTTGGCCGCCTTTTCTCTGAAACGGTGCTAAACACCGGGTATACGGCGATTCGATATGGAGCTTCACTCAAGCCTCAGCTTCGACGAGCAGATGGGATTGAGAGATGCATGGTTTGGGACCCTATGATTTACTCGGAAACCAGCACACGGCCTGGTTGGACGCCTCTTTCCGGAGAAGGCATGGATGACGGTCTAGAACAAAAGGCTAACGTGACGTCTCCCCCTATGCTGTACTCCGGGACCCCCGCTCCAAAAAGGGGAGAGGAAAGGTGAGACGCCAGCGGCGGAAGTGGCCCCATCTATCGACAATCCCAAATCTCGATGCAGGCTCCCAGATTGGGGGTACTTGGCACGCAGGGTGACCCGCCGGGGTCATCTTCGAACGTCTACGGCGCTGAGTCCCGTCCCCGGCTGCGCCTATCAGAAAGATCGTGGGGTCGATCGAGATTACTGCCAGTCTCACGGCAGAGCATAGCAGAGACGGTCCGAGAATAGGCCATTATTATTGGAGAACGGTTGTGCAGGGACGGCAGCGCCCGGGTAGGCTTGGGTGCGGTGTGCCCTATCAATCGCCGGGCTTAACCGCATCCTGATGTCATCGCATTTGGCTCGCGAGCCGCTCAATGTGTTGTCGAGGAGTCGAGACCGAGCTCTGTTTCTTTGTTTGGTTGGAACCGATGACGTAAGGTGTGTCCTTGTCTGGCAGAGCCCATTAGATCTCGCTGTGCTTCCGTTAGGGAAGCAATTGTTTATTACTGACGTTATTTGAGTAGATTGCTTTGTAGAAGAATCTAAGAGGCACGGGACCCGTTTCCGCCCGTCTCTCGGTGTTTTTGCAGTGCAAATGAGGTAGGTCACTTGCGCTGCACAACAAGACCGCTCATTGTCATCAAATGAATGCTTCGGGCTTCGAGTTTGCTCCTCAGTGTCCGCATGCGATCAAGCCAGCCTTGACCTTGACACGGTCCGAGAGGTCCAAAAGAATGCTGGCCAGAAAGAACGCAGCCGCCCAATTGTGTTCCGTCATCGCGCGCAAGGCAGATCTGATGAATGCCTATCCAAGCCCGCTCATCGATCACGCCCTCCCAAATCCCAGCATCCATCCACACGACTCTCACAGCCGCAACTCTGACTACCTACCCACCCACAAAACCTAGCCCAGCCCCACCTCCACCGTAACCAACTTCCAACGCAGCGGCTTCACTTTCTCACCGCGGCCGCCGCCGCCGCCGCCGCAGCGGCACGGCGCAGCACCTTGGCCATCCCACCCAATCATCACCATCACACGGGAACTAAAAAAAAAAAAAAAAGAAACCCCGATGACCATACTACCGTGGGCTCGGTTCGGCCAAATGAAACACATCCTTTGCCTCGGCGGCGGCGGATACGGCCGAGCCGAACCGAGGCGAGCGGGTGGCTTCGGCGTGGGGAGAGGGCTAAAGCACATGGTCGGCGGTATTATTTTACTCTTGAACGTCGGTGCAACAGTTCGCCTGGTGGGTGGCGGTGGACGTTCAGGTAGGGTATAAGGAAGGAACGGGGGTTGGAAGAGGGTGGTTCGAACCATCGCTGCTGCATCTCTCTCTCCACCGCCATCCCATCCCGATATTGTATGTTTCCTTCAAGAAATTGAGGTATGTAGGGGTGTAATGGATGGGGAAAGGAAAACGGAAACGGTCCTTCAATGGCCCCGAATTCCTTGGCGGAATGTGTGGGTGACGGATGAAAAGAACAATAAAGTGTCAGAAAATGATGACTAGCCGGATAGAAATGAAATGTGGCGCCATGGGGGGAGAAAGCCAAAGCTGGAGTGATCCAACAATGAGCCCCAAAAGAGGATCCATCACATTTGTATAGTACAATCATTTTTCAATCGGTGTCAACATCCCACGCGCGCCCCCCTCTCCTCTTTCTCGGGACAGCAAGTGCACAAAGCGCGACTCCTCCGCCCTGTAAACCGTCTCTTTTTTTTTCCTTCTCCAAATAAACGCCAGTTCTTCTCGGTAGAACTTACCGTGCAAGATTTACAAGTAGCTATCCATCATTCCCTCAAAGTATTTCCTCACGTGTCGTGTCTCAAGCGCTACACCTTTCCCCTTGGACAAAGAGGGGAAATCACCCCCCTCCTCGACGGGGGGGTCTATGGCCATACGCAACACCTTCTCCGCCGCGCCAAGGTTCGGTTGGTTCCACACCTGCATCTGCACCTTGCCCTCCTCCATCTCCTGGGGGCCGACGACGAGGATGTGGTTGTAACCGCGCTCGCGCGCCTCGCGCAGCTTCTTGCCGAGCCCACGCGGGCTCGTGTCGACGTCGACCTGGACCGGGGGGCGGCCCAGCGGTGCCGGCAGCATCGCATCCGTCCGCTCGTCTCGTTGCTGTCCCTGCCCCTGCCCCTGCTCCTGCTGGGGGCGGGCGAGTTCTCGCGCCAGCTGCTGCACGTTGGCAAGCAACGCCGGGTCCTGCGACAGACTGAGGATGATGGCGGGCCGCGGCGCGAGCCAGAACGGATATTTGCCTTCGTAGTGCTCGATCAGGAGGGCGAGGAAGCGCTCGAGCGAGCCGAGGATGGCGCGGTGGATGATGACGGGCGTGACGGGGCCCGTCCGGGAGAGCAGCTCGGGTGCCGTGTCGGCGGACACCGAACCGGTGCGTTCGAGCTCCGGCGCGGGTGCGTTGTAGGACAGGTTGAAGCGCTGCGGTAGCTGGAAGTCCAGCTGGATGGTGGCCGTCTGGTGCTCCTTGCCGTCGCTATCGCGCAGGATGATGTCGATCTTGGGCCCGTAGAAGGCACCGTCACCCGGATTGGTGGCCCACTCCCGTCCGCTGTCGTCCAGCGCCGCCTTCAGCTGGCTCTCGGCGCGGTCCCACTCCTCGACGTTGCCGATGTAGTGGTCCTCCGGCCTCGTCGAGAGCACCAGCTTGTACGGGCCGAGCCCAAAGGTGTTGTAGACCATGCCCACGAAATCCAAGGTGCGCTTGATCTCGCCTTGGATCTGCGACGGCCGGCAGAAGATGTGGCCGTCGTCCTGGTGGAAGCGGCGTACCCGCGTGAGCCCGCTCAAGGAGCCAGAGCCCTCGTTGCGGTGCAGGGCGCTGAAGTCAGCGTAGCGGATAGGCAGATCGCGGTAGCTACGCTTCTCGCTGGCGAACAGCAGGCAGTGGCCCGGGCAGTTCATGGGCTTCAGGCCGAATTCCTCGTCCTCGCCGGCCTCGGCGGCTTCCTTCTGACCGGTTGCGCCGCGGCCTTGCACAGAGAACATGTCATCGGCATAGTTCTCCCAGTGGCCGGATTTCTGCCACAGCGACTTCTTGTATATAGTTGGGGTGATGACCTCACGGAAGCCGAAGAGCGGATACTGGGTGCGCAGGAAATTGGCAAGCTTGTTGAACATGTCGGCGCCATTGGGAAGGAAGAGAGGCGAGCCGGGCGAGTATAGCGAAGTGGTGAAGAGGTCTTGTTGGGCGCCCAGCTCACGGTGGTCGGCTGGCGGCTTTGGCGGATCATCGGTCGTCGGGTTTAATGTCTGCGCGGGCGGCGAGGGCCGTGGAGCTGAGCAGGAGCACGCACGAGTCCATGGTGCAGGGCGGGGGGTCAATTGCGGACGGGCGGCCCTGGCGTAGCGAGCGATGAGCGAGTGGCAGCGCGGCGGGCGTCGTGCGATCATCGAGGCGTCGGTGGTGGAGAAAAGCTGGTGTTGGACGCGGGTGCGGGAGCTAAGCTCGGGCTTAGCGCGTGGCGCGTGACGTGAGGGATGCCCGCTTCGCGTCCATGCCGTGGCAGCATCAACGTATTGCCAGCCTGGCTGCACCCCTTGCCCTCTCGCCATGACATCTGTCGCGCGCAACTGGTTGATCCTACTACTAGCATCCGACCGCACTCGTGCACTTGCCCGCGTGCCCTGATCGCTGTCTCGCTGTCTCGCCGTCTCCCCGCCTTCCACTGCCGCTTCGCGTCGCACTTGGTTGTTTGCCACCCGCGCCAACTCCGCCTCCCGCATCCACGAGTCCGCCGTGTCATGAGCCGGGGGAAAGGTCGAGCCCGAACCAGGGAACTCAGCGAGTCATGGGCCTCGTTGTCCTATAGTGAAGACGCAGACCTAGGACAGTCCTCAGGCTCGGACAGTGACGCACCCGTCCAGCAGACAAAGACGAGCTCGGCGCGCAAGAGCCCTCCGCCACGGCCCTCCGCGAAGCCACGGTCCGCCACCCCTTCTACACCTGCATCCCGCATACCCCTCAAACGCCCTGTTGCGCCAACCTCTGCCGAACTCGAGTTCGTCATGCCTTCCTCGCCCGATGGCTCGTTCGCCGGCTCTCCCTTGCGCGGCTCGCGGCCTCCATCGCGACGCCTCTCTCAGTCCGTTCCCGACGCAGACGAGTCCGCCGACCTGAGACAGCGGAAGCGAAGGTCTCGACCGATGCAACGGGTATCGCCCCCGGAGGACAAGAATGATGCCTCGACACCTCTTGCCTTACTCTGGATCAACGTGCTTGGCCCCACCGCCAGCTACCTGCTATCAGTCCTAGCCTTTACCTTGAATGTGTTGAAACCTTTGTTCTCCATTGCCCTCGCTGTCGCCTTCGTCACTGCTTTCCTGTCTTTTGCTCGCTACTGGGTTACAACCAGTGTTTCTTCTGCGCTTACCCCCGTCTGCGCCGTCCCCGGCGTGTCTCTGCTCAACCTTCCGTTCTGCAACTACCCCCAGCGACCCGACCCCGCCTCCGCTGCGGCGGTCGAGTTCGATGAGCTGGTCAAGGCGCAGCAAGCATTTGAAGAAATCATATCAGATGCGTCCAGATATGACGGGCTGCCGGCAGACATGAAGCGGGGTGAAACTGCTATTCGAGACTTGAGGTCCGTCGTGCGGTACTCCAAGCTTCCTTCAAAGAGCGAGCTGGACATGGAATTCCACAACTTCATCCAGAAAGCCGGAACAGCCTCCTGGGACCTTACCCGCTTCAACTCGCGAATCGGCTCGGCCGTGGATAGGATGCTCAGCACCAACAGGTGGACTCTGCGAGTCATCGACGACATCAAGAATACCGAGGATGGACGTGGCTCTGTCGATCGCTTCATCTGGGATCAGCTTCTGTGGGTTCTCTCGCCCCATCGAAGCCCGCGCGAGAGACTCGTTGCGCAATACTTGTCGCATACCCAAAAGGTTGAAGATGAGATCACGGCGCTCATCAATCAAGCCGACGCTCTGCTCGGCATCCTGGACAGTCTTGAAAGCCATCTCGGTGCCATACACGACATCTCTGTCCGCGACGACGTGAGCCTTCAGGGCAAGCGTGAGGAACTGTTCCTCGACCTATGGACGAAGCTGGGCGGTAACCGGTCCAATGTCAAGAAGCTTGACCAACAAATCCAGCTCCTCAAGAACGTCAACTTGTACCGCCGCACAGCCGTTAGTCACGTCAGCTCCACCATGGTCAAGCTTAGAGCCATCGCCGTCAGCCTGGAGGATATGCGGGAGCGCGCCGCTGTTCCTGATCTCGTCGGTGTTGACGGTGATGTGCCCATCATTCTCCACATTGAGAACATTCAGCGTGGTCTCGATAGACTAGAGGCTCAGCGTTTGGATCACCAAAGATCCGTGGATGACAGGCATCGAAGAATACTGGATGCTGCGGAAACCGGGGATACTAGCTCTGGCGCTGGTGTGCCTGAAAACCGCATGATTGGCGCCGAAAGGTTGCGCTGATGATACTCGGAATGCTATCACGGTTGGCTACATGCTATTTTGGGCTTTGGTCTTGACATTGTTGGCGCAGATCATAGGCGTATCTTGAGTTTGGATACATGGCGTTGGGCTTGACGGTTGAACGGTCGTCTGGAGACATACCCATGTACGATACTGGCATCCATTCACTCCATTTTTTCTACTTGCAATGTCCGAGGTATTCGATGGTGTCTTTGATTCCCCGCTGCCTGATCCCCTGTCACGGCTTGTCACTAAGGGGCGCCGCACACAGATTGGGTGCGTATGACTGACATGTGCATGTCGATTTTGATACTGATGACAGCCATGGCTCGCCTGCTGCATCAGGGCACTATGATCGACCAAGTGACTCTAAGCCTCATTATGCTATTGTTCTTTCAATCCAGACTAGATTTATAAATGGCTGCTAAGTGTTTCCGCCCCTTCACCGTGATTCATACTCTATCTTCATTAGAATCTCTCGCTTATGAAAACATGACGGAATGCATGCACGTGCCATAGTGTTGATTCTCATAGCCACCATCCTATCTTCATCATGCTCCATTACTCTTGGTTGCCTCATCTACACATTATACACAAGCCATATGAGACGAACCCGTTTCGCGGTTGCTCCCAGAACCTATCGCAATTTTTTTCCCCCTTCACCCACAACACCAGCACACAACTCCCTTCACGGGCCACGAACGCAGCGGCATCAGCGGTGACGACTACACACTGACCGTTATACGGCCACCTCAATCAGCCGAGCCGGAGTTCCACTGATACCGCAACGTTCAAGCGACAGCGAGCCGCTCGCCAAACAGGTTCTGCTGCTACCGATCGCCACCGCGGCCTGAGATCGCGACGGACGGTCGGGGGTTGTTGAATGAACGCGCGCCGCCTGTTGCGTTGTGGGGTGACTCGAGTCCCGCAACGTGACACATTTCCCGTTTTTTTTTTTTTTGGCTCGGCGGTTACCACCAGAGGGGGCGAAGGGGACGAAAAATAGAAAAAGGGCGAACTGGTTGACAGTTATTCTTCGAACTAACTACCAGGCCGGAACACAGTACACTCTCGGTCTCCCATATTTGCGGCGTCGGCAGAGCGCTTGGGCGAGAAGCAGATGCGACGGCAAACAAACAACCGTCTGCGGGGTGGGCGGACGCTCTCTCAAGTCGAACACTTGGTGATCTAACAGCAGGAAGAAAATGAAAAACGCTAATAGACATCCTGCTTGACTAGACTGACGAGGACCTCCGGGCGAAATTGAAAAAAAAAGTTACAATTAAAGAAAGAAAAGAATTAGAGAAGTGGACCAGCATACGGACTACTTTGGACTGCTTTATGGGTATCTTCGCACTTTGCGCATAGACGACCTCCAGTCAATGGGACCACGATACGCCGAGATCACGGAATCTCGGTGTGACTTCAACGATTGACCAAGTCCCCATGCAACGGAGAAATCGAATCATACATGACTGCAGTGTATTGTTGGCATTTTACGCAAGAAGAGGCACCGAGGAGGAGAGACGGGATTTGTATGCTTTTTTCAGTAGGCGATTCCCGTTTTATCTGCAAGAGGTGGCTCGCATAAACGGCATGCATCCCCAAGGCGGCTTGAGATTTCTGCAGCTTTTTTGGTTGGACAATGTGGTAGGTCGAAGGCAAGGGGTGTTCCTGGCTTCGGAAATAGTACGACTCGACGCAAACTGCCGGCGGCTGAAGGGAGGACCAAGTGTGAAGGAAAGCAAACATGAAAACAATAATGCCCAAAGGCTCAGTCTCAGTAGTCGTCCACTGACGCGCGTACAAAGGCCATCGTAAGATCATACCATAGAAATTTTCATTCTTTGGATATTTCCAGAGAATCGACCGGCGTCGGCAAAGGTGATGGGCTGAGAACGAACCCATGCCGCCGAGACGGAGAGTACGAGCTGATGATGGAATAATCCAGGTTGAACGGGGCTCACCGCCGGTGCGTGGCGCGGGTTCCCCGTTTCAGCACGTGTGGGAAAACTCTGCCCCTTGGGTCCCGATGCTCAGGGCGCAGATATATGCAACAAGTGGCTACGAGAACGAGCAGGTCCGAGGTTGCCCGCCGATGTCACCTATTGGTAGAAACCGGCTGCCGTGTCTGCGGCCGGACCGACGCACAGTGCGCAGCATGTTCAGCCCGTTCGGCCGCCGCCGCCGATATTGTGCGCGGTATATGGCGAGCATCAGCTGAGGGGGAGGAGCGGCGGGCGGCGTTCTCTCAGTGAGCGTGTGGAGTAGCGCGCCGGGATGACGCACGGGGGAGCCAGTGAACCTTGGTTTTTGCCGCAGTCGGGCAAAGAGCATCGCGGCGAATAAAAGCTGGACGGCAGGCGAGCGGCGATTGGGTGGCAGACTGCGGGCGGTGAGCAGCAGCCTTTCGCGCGGCCGTTGACTCGACCGGTGCAACGCGAATTAGGTAAAGAGATTGGCGCAGAGTGGGATAGGTTTAATTGTCTACGGCGGCCGAGCTGCCCCAAAGGTCAAGCCACGCTTGGCGGCTGTGGAGAGACGGGGCCATGGTCGGGAAACCTGCCGCCACGGCGCTGGTGCTTGGCCGTGTGGTGTGCAGCAATTCTGGCCGGCGTCGCTGGCGGCGGTTGTTTTTTTGCTTTGGTGTTGGGGGATGGCGCGCAGCGATGGGCAAGCGGTAGCCAGGCGGGCGGGTTGGGCTTGCCAGTTCTTGCCAAGATGAGCAGGCAGCACCCACTGTGCCACTCCACACCATCCAGGCGTCGATGAAGCAGGCATGCCTGGCCCTCGATCCCCAGCGCGTCAGCGCAGCGCACCACGTGCAATCACGTGCAGCCCGCAACCGACAGAACCGGGATGCTTTGGCTGGCGCGGCAGGATGGCGAACCCTGTCTGGAGTGGGTTCCAGAGACTGCAGCCTCCGCATCGAGCGAGCGAGCAGAAACGACTCCAGATGCGCCCTCGACCTGTCGGCGCCCTCATCGCGCCCTGTCAGCGCACGTCAGCTGCGCGCTCCCAAGCCCGAGGCAGCAATACCAGTGAAGAAGGTGCGGTGCGGCTGAGCAGCGGGCGGCAGGCGGCAACATGTCAGCCAAGGCCAGCCCTGTCGCCCCCAGCGGCTCCACTGCACTGCGCCCGCGACCTTCAACCGCGCTAACTCGCTATCCTATTATCCCACGTCCAAAGTCACGCAGCAGAGTTAGGCCCACCCCGCAGCCGGGTCCACGGCACGCACAACAGCATCCTGGCGAGCTACCTTTGCATTCCTTTTAAACCCGCATTCCCAGCCTGCCCCGGCTGAGCTGCACTCATCTCGCCCAACCCCAGGCATTCAGCTACCGTCATCCAAGACTTCCTTCCCAGCGACTCCCAGCCTGCCCCGAGTGTGTGAAGGTGAAGCTGTGATGCTCTCGACCATACCATAACGACCAGCCGCAACCCCCACCAACACTCACCACGTCCACACGCGACTCGGATCCCGCCTGCCCGAAGCGACTGTGACTCGTGCCCACAGCGACAACCCGCAGCCTTGCAGCCCGCGCGCCACAATCTCCCAAAGCAGCAATCCCGAGCAGCCTACGCGACACCGGCACCATGCCGTACTTCATTAACCCGTTCCACAAACACGACGTCTCCGAGTTCGAGGGCGTGCTGATTCCGCTCGCCGGCGCACCCCATCGCAACACGTCGGTCGACTCCAAGGCCGCTGCCCACGATGAGGCGAGCAAAGAGAAGGATTCCACCGGCAGCAGCGAGTGGTCCGGTGGCCTGACTCTCGACTCCCTGCGTGCTGAGGTTGATGCTGATCTAGCAGCTGGCGGCGTGAACACCGCATACGATCGTACGTCCTGAACGGCCCGCTGTCGCCGTCGGGCTTGTGCCGTTTCCTTGTGATCCCTTCGCCCCCACGTGAGAGTTGCAGATCTGACCTCCGCTGCGTAGGCAAATCCAAGGTCATCAACAAGGCCATCCAGGACATTGGCATGGGCCGCTACCAATGGCAGCTCTTTGCTCTCTGCGGGTTCGGCTGGACTGCAGACAATCTCTGGCTCCAGGTGCGTGGCCGTTGCTGCTTCTCTCCGCCCTCCCTGGTGTGCTGACGGGCGACAGGGCGTCGCTCTTACCCTCCCGCAACTCAGTCGCGAGTTTGACGTCGACGACAACACCATCCGCTACACGACCCTGGCGCTTTTCACAGGCCTGTGCATTGGCGCAAGCTTCTGGGGGATCATGTCCGACGTCATTGGCCGCCGCCTTGCTTTCAATTGCACGCTGTTTCTGGCTGGTGCCTTCGGTCTGGCTGCCGGCGGTGGCCACGACTGGATCTCCACTTGCGCGCTCTTTTCCTGCGTCGGATTGGGCGTTGGTGGCAACCTGCCCGTCGACGGAGCCCTCTTCCTCGAGTTTTTGCCGTTCGCGAGCGGAAACCTGCTTACCCTGCTGAGCATTTGGTGGCCCGTCGGACAGTTGATCTCGTCTCTAAGTAAGCGCTAGATCAAGCTCCGGGTTGGCTTCGGCGTGCTGACGAGAATTAGTTGCATGGGGATTTATTGCCAACTACTCGTGTGCTTCGGAAGGCCCCTGCGCAAAGGAAGACAACTGGGGCTGGCGCTACCTCATTATCACCTTGGGCGCTATCACCTTCGCCATGTTCGTCGCGCGCTTCTTCTTCTTCCATCTTTTCGAGTCGCCCAAGTTCCTGCTCTCGCGCGGCCGGCAGGCCGAGGCTGTTGCCGTGGTGCACGGCATCGCGCACAAGAACAAGGCCAAGACGTGGTTGACCGAGGAGATCCTCAATGAGATAGGCGGCGACCCCGAAATCATGGTAGAGGGCCAGAAGCTTGGCACGGTGGACATCATCAAGCGCAACCTGAGCAAGTTCAGCGCGGCACGTATCCGGCCGCTCTTCAATGGTACGAAGCTGGGCATCACGACGGTGCTGCTCTGGTTCATTTGGGCTGCCATTGGCATGGGCTACCCGCTCTTCAATGCCTTCTTGCCGCAGTATCTTGGCAACAGTGGCTCGTCGTCGACCTATCTGGTCTACCGCAACTACGCCATCACGTCGGTGGTGGGCGTGCCTGGCAGCCTGTTCGCGTGCTACACGGTGGACATCAAGTACATCGGCCGCAAGGGCACCATGGCCATCAGCACCATGCTGAGCGGCATCTTCCTGTATCTGTTCACCATCAGCAGCGACTCCGACTACCAACTCACCTTCTCATCTCTCGAGGCTTTCTTCCAGAACATCATGTAAGAACGAAACCTCTTTCCTTGTTTTTTTTTTTTATTTTTTTTGGCTGACGCCCCCGGCAGGTACGGAGTCCTCTACGCCTACACGCCCGAGGTATTCCCCGCGCCCAACCGCGGTACCGGCACTGGCATCAGCTCCTTCCTCAACCGCGTCTTGGGCCTCTGCGCCCCCCTTGTTGCCATCAACGCTGGACAGGCTAACCCGTCGGGTCCGGTGTACGCGTCTGGCGCCCTGTTCCTCGCGTCATTTGTTGCCATGTGTCTGCTGCCCATCGAGACGAGAGGGAAGCAGTTCTTGTAAAAAGAGGGGGGATTGGTGCAGAGAGTTTTGCTTCTTTGAATTTCAGGAATGAAGAGGAGGAAAAGAAAACGAAAAGCATTGCATTTTGATACCCGTACAAAGGGAAGGGGGGGATGTGAGGAAAGGAGGAAAGGTGCATTGTGATGGATCATGATTGACGTCACGTAGAGATTATTCTCATTCTTATTTCTTGCTGTCGAGCAAGGGAAAAATATCATCAAAGTTTTCGTCATACGTTAGGTGCCCTTCCATCATGAACTGCTGTTGCCATATGTTCGAGACGTCGGTTGCCCTGTCGAGAGAGGGTGGAGCTTGGCTGAGGTATCGCCGGGACTTGGAGGGTTAGGCGAAGATAAGAGAAAAGATGTCAGACAGGTGCGAGAGAGTGAAGTGATTCCTGGTACCAGGGGCGCCACAGGTGCTCGCTCACCGGTAACGATCAAACCATTGGTGTAGATACCTCGTGAGAAAGCACGGCAGAAGGTCAATTCAAGCTTCTCGGGCGGCTGAACGCCTCGTTTCTCGTTTTACCCCACACACGGATCCCGGAACACGAGCGGACGGACGGAACGCCTTACCAGTAGTCAGTGTGGCTTGTCCCTAGCACGGTTGTCAGGAGGTTCGTGGTTACAAGAAGCTGAACATCCTTCCGCATTGGAACGAACGGGGGGGTGGGGGCAGGGATCTTAACAATGCGTACGCTCGGCAGCAGAGAAGAGAAGAGGGATCGAGGCCATCGCCGAACTCCTTTCCCCCGGCGGTGCAGAGAGGTGGGAGGCGTTTTGGATGATGATGACTCGATGGCGTTGTGAGAAAAGAATCTGGTCGATGATAGGCCGAGATAAGGATGGCGCGGGCTGGCCAATCACAGGGCGAGGAGGCGGGCAGCCTATCTTCGGCGTCTGCTGGCGATGGAATCCTGCCCTCCTGTGACAACGGATTTTTGCCAATGCTGCTCGCAGCTCGCTGCCCGGCCGATTGTCTACTTGGCCAGTCGTCTGGCAAGTCGCTTTGCAAAGCAGCTGAGGGGTGTGGTTTGTGGGCTTGGTGTCGAGCTTGCCAGGGCTGATCGGCGCAGGCAGCGCGCAGCACAGTGGTCTGGTTCAGCGATGCCTTTCTCGTGTTTCTCTTTTTTTTTCTGTCCAACTCCACGTTTTACCACGTGGGCTTGGGACAAAGCGTTGACTAAGGACGGGCGTTATCGCGTGGTGCTGCACTGGGCAAGCTGAGCCAAGATGATGGCTTATCTCTGCCAATCTGCAGCCGCTTTCCTCCGCAGCACCATCACTTCGGCACGCCGAATCAGTGTCCGTCTCCGAGGAGATCCGCTCGCCATAATCGCAGACAACCTTGCCCAGCCCATCGCCGCCCATGGTGAACGGCCAATGTCCGCCCGCCAGTCTCGCCGATCCATCTTGTCCCACCAACCGCCGCCGCCGGCGATCAATGGGGGGCCCGGGGAGGACAGAGCTGACCATTGTACAACGCCTTTATTAAGCTTGGCTCATATCAGCCGAAACTTCCAACCAAAAAAATGTCATTTATACCCCGCCTCCGCCGCCCGCGTCTTGTCGGCTTTTCTTGGGCACCGCCATTCACCACCTGAGGACGCAATTCAATCATCATGGCAGTGACCTCTGGTGAGCCGCCGCTCAGCCAAGCCGTCGGCTATGGCGTTGTCATTGGCCTGGGTTTCGCCTTTGCGTAAGTTTCGTAGACTACCAATCCCCAACTCGTACTGACGTAGCCGCTAGTTTCGGCATGATTTTGACCACCTTCATCCTCAAGAGGTATGTTCACTAATTTACCTCAATGGCAACCATCTCCGCATCCTCAGTCTTTATTTCTACCCGCTTCGTCTCTTCAATTCTCACGCAACACAACAGATACAACTCTGAGCTGCAGACGAGTGAAATGTTCAGCACTGCCGGAAGAACTGTCAAATCTGGTCTCGTTGCCTCGGCCGTCGTCTCGTCCTGGACTTGGGCCGCAACTTTGCTGCAATCCTCTGGTGTGGCCTACAACTAGTAAGCTGGCCCGTCCAGACCTCAATTCGCCGATACCTGACATTGTCTCAGTGGCATCTCGGGGCCTTTTTGGTACGCTTCTGGCGCAACTGTGCAGATCATCCTCTTTGCCACCCTCGCCATCGAGCTGAAGCGAAGGGCGCCCAACGCCCACACCTTTCTCGAAGTCATTCGCGCACGCTACGGCGCAGTCACCCACATGGTCTTTATGGTTTTTGCCCTGATGACGAACATCCTCGTTACCGCCATGCTTCTCACTGGCGGCTCCGCAGTGGTCACCTCCCTGACTGGCATGCACACCGTGGCCGCTTGCTTTCTGCTCCCAGTCGGCGTCGTGCTGTACACCATGTTTGGAGGCATCAAGGCTACCTTCCTGACCGACTATGCCCATACTGTCGTCATCTTGATCATTATTTTCGTCTTTGCTTTCACCACTTATGCCACCCATGACATCGCTGGCAGCCCTGGCCGCGTATACGACCTGCTCGTCGAGGCGTCCGCACGTCACCCCGTCGAGGGCAACGCCGAAGGCAGCTATTTGACCATGCGCTCAAAGGAGGGCGCCATATTCTTTGTCATCAACATCGTGGGCAACTTCGGCACCGTCTACCTGGACAACGGGTACTGGTAAGTATATCAATACGCCAAACCGAAATCGTTAAGAACTGCGTTATTGACCGCCAGCGAAGGAACAAGGCAATCTCCGCTTCTCCCGTCCACGCCCTGCCCGGATATATCATGGGCGGTCTCAGCTGGTTTGCCATCCCTTGGCTCGCGGCAACCACCATGGGCATGGCGGCACTCGCCTTGGAGAGCAACCCCGTTTTCCCGACCTACCCGAACCGGATGAACCCAGCCGACGTATCCGCCGGCCTCGTGCTCCCGGAGGCCTCTGTCGCGCTGTTGGGAAGCGGCGGTGCAGCGGCGACGCTTTTGCTGATTTTCATGGCCGTGACGTCTGCCATGTCCGCCGAACTGATCGCCGTGTCGTCCATCTTCACGTACGACGTCTACCAGACGTACTTCAACCCGAAGGCGACCGGCAAGCAACTCATCAACATGTCCCACTGCATGGTCGTGGGCTTCGCCGTCGTCATGGCCGCATTCAGCACCGGCCTATACTACGCAGGGTAAGCCACCCCAGTCCCGCACCTCAAACAACCGCGCCAATGACTAACCGCCGAAACCGCCGCAGCATCTCCATGGGCTACCTCTACCTCCTCATGGGCGTCATCATCTCCTCTGCCGTCCTCCCCGCCACCCTCACCCTCCTGTGGAGCAAGCAAAACTGGGCCGCCGCCACCTTCTCGCCGCCGCTCGGCCTCGCGTGCTCGCTCATCGCCTGGCTCGTGACGGCCAAGAAGGAGTCGGGCACGCTCTCGGTCGACACGACGGGCGCCAACAACCCCATGCTCGCCGGCAATGTCACCGCCCTCCTCTCCCCGCTCCTCTTCATCCCCGTCCTCACCTACACCTTCCGCCCCCAGAACTACGACTGGCTCTCCATGCGCGCCATCCGCCAGGCCGATGACCACGACCTCCTCGCCGCCGACCCCGAACTCGACGCCCCCGCCGCCCCCGGCACAACCGCCACAACCACCGCCACCATGACTCCAGACGAAGAAGCCGCCGAGCAAGCCAACCTCACGCGCGCCTCGCGCCTCGCCCGCGCGCTCTGCGCCTTCCTCGCCGTGGCCTTCCTCGTCCTGTGGCCCATGCCCATGTACGGCAGCGCCTACGTCTTCTCCAAGCCCTTCTTCACCGGCTGGGTCGTCGTCGGCATCCTGTGGCTGTTTTGCAGCACCGCCTGCGTCGGGCTGTATCCGCTGTGGGAGGGGAGGCACACGATGAGGCGGACGGCGGTGGCGGTCTGGGCGGACGTTTGTGGGAGGGGTGGGGGGAGGAAGAAGGGGGTTAATGGGAGGAAGGAGGAGGCCGAGGCTGAGGCTGAGGCTGAGGCGGTGGTTGTGGAGGGGAGGGAGAAGGTGGATGGGGTTGGGAGTGGGAGTGGGGGGAGTGGGGATGTGACGCCGACGGGTGGGGAGAAGGGGGAGAAGCAGTGAGTTGGTGGACGGGGAGGAGGAGGAGGAGGAGGAGGAGGAGGAGGAGGAGTGTTGTGGAGGGGGAGCGAGGGTTTAGATGGTTATGGGTTGGGCTGCAGAGGGACTGGTAAAAGAAGGAAGGAGGGTTACTGTTTTTTCTTTTCGTTGAAGATACCATTACAGCTCGATACTCGTCAATTGAGGCTTTTCTGTCAGCCAAGTTCATGTTTCCCATAGCTTTAGAGCAACAAGAAAGTCTGAAAGGCAGTAAGGCTAAGCCTTGCGTGCTTATACAGCAGCGCGTCCCGGAATCTGTACATGGGAGGCTACGTGAAAGCCTTCAAGCCCGTAACGATTCCACAACATCGAAATGCTGTGCGAGCAGGTACTGGACGCACATGTGCGCCCGCCGACCGACATATCCGTACCGCAGCTCGTACTGCACATCGTACGACTCGAGGCCTTTTGTTCGTACACCTGATAGGTCCGCTAGTTTGTACCAGCATGACGAGATCAGCTGGAAGATCCACCAGTCCTTTAGCACAAGGCTTTGACCGCACAGAGGCCTCAATTTGTAGCTGCTGTCATGCTTCCCCATTAGCCGGAAACGTCCCGCTGCCGCACCCGTCGGGCTGCCACCGCCAATCACCTTCGGTGTTCTGGATGCCACTGCCTGGCTTTTGCCACCCCTGACCCGCGCTTAGCTGCCAGCCAGCTTACACGACCGACGATGTACTGGGCTTTGCAGCTGAACTGCGCCTTGAGCGAGAACGCGAAAAAAAATCTCCGTCGCGTCCACCTAAACTTACTGTGTAGGCTGAAACGGGTTGATGATGTGTGCTACATACAAAGATATTCCCGTAAATATCCTGTCTTCTGTCTGCTTTTGATATTTATACTCCGCCCTTTTGTGATGCTAATCTGTTAGTCCATTGCCCCAAGTCTCGCTAGCTTTAGCCAACAGCATTACTTCCTGATAACCCTTTCGACCTCAGTTTGAACGCTTAAGCCTTGCGACGCCATCTTTCTTTGACTATACCAGTAAAAGAGCTCAAAAATGCCGTCTGCAGAAGTCACCATCGCTGCTCTGACGTTAATTGTCCAAACTCTTGGTCTTCTGTACGTTGTTCTGACTGATTTTGGTTGGCTCCACGGTGAGTTTCCCCTCAAGTATTGTATAAGAGCCCATATATAACGGTGCAGAGCATTGATTTTCATGCTGCGGAATCAGAGCAAGGATGGAATGCCCAAAGGCTTGTTCCTCACCATCCACTTTTCGGAGTTCGAAGAGAACCAATAAAGGGTACGTACCTTGCTTTCTCTCATTCTCTATGCGCCTTCTCAGATGTGTCGATACTAATAAAGTCCCGTTTCTTCCATTAGAAATGCTCACTCGGATGTGGCATTTTGCGGAACACTAGCTACAAGCTTGGTAGTAATGCCACAGGGTGGCTTCACATGGAAGCAAGGTGCAACACTTACGCTTCTCTTCAATCTCGGCATAGTGCACTTAGTCGTGATGGAACACTTCTAAATGTAAACATAGATTGACTTGTTAGAGAGAATTAATGATGGCTTTCGTATCATAGTATCGCACTTACCGATCCCTACTACATGTGAGAACTTGGGGACACCACTCGGGTCCCGGCACCTACCCGAATGCACTTTACTACTGCAATGAAGCATGAATGATGTGAACGCAGCAGTCTGGACACAGGCGTAGCAGTATGGTAATAAATACTCTGTATAGCTCAGAAGCGTCTTCTAATCCAGCACCCCAGCTACACTGCAGGTAGATAAACTTGCACCACCTGATCAGTAGAAGTGGCCATCACTGTGCTAACATCAAGCGTGCGAATATCCGCGGTGTTTATTTTCCTCTTCATGAAACGGCTAAGATGATTGATATAAAAATAAACGGTACGCTCACTCAACGTCAGCCCCACGCAGACCTGCTTATGCAATCTCATGAACGCCAGAATACGCCTGCCACAGCCATCTATACCTGGACACCGAGAGACCCAAAGAAGCACAAAAAAAAAACAAGACCCCCCAACAACACCTAGAATTGCAACCGCAAGCGACACCGATCAAACATCCACCGGCGAGAAGAACCTCCCATGCACCCTCATTTGCCTCTGAATCGCCACGACCTCCTCATCCCTCCACCACCGCCGCCCACCCTCCTCTCGATCCCCACCATCCCCACCATTCGCCGCCGCCGCCACCTCCTCCCCCTCCCCCTCCTGCCCCTCCTTCTTCCTTTCCGCCTTCGCCCTCCCAACACACCCCACCGCAATCGCCTCCATCTTCCCGCACAACCCAAAAATGTGCCGCGCGTCCCGATTGTCCTCCTCGCACACCACCGCCATGAACCCCAACACGTCGCGCATCCGCGCCAAATCGCCCTGCACCTCCGCATCTTCACCTCCACCCCCTCCCGTAGTCGCAGTCGTAGCCGTAGCCGTCGTAGCCGTAGTCGTAGCCGTCGCCCTATCCACCACCTCCCCAAACAGATTCACCAGCGCCGCCGCGCAGTAATACAACAGGTACCAGCGCGTCCCCTTCGCCGTCGGCGGATGGCACTGCAGCAGGTGCACCATGGCGCGGGCGGAGGCGGTGACGTGGGCGCCGGGGGTGGTGGGGGAGACGATGGGGTCGGAGTGGTGCGAGTGCGACGGGTGTGGTGGATGTAGGAGTGGGGGCACCGAGGCCGGGGCCGCGGGCCAGTCGCGCGTGACGCTGATGCAGATGGCGTAGCGGCGGTGGAGCAGCGAGAAGGCGTACCAGTAGCAGAAGTGGAGGACGAGGATGCTGGAGTCGTAGGGGGCGGGGAGGGGGGGGAGGAGCGGGCGGGAGGAGGGGGAGGTGGTGGTGGAGGTGGTGGAAGTGGCGGAGGGGGAGGAGGGGGAGGAGCACGAGCACGAGGGTGAGGAGGATGAGGAAGAGGACGAGGAGGATGGGTACGAGGACGAGGGCGAGGGGCCGGTTCCGCCGGGGCGCAGGTCGGGGGGGATGTGTTGGCGCCAGGCTTCGAGCTCGGCGTCGAGGGCGGTGATGGCGTCGAGGACGACGTCCCGGCGCGGCTGGGCCCAGGCGTGGTCCGAGTAGAGCTGCTTGTAGATCTTGCCTTGGATCTGGGCGAAGGTGCAGCGGGCGCGGAACATGTTGAAGGGGCCGATGTGGCCGATGCCGCCGTCGGAGGGGTTGTCGGTGGGGAGGGAGATGGACATGTCGGTGGCGTCTTGGATGATGGGGGCGCGGCCGGTGCGGATGCTGAGTCTTTGGCGGTGGCGGTCATGTCAGTATGGTTGTAGTTCTGGCGTATGCGCGGTTGGTCTCTACTTACTCCCGGTCGAAGATGTAAGAGATCCAGAAGACTCGTCGTCGCTGCTCCTTGTCCATCTCGCTCATGCGCGGGTCGTTGCAGTCGACGTGAAGACCGATGCCCTGTGCGACTCTGATGGCCGTGGCGAGCATCATCGAAGGCATTTGGGAATTGCACGATGTGAGGAGCATGAATATCGTCTGGGACGCACAAAAGGTCAGCACGGGCGACGGGCAGTGGGCGACACAGGACTGGGTACCATTCCGATGAGAGCCTGAACGCTGAGCAGGTCAAAGTCAAGCGCGGGAAGCTCGCTCTGAATGGCCATGGCATTCTTCATGTACTTCCAAGCCTCCCTCTCCTGCTCCTGGGAGATGAAAGTGGTTCTCAAGCGGGAGATGTGACCCAAAGCGAGGACGGTGTTGATGCTCGCCAACCAGCCGGCCGACTCGGCTGGGCGGGAAAGGTTCTCGTACAAGTGCTGCATGAAAGTGTGCTCATGGTACAAGGGGAGTAGGTTGTTGACACCAGCGAAGAAATCGGCGACCAGAGACAAGACGTCCTCCATGGGCGGGAGCTGGGCGTACTGGCTGAAGCGACGGGCATCGACGTGGTTTTCGCGAGCACTGAGTGACACGGGCGGGCCGAGGCTGCGGGTCACGACGTCCTCGATGATGTCGCTGATCCATCTGGGCCGTCTCGTCTGCCAGATGGCATGCTTCCAGAAGTCTTGCTCGCATTTCAGCATGGCACCGGCGGGGACGCCAGATGGGGAGACTGACCTTGGCTCTTGTTGGTACCCCCTCTTGATAGATCGGAGTCTGCCGACTCGCCCGCGTCGGCAAGGAGGGCATCGATATCGACATCGTAATCGACATGGCCAGCGACATCGGGGGCGGCCTGCTTGCCGTCCAAGATGCCCGAGGCCTTGATAAGGGACTCGACGCGGTCCAATCGGGATTCCAGCGCTTTGACATAGTCGTCCCTGCGTGGGCGGGCGAGTTAGCAGATGGGGATCATGAGCTGAAGCCAGGCACTAGGTCGGGTATCTGCAACATCCGGGGCCCGAAGGCACTACAGCCACGTGGCGCAGCAAAGAAAAAGACAGGGGATCGACACTTGCCTCTTCTTCGGCCTCTGTGGCTTCTCCACGACGGCAAAGACGCAATCCAGGGCCCGTTTGCGGCAAGTGCCACACACAGGCGTCGCGCCGTCGCATTTGATTTTCATCCGGCGGCATCGTTCGCACGCCTGTACATGGCAGCAGTCAGCTCAACCCCGGCGACGCGGAACGATGAGGTTGGGGAAGGGGAGAGCGCGCACCTTCCCCCGCGCCGTCCGTTTCGAGTGGTGCGATGAAGAAGCCATCGAACCGGCGGCGGGTCTGATCCTAACCGACGATCCAACGGCGGCGGCGGCGGATGCGCGTAGCTGGTGCGGCGGCACGACCACGTTGCTGTCTCCCGCCGCCGATGCCGAGGCAGCGAAGAAGGATTCGTCGAACGAGCAGCGGCTGCTGCCGGCGCCACTCCCGCCGTCAAACTGATCGGTGAGACGATCCATCCCACACGTGGCGGAGAAGGCGGCGCTTGAGACGGGGGACGCGCTGAGGACGGGCGACGGGACGGATCGAAGACGCGGATCACGCACGCCCCTCGACGAGAAGGATTCGCTGCGAGCGGAGAGGAGTGGCACTCGGGATTTCGACGAGGAGTCGCGAATACCCGCCCCCCGGACTCTCAAATTCAGTCGTTTGCGCCAAGGGAGAAAGCTGTGCGGGCGGGTCAACGGGCGACGCGGGAGCCATGTGACAGACACTGGGCCTCCCGCATTATTCACTAACGTCCGCATCCGGCTTAGCCTGCCAACCTCGCTGCATCATCTCACGCACCTGCACTGTGACCTCACTTCAAACCACCACGCTTGCTATCCTACCGACGTGCGAGACCACCTGCCCCACGTCCTTCGAGATCCTGATCCGTAATCGAATGGTCCAGCGACCTCCCTTCTTTTTTTTCCTTCCTTCATTGAATTCCAGCCTAGACCAACGTGAATCCAATTTCCTCTGATGAATAGAAAGAAAGACACTCCTAGAAATCTGTGCTCGGTCGGCGCTTTTCCTTTTTTCCCTTTTTTCCTCTCCTTTTCTCCGGTTTTGAACCACACCATCCATCATCCCTCACACCAAACCTCAGGCAAGCCTTAAATGGACGCCGGACTCGAACGCTCCTCCTCCTCCAAAGAAGCAGGAGAATGACCGGACGGGGAATCACGACCGCTCGGATCCAAGAACGGAAACCAATTCGGCACGACATCACCAGCCGGCATGACGAAGACGCCCATGCAGACGAAGCACTTCCACGCGCTGGGGACCCGCGCCGTCGTCGCCTCCCTCTCCCAGCACTCGCCGCAGTACGGGCGCCGGCCCTCAAACGTCTCGCCGCCGAGGTCCGGCGCAGCGTGGAGCTGGACCGCCTTGTACAAGTCGGTGCGGTCGTCCCCGCCGTCGTCGCCGCCCGCCACGCTGTTCGACCTCACCTGCTCGTCGCCGCCGTCGTCGCCGCCGTCGTCGCCGTCGCCGCCCGCCGCGTTGTTCGACCTCACCTTCTCGTCCAGGCGCTCCAGGTGTTCGCGGCGGTGCTTGAAGCAGCGCGCGACGGCCCACTGGCACGAGCACGGCTTCATCAAGTGCATCCCGCTGCGGGCCATGCACGCGTCGCACAGCCGCGCCCACGCGCCGCCGGCGAGCAGCGCGCGCAGCCTGCCCGCCTGCGCCTGCTGCGGCGTCTGCGTCGTCGTCGTCGTCGTCGTTGTCTTCGTCGTCGTCGTCATCATCGTCGTCGTCGTCGCCGTCTGCCCCTCCTCTCCCTCCCCCTCTCCCTCTTTCTCCCCATTCTCTTCGGCGGCCAGGGCGGCGTCGTGCTCGCCGATGCAGGCCGGGCACATCATGTGGTAGCTGGGCTGGTCGGTCACCGTGTCCCACGGGATGTTGTCCGGGCAGATGCGGCACCGCACCGAGGGGGTGCCGCGGGGCGAGTGGTCGCGCAGGCTGTGGCGCTCGTCGCAGCGCACGATCTGGCGGTCGGCGATGTGGACGGGCATGGGCGGGCGGGTGGCGATGTCGGCGTCCATCATGGCGCGCCACATGGTGTCGGAGACGTTGAGGCGCGCCGGGCCCATGGCCAACAGCGCCGAGTCCCGCCTGATGATGCGCGGCTGCCTGTGGAAGTGGTTGGGCCACGCGTGGCGCAGGAAGGCGCGCTGGAGCGTGGTCCCGTGGAAGGCGTCCGCCGGCGGGTGCGCCATGAGGAAGGCGATGGCGCGCGCCTCGATGAGTGATTTGTTCGTCAGGGTGGCTCTCGTGGAAGTGTCGATCTCTTCGCTGTCGTCGAGCTTCCTCTTAATCTTGCTGGGCGTCTGCGGATGGGAAGTAGGGGGCTCGGTGTTGCGGTTGTGAGGCGAAGACATGTTGCCGTCAGTACTCTCCATAGGAATGGGACTGAGGTGAGTGGACACAGGTGTCATCGTCCTGCTCGGAGGAAGCATGCGCATGGAACTCAGAGCACGGCTGCCCGCCACTCGTTTGCTCCTGCAGACAAAGCTATTCAGCAGGCGCCGCGCCAGCCGAACAATCTAGTGACCGGCCAAGCACGGCAAGGACAGTACTCTAGCTCACCTCCTCAAGCTTGGCACGCCAGTTGCAGCGTTGGTCGAGACTTGAAGCGCACTGTCGTCGATATTGTGCTGCTGAACATTGTGCTGCTGGTGAGAGTCATACTGCTGGACACCCTGTTGCTGGTAAGGATACGACGGGAGGGAAAAGCCCTGCGACTGCTGTGAGTTTCCTCCTCCGTGACCGGTGGCGAGAGTCGGCTGCGAATCACGCGCGATGTTGCTGTTATCGGATGGAGGCGCTTGAGTGGCAACAGTGGCCGAGGCTCTCTCCTCGTGCTGCTGCTCAAAGCGCTTAGAACTGTCGTCAAGGCCGTCGTTCGGCGGCGGGTGGTGCGGGCCGGGCGCGGACATGGTTGGGGGTGGATGGATACGGATGTGTTGGAAGGAAAAAGAACTGGAGGGACCGTCCTCTGCGGTTCATGTCGCTGGCGGATCCTAAAAGAGCGACACAAAGACAGAGATGCCCTGATCGTTGCGGCTTTTGCATCGGAGATGAATGACCATAGACTTACGCAAGGCTATGTAACTAGAAAGTTCGAAACCATGCCTGGCTGCAATATACAGAAGACGCTTGAGTCCATGAAAGTTCCATGTGTGCGTGAAAGAACGGCAATGCATCCATCTCATCCCCTATTAGTCCCTCGCAGTCTTTGCCTCCCTGGAAGCCACCCATTACGTCACTAGTGGGTTTCCCTCTAACGCAGTACCTTCCACCAGTATAGTAATATCCCACTCTCATCATGTCGATGTCGAATACGTTTCCTCTGTAGTGGAATGAATGAACCACGCGCGCTTACCATTGTCCGGAAGCCCCAGTCCAAAGGCGGCAGCGTCGAATGTGGGCTTCCGCCCTGGGTGATCATGGAAATCGCATATTCGAACCCCTTGCCACTTCTTGGTGGTCCATACTCCTACACACTGTTCCAAGGCGAGTATGTAGTCGAGCAAAAGATCGTTAGGGACATCGTCGGCGGTTGGACATCCGCTACTTTTGCTATTCAGGACTCGTCCAAGCTTGCAACGTTTGGCCGCCAACATGAGAGCCATAAGCCGGCGCATGCCATCACCAGGGGGAGTATTCTCGTAGATGTCGAGGATGTTCGGTAGGCTGACTGTGGGCTGTGTATAACGGAGAAGGCCGGCGACCAAGTTGATGATGACGTTCTTGAGCGACAGAACTCCGCGGCAGTCTGCGAAGTAGTACAAGCGGAAAATAGACATGTCAATATCTGCGACTCCGCGACCATCTGGGCCTTGATCCGAGGTCAATGTTTTCGGCAGCGTGGGTCTGCCATAGAGCCATTCCTTGAAGCGTTTAACGGTGTCGACATCATCTTCTTCAAGACGGATGACGCCTTCATTGCCTTCCTTGAACCGACCCTTCTTGAAACCAGCCTCGAAGTACGATGAAGCGGCACACAGTAGACCTTGATGGAACTCCAACTCTTCAGAGCGCTCGCCTTTTCCGACGACGACCTTCACAACCTCGCCACGTTCTGCACTGGGGCTAACAAGCCAGTTAGTGACGGCCTGTGCGGGATCTGATGTATTGAGTGGTACCTACGGGGGTGGAAGGACAGGCTCCGGGCCCTCGCAACTGGTATTAAACGACCAGAAATACCCCGTTCCGGTCAGTATTTTGCTCATTTCTTGATAGAGACTGCGTAGATCCCACTGGTATAGGAATGATTGCAAGGCGGCGTGGGTTCTTGAGCTTTTTATTGGTCGCCAGCGTGGTCAATGAATGGATATGTTTTGAGTGAGAGTGTAAGGATGGAAGAGGAGGGATGACGTTAAGAAATGGCGATGCCAAGAAAGCAAATGGGGCGAGGGAGGAGCCACCGGGAGACTGCGCGGCAGGAACCAATGCGTGAATGCAACTTCAGGAAGACATGTACAATTTGCTTTGTTTTCATTCCTACACCCCTACTATACACCTCGAACTCCTCTGAAATGCTACCAGCTCACCTTTAATTCGGACCCTCAATGAGCCACTTAATGCCATTACCCTGCTTGACGTTGCTGAACGCCTCCTCCGCGCCCTCGAAGGACACCTTCTTGCTGATGAGCTCCTTGACGCTCAGCCTTCCCGAGGCAATCATGTCGACAGCGAGCTGATAGTCGCCGGACGAGTAGCGGAAGCTTCCCGTGACGCGGAGCTCCTTGGCGCACATGGCGCCGATGGGGAAAGTGATGTCGGGCTAAGTAACACCACAGCGTTAGCACGCACAGCTCGCTCGGCATCCAAAAGACGACCATGCTCCACTCACCTTGCCCATACCGCCCTGCGTGAAGCGGCCACCGGTCCTCGCAACATGAATGGCCGTCTGAATGCACACCTCGGCGCCACTCGCATCAATGACAACGTCGGCACCAGGGCCGAGGCCACACTCCTCAATCATCTTCTTCGCATTCTCCTCGGGCGACACCTTCCCGCTCCTAAACACATGCGTGGCGGCATACCCCCTCGCAAACTCCAGCCTCTCCTCATTCACATCCACCACCACCACCCTCGTGGCGCCAAACACCTCCCTCGCCACCTTACAGCACAACAGCCCGATCGGCCCGGCCCCAAACACGACGACGCTCTCCCCCGGCGCCACCTTCGCCATACGACAAATATGCACGCCCACGCTCGCCGGCTCCACGAGGGCGCCCTCCTCGAGGCTGACGCTGTCGGGGAGCTTGTAGCAGAAATCCTCGGGCAGCGCGTAGTACTTTGCGAGGGTGCCGTCGTAGGGCGGGGTGGCGGCGAAGCGCATGTCGAAGCAGAGGTTGTAGTTGCCCTCCTTGCAGCGCACGCAGTACCGGCACGGGATGCCCGGCTCCATGGCCACGCGGTCGCCCGGCCGCAGCGACGTCACCGCCGACCCGACGCTGTGGATCACGCCCGACGACTCGTGCCCGAGCACCATGGGCGCCTCGACGACGAAGGACCCGATGCGCCCGTGGACCCAGTAGTGGACCTGTTTTGTTTGGGCAGGGCGGTCAGAGAGGGGTGTGTGTGTGAGAGAGAGAGTGTGTGTGCCCGGACGGGATACATACATCGCTGCCGCAGATTCCGGTGTACTTGACGTTGACCTAGACATCACCAACGTCAGCGGGGGGTTGTTACTTCGGGATAGGAAAATGAGAAGGAGAATGGAAGCGCATCCCCCTCGCGGCTCGCTCACTCCACCAGAGCAAAGATCAACTCACAATCACATCATGCTCGTTCTTGAGCTGCGGAATCGGCCTGTCTTCATATTTGACGCTTCCCGGCTTCTCGAGGATGAAGGAGTTGTTCTGCCGTCGTGGAATCGTGCGTGTCAGCGGCGGGGTGCAATGGCGGGGTTGCGGGGCCAGTTCGGTGTGACTTACCTGGGCCATTGTGGTGCAAGGCGCAGTTGGAGGCTGAGTGTTGGCAATGTTCGTGAAGGGAGGCTGAGAGCTTGGGAGGGGAAAGGCACAAAAAAGCTCGGAGAGAAGGAGGGGGGAGCCGGAGAGAAGACAACATGAGTGCAGCGAGCATCATGCGAGACGCGTTCCCCCGCGACGGTGGAGCTGTGACGTTTTCCCGGTGGGCGCCGCTGCGGCGGGCGCGACCGGCGGGCAAATCTCCTGCCAGCGCAATTCTCCCGCCGCTTTAGCCGCGAAAAAGGCAAGTCTCGCGACAAGCAGCAAAAAAAAGTCCAGCTCGAGGATCCAGCTCGATTGTTTCTAGGTCTATCATGCCATCTATGCGTCTTGTCTTGTGATCTCTCGGGAATCAAAAAAGTTCTAGAACCGAACCAATCCCAACCCGCTGTGCTCCGAAGGAATCCCACCAAGCGCCCGGTCCCTGGATGAGACGAGAACAAGTCTTAGTCCCAGTCATTCAACCCCTTGAACTCATCCAGCAGCTGCTGGTAAGAGTCTCCCATGTCGTTAGCTTGTACCGTCATCTCGTCGTGCTCCACGGCGTGCGATTCGCCCAAGTACGCCGTCTTCCAACTCCAGACAGTCCACCAGCAGCGCACGGCTTTACGCCCGCCCTGGCAGCCCCAGTCGTCGTAACCCGTCTCGTATCCTTCATTGCAGATCTTGAGGCCGGCCGCCTGCATCCTAGTGCGGAACTCCTCGACCTGCGGTTGATAAGCGATGCGGAGCGGGAGCTCGATGACCACTCTCGCACCAGCCTCGCGTGAGAGTCGGGCCATGATTGCTTGCACTAGCCATCCAGGATGCTCCGGAGAGTAAAGTGGATCCGCGGCCAGGACGAAGCGAAAACGCTGGCTTTCTTGATAGTCAGCCTCCTTCACAGCTTTGAGCGATAGATCCATTGACGACGGGTCCGTCCAGTCCAGAACTGCTGTATGAGCCGATGCAGTGTGCCGGTCGAGAATATCTTTATTCGAGAGCGCGTTACGATCTAGGTTCTCCACTATTTCAGGGAGGTCTGTCAGGAGTACATCTGTGCCCATGACCATTGCAGCGGACAATCCGACGAGGCCGGTGCCAGAACCTAGCTCAAGTACGGAATGCGGAGGTAGATGCTTTGCACCGGGAAGACTGCTCTCATCGGCGGCCAGTCGCCAAAGCCGTCGCGATAAGAGGTACGACGATGCCCAAGTCTTCAGTCCAAGGTTGTCTGCTGTCAGCGCCGGCTCATGGATTTCGATGTCCTCGCTGGGCCCGTCCTTGGCGGCGGGAATCCGAAACTTGCGCGATATCGCTCCCATAGCCGTCCGGCCGGACCGTTCGCTGAGACGAACGCTAGCAGCCTCCCAGATGTCCTCCTTCACCGAGTCGTCCTCAATCCAGCGCAAATCGCTCGCAATTATCCTTGTCAGGTAGGTGGCCAAGCCTTCCGGATTGATCTGCATGGGCTGGGCCTTCACGGCACTCATGCTTTGTCGGCGCGCCGATTTCACCGTCATGGGCGTCTCGTCATCTTCGGTGTCGCTTCCTTCCCACGAGGGCGGCTCCGAGGTCAGCAGGGTAAGCGTGTTCAGAAGTTCTTGGGCCGAGGGCTTTGTGTAGAGCTGAGGAAGGTCCAGCACTGGCACTGTCAGCTTACAGGGTTTAGCACATTCTGGAGGTGATTTCCATACCATGCAGGACCATCCCATTCCTTTCTGTGTTCTCGTCGTCCATGATCTGCGGGGGAAGAGCAAAGTTCAGGGACGCGGAGAGGGTATCGTGGGGGAAAACTAAAGGGTGTGGCCAAAGCGCCGATTCGCCGATGGCGCGCCGGCCAAGTCTCGAACGCCATGTTCCAGAAAAATGGCCCACCGCTCCTTCAGTTTTGGCAGCAACATCCAGCACCCTATTTCAAGACATCCTTGAAGCCGTAGTATGCCTGATCCATGTCGAAATGGAACTCGCGCGCCTGGTCCTCGGACAGTGCGTCGGCCGCCTTCATTTGGTTCAGAGTGATCAACCACTGGATGATCTTGCCCTTGTTCTCGAATTCCTTGTCCGTGACCCTGTTGACGGATTGGATGATGTCACCTAGAATCGGATGGAGCACATCCTTGGACAGCAGGCCCATTTTGATGGCATCTAGGAGCGTGATGAAGTTCTCCGTGGCAGAGACAACCAAGGTCGCATCCGCCGTGTCGTTGCCAGGGGCAGCGGGCCTGTGAGAGGGTTGTTCGACCGTGGCTGGGATGCCGACCTTGAGGCGTTCGGTTGCGCGGGGGCAGTCAAGCTGTGAAGCGCATTAGCCATGGTGCAGTGAAAGCACGGCCTCTCGACAACATACATCCCACTGACGCTTGAAAGCGTCCAGGTCCACGAATGCGTTGGACACTGCCTCATTGGCAAGGTTGGACTTATACTGCTTCAAGAGACGGCTGCAAGTGTCGGTGTATTCATTTTCGTGGATCGAGTCCTTCAGATAGGCCTTCTCGAGAGCATCAAGAGTGACGATGATGCTGTAGATCTCGGCCAATGATTCGTAAAGGTCGCGCTCGGTGCTGGTGGTGGACAGCTTCACTTCCTGCAGCAGCCTGGGTTAGGCGCGGCGCTGGCGGGCCAGGTTCCTGGTGCGACGCACCTCATCAAGATTGATCGTGGCCGAAAGCGCAGAGGTCGGAGTGTAGCTATACGGCGTCGGCGCGTACGGTAGCTGTCTTTGGGCGTACATTGTTGCTCAGTGGGGCAGGCTGGTGGTTGTTGAGGGCGGGCGTTGCGGACATGTGAGGCGTGAGCTCCTCCGCTCCGCGGCGCTCGGGCCAAGCAAGCGACCGGGATGCTGCGACGCTAGCTACAAAATTTCCCAGCCCTCCAAGCACCGCGACACTTTTCCTCGCCAACCCACTGCCCGCGCAGCACCACACCATGGCGCAATCCAAGTCGACCAGAAAGTTCGAAAAGAACCACCTGAAGGATACCCTCAAGCGCCGCAAGGAGGGCAAGAAAATCAAGCAGCGCGTCCAGATCAAGGAAAAGCGCAAGGCGCGACGTGCCGAGGACAATGAGGTTGCCAGCGATGTCGAGGCCGAGAACCAGGCCAAGCGTGCAAAGAAGGCTGAGGATACCAATCCCTTTGGCGACATGACCGTCGACGACTTCTTCCAGGGCGGCTTTGACATCCCCGAGCACCCCAAGTCGAAGAAGCAAAAGACCAAGGACGTACCCTCCAAGACCGGCAAGCGCAAGCGTACCGATCCCGCCCCTGGACCCGCCGAATCCGATGACGATTCCCTTGACGCCGACCCTGTTGCCGACGACAGTGCTTCCGAGGCCGATTCTGGTGACGATGTCGACGCACACAAGCAACATCTGGAGGAGCTCAAGAAGAAGGACCCGGAGTTCTACAAGTACATGCAGGAGAACGACCCCGAGCTGCTGGGCTTTGCTGAAGACGCCGATCTGGCCGAGATTGACGAACTGAGCGCCAGCGAAGCGGAAGACACGCCCAAGAAAAAGAAGAAGAAGAGCAAGAAGCAGGAAGATTCTGACGACGAGGAAGCTGCCGCCAGCAATGAGCTCACAAAGACACTGGTCAAGAAGTGGAGCACCGCAATGACTGAGAAGCATTCCCTGCGTGCCACCAAGGAAGTTGTTCTGGCTTTCCGTGCCGCAGCCCACTTGAACGAGGAGGACGGCAAGGAATACAAATATTCCATCTCGAATCCTGACGGTAGGTTTTCTTTTCAACTGCTACCCGAACATGCTTGCTGATTTGTCGCAGTCTACCATGAACTTCTTTTGCTCGCTCTGAACCGCGTTCCGGAGGTCCTCCAACACCACCTTCCCGTCAAAGAGTCGGCCACCGGCAAAGTCCGCGTTCCCACCGAGGGCAAGAAATTCAGCAACATGACTCCTATGCTCAAATCCCATGCGACATCCGTCATGCATCTCCTTGGCAGCCTCTCCGACGCCGCCACCCTCCGAATGACGGTCAGCTCCCTTCTTCCCCTTCTGCCATATATCTTGTCCTTCAAGAAGCTCCTCCGCGACCTGGCCAAGACCATCGTTTCGATATGGGCCGACTCGTCCAACACCGAGGCTACGAGAATCGCTTCTTTCCTCGTTCTGCGCAGATTGATCGTCATTGGAGACGCTGGCATCAAGGAGGCAACCCTCAAGGCTGTGTACCAGGGGTTCGTTCAGGGCAGCCGCAATACGACGGTGCACACGATTGCAGGCGTGAATTTGATGAAGAACTCTGCTGCAGAGCTCTGGGGCCTGGACCCTAACATGGGCTACACGACCGGATTCACCTTCATTCGCCAGCTCGCCATCCACCTCCGGACCAGTATCACGAACAAGTCAAAGGAATCGTACAAGACTGTGTACAACTGGCAATATGTGCACTCACTCGATTTCTGGTCGCGTGTCGTGTCCAGCCACTGCGATACCATGCGCGAGGCCGAGTCTGGCAAGGAGTCGCCTCTCCGCCCCCTCATCTATCCCATCGTGCAAGTCACGCTTGGCGCCATGCGCCTTATCCCTACGGCGCAGTACTTCCCGCTGCGGTTCCAGATGATCCGTTCTCTCCTCCGCATCACGCTTTCCACATCGACATACATTCCGCTTGCGCCAGCGCTGTACGAGGTGCTCAACTCGGCCGAGATGCGCAAGCCGCCCAAGCCGGCGACTCTGAAGCCTCTCGACTTCGCCACCAACATCCGCGCCGCCAAGTCGTACCTGCGCACGCGTGTGTACCAGGACGGCGTGGGCGAGCAGGTGGCGGAGCTGCTCGCCGAGTTCTTCGTCCTCTGGTCCAAGAACATTGCGTTCCCGGAGCTGGCGCTGCCGATGCTCGTGATGCTCAAGCGCTGGATGAAGGATGCCAGCAACAAGACGAAGGGCAACAAGAACACCAAGGTCAACCATGCCATTGGCATCGTCGTCCAGAAGCTCGAGGCCAACTCGCGCTGGATCGAGGAGCGCCGGGCCAAGGTCGACTTTGCGCCGAACAACCGGGCGGGGGTGGAAGGCTTCCTGAAGGAAACGGAATGGGAAAAGACGCCTCTCGGGGCATATGTCGTCGGCCAGCGCAAGACGCGCGAGGAGAAGGCGAGGTTGATCGAGGAGGGCCGCAAGGAGGAGGAGAAGAAGAAGCAGGAGGACAGGCAGGAGAAGGCGAAGGAGAGGAGGGGTGAATTCGAGGGGTTTGAGGAGGGGGATGGAGAGGAGAGCGAGAGTGACGAGGAAGTCGATGAGATGGAAGTCGACGGCAGCGACGACGAGTAGCTGACAGTAGAGCCGATGCAGTCGGAAGCATGGTCAAGGAGTTCCGGGTTTCGGGGCACACGCGCAATGGATATCCCCGCGTGAACAAAAGCAGTGGGTTTTACAGATCAATGAATGATTGTCACGTGCAGATAAGTGATGAAAATCCGGGGTCGGTTAGGGATTTGTGGAGTGGGTCCGAGCTTGCCGTCACTGCCCTTCACATGCCTGCCAAGGCCGAGGCTCCCCACGACAGCCCTCCGAATCGTCGCGCCCGCCAGCTCCACCATGTCCACAGGAGCTCTCACGCCTCCCTAGACGGTCCCCGGTCGATCCCCGAACGATGCGGCAGCATGGCTGTCCAGTCCACTCTTCGCCATAGCGAAGACCCCCTCCACGCCCTGTGGCAGCGCTACACCACCCTCCTCCGCACCCGCGCAAAGTCGCTGTCCAAAACAACACAGCTCCTCTCGACCCTCGCTCTCCTGCTCTCGATAATCGGCGCCGGCTATGGCGGCAACCGGTGGTGGCGGCGACGCAAGGCCGAGAAGGAACACGGGCGCCGGCTGCTGCGACGCAACTCTGGCCTGCGCGGCAAAGACGGCTCGCGCACCATCTTCGTGCCCACCAAGGGCGAATCGACAAGCAAGGTGACCATATATCCGACGAAGCCAACCACCTTCGATGCCCACAGACGACTTTTCCTGCAGCCGCCCCGCGCCGCCGGCCTGAGCGATGGCCACACGCCCCAGGTCCCCCCGCCGCAGACGAAGCCCGGCTTAAACCTTGCCTTCCTGCACCAGTTCCTGAGCCTGCTCAATATCATGATACCGAGATGGAACAGTAAAGAGACGGGGCTGTTGCTCAGCCACGGTGTCTTCTTGATGCTGCGGACATATCTTTCGCTGGTCGTCGCCCGACTGGACGGAGAGCTTGTGCGCGACCTTGTGGCTGGCAACGGGAAAGCTTTCCTGTGGGGTATCGTCAAGTGGTGCGGAATCGGCAGTTTCGCCTCGTATACCAACGCGATGATCAAGTTCCTACAGTCCAAGGTCTCCATCGCCTTCCGGACACGGCTGACGCGGTACATCCACGATCTGTACCTGAACGACCATCTAAACTACTACAAGCTCTCCAACCTCGACGGCGGCATCGGTCAGGGCGCCGACCAGTTCATTACTCAGGATCTCACGCAGTTCTGCGCCGAGGCTGCGGCTCTGTACTCGTCTCTTGGAAAGCCTTTTGTTGATATTTGTGTTTTCAATTACCAGCTTTTCCGTTCTCTTGGTCCCCTGGCATTGGGCGGTCTTCTAGCAAACTACTTCCTTACAGCTACTATCCTCCGCAAGCTCTCGCCTCCATTCGGTAAGCTCAAAGCTGTGGAAGCACGCCGTGAAGGAGACTTCCGTGCCCTTCATTCTCGCCTCATCGCCAACGCCGAAGAAGTCGCCTTCTACGGTGGAGATCAGATGGAGAGAACTTTCCTTGACAGGGGCTTCAAGGAGCTCAAGCATTGGATGGAGGGGATCTACAGTCTGAAGATCCGCTATAACATGCTAGAGGACTTTGTCCTAAAGTACTCCTGGTCCGCATTCGGTTATCTCATCACCTCCCTCCCCGTGTTTCTTCCCGCCTGGGGCGGGCTGGGAGGCGCCACGGAGCTCGCCGACGCGGCCGAGCGCAGCGGGCGCGAGCGCAGCCGCATGAAAGACTTCATCACCAACAAGCGCCTCATGCTCTCGCTCGCCGACGCCGGCGGCCGCATGATGTACAGCATCAAAGACCTGCAGGAGCTGGCGGGCTACACATCCCGCGTCTACACGCTCATCAGCACCCTCCACCGCACCCACGCCGACGCGTACTACCTGCCGCCGGGGCAGCGCCCCGAGCTCTTCTCCCTCGCCGACGCCCAAGGCACCGTGCACAAGGGCTTCGACGGCGTGCGGCTCGAGCACGTGCCCATCGTGGCCCCGGCCCTGTACCCCATGGGCGGCGACGAGCTCCTCGACTCGCTCTCCTTCATCGTCCACTCGGGCGAGCACCTCCTCATCACGGGGCCCAACGGCGTCGGCAAGAGCGCCGTCTCGCGCGTCGTCGCCGGCCTGTGGCCCACGTACCGCGGGCTGGTCTCGCGCCCCCGCTCCACCGGCACCGACGGCATCATGTTCCTCCCCCAGCGGCCCTACCTCAGCACCGGCACCCTGCGCGATCAGGTCATCTACCCGCACACCGCCGTCGACATGAATCACGCCGGTCGCCGCGACTTCGAGCTGTCCAAGGTCTTGGAGGAGGCCAGGCTGGGATATCTGCCGGATCGCGAGGGCGGGTGGGACACGCGGAAGGTGTGGCAGGATGTGTTGAGCGGCGGCGAGAAGCAGCGGATGGGGATCGCGCGGCTGCTGTATCACGAGCCGCGGTATGCGTTTGTCGATGAGAGCACGAGTGCTGTGAGCAGCGATGTGGAGGGGCTGTTGTATGAGAATGCGAAGGCGAGGGGGATCAGTAAGTTTCTCTTTCTCTCTTTCTTTCTCTTCTTTTTTTTTGTCTTTCCCCTCCCTCTCTCGACCGTTGTAAAGTAAAGACTAACGCAATGCGCAGCACTCATCACCATCTCCACCCGCGCCTCGCTCAAGCGCTACCACACGTACACCCTCACCCTCGGTCTCGGCGAGCACGGTGATGAGTGGGATTTCCAGCGGATCGGCACCGCGCAGGAGAAGTCGTCGGTCGAGAAAGAGCTGGCGGAGCTGCGTGAGCGGCTCGAGCGCGTCGAGGAGTGGAAGCAACGCCGGAACGAGATTGAGAGGGAGTTGGGACAGGTGTGGGTTGAGGGTGTGGATGAGGCGTTGGCGCCGCCGCCGTATGCAGAGGGGGAGGGGAGTGGGGTTGTTGTCGCAAGGGGAGAGGGAGACGAGAAGGTGGATGATAATGAGGTTGCGGTGGAGGATGATTAGAGGGGGTGGGCTGTGTGGTTGGTGTTGTAGAGAGAGAGCGAGAGAGAAGATATGCTATGAAATGTACTTTTGATGCTTGTCAGCTGGGATGGCCTGGCTGTAGTCGGTGCTTTCGTGAAATGGGGTAGATTGTCTTTTTGGGTAAGCGCTTGTTTTCTGGTTGGCGGTGTCAACAGAGTCTTGCGGTGTTGGAAGGCGCGATGACCAAGGGGGGTATTTAGTACTTTCTCTTGGGTAGCTCAATACAACAGCCGTTCACCTCCTCAAGCTTTCACGCCCCAAGCCCTTTCAGCGGCGTGCGTGTGTCATTCCCTCTTTCACGTACACTGCCTTTTACATTTCGGACGTGAACAACTTCACACACTCCTTAACAACGACATACAATTCTTCTGAATAACACCCCATCCCACCTCTACAGCATGTCTCCAATCATCGTCGAGAGAGATCCCTATACGAGCCTATACTCAGAAGTGCCGAGGCTTCCCCATGTTCTTCCTACATGGTCGGTACCTCCCCTTCTCCCAGCATCCCCCAGCTCAGACAGAGCCTGGTACAGGCCAGCTAACGCATCTATGACCTTCCAATTCAAAGCCAATCTTCTTAGGATGACAAGCTCCTCCGCATTGAAACCGTCGTCGACAAACGGCCCCCCAGCAGCGGGTTCCTATTCCACATGCAGTACCAGCGCACACACCAACTTGTCTTCGCCGCCGCCGCCTCCGCCTCCTTTTCTTCTTCGACGATACCCACCCTTCAACGGCTACATTCCTCTAAGAAATTAGGTAGTTCAGGTCAGATCAGCGACGCGGCAGGACTCATCCACCTCACGGCGACCGCCGGCAGGGGCCGACGATGACGACGCCAGCGATGGTTGTTGCACGCGGTTTAGTTGGACTGTTCTATGCACCCCTGCGAGCTGCCGCTTCTGTTGCCAACCGGGTGGCAGCTCATCACAGAAAACACGGCGTGCCTGGTTCACGCTTGCCGTCGCTGCTGCCACCTGCCCGCCCCGCGCGCATCGTCCCTTGGTCTCATCGAGAAGAACGTCACGTCTACGAACCATCAGTAGCTGACCAGCACTACGCTTCCGCGTTTGGACACCGTTTACTCCTATTTACGTACGTCTAGGCACCAGAACACACGATGGCCTGCCTTGCCTTGCCCAACCCCTGGCTCCGGCTTCACACTCTGGACTCTTGCCCGCAAGCTGACAACGGATATGCCTCTGCTCCTCGCCAACACCAAAATGCCCTCTACTACATGGCAGAAAGGGATCCGCGCCCCTGAGGCTCCAGACAACCGGCCGTGAGCACTTGGGAGAAGACACCCTGGCCCCGCCGTCGTAAGCTTGCTTTCTACGAGGCGCCCATCAGCAGTGGCGGGCCTCTCGCGTTACCAGACATCCAGCCAGCTGGTCCGCATTACAATCTGCAGACCACCTCAGCTACAGAATCTGAAATTACTGGCAGCGAGTCAGTACATCTCACAGTTCAGGATGAAGGTCTTTTACAGGCCAGGCAAGACGCACCTCGTCCCGGACGCCTTGAGCAGACTCATCGATGAGTCCGCCGCACCACCCGAGGCGGACCCCGAGATTCTGGGTCCAGTCAACGTCTTTGCCGTTACCGTGGTCGAACTATCTGACGAAATCAAGTCGCGCATCAAGCGAGCTTTATCTCGTCGACAATCATTGGAAGCTGAAAGGCACCATATCCCATACGATCACCGCCACCAGGATTTGATCCACCAGGCGCATCGTCTTCCTCCGACCGCACCAGGATCTCAATCCACCAGCGCGACGAGCCCGTAACCTTACGTCTCTTTCAAAGACTTCTTCTCAAGAACCTTCACAACGCTTCCGCTCCCATTCGCTCTCGACGTCGAAGAAGTTCAGATCAGACGGACAGCTTTGAGGCAAGGAACAACGGGACTCGACCCTCCGTACCAGCACCCCGGTTCGGAACGACTTCCCACCCTACGGTTCCGCGCTTTCGAAGCTCCTCCGTACGATCCCTACCGGATCTCCGCCAAAGCTCTTCCTCGTCCGCGCCGCTCTTCACAGCTTGCTTCTATATTCCGCAAGCTTCCACGGCCTTCTGGCCAAGAAAGGAAAGAAACACCACTGAGGATCGAGAAGGACCAGCCCGACGGTCAAGCTGACCTGGGTTCGCGGCTACCGCCGTTATCTCCTTGGTTGTTTCCCTTTAGCAGTACTAGATAATAATGAAATTGAATGTGAACGCGCGTCTTCTGGCTTTGCGAGTATCTTGACATCGTATTGAGCCGACCGATATTTTTATATGTATGTCCTCCGTGTGGCTAACCATACCATTAAATTTCCGAGGCTGTACACTAGAGAAAGACGCAATGGTCGAAATTGGCTTCCGTATTATGTACGACGGAGGGAAAGAAGGGCGTGTGGCTTGCAATAGAGATTGGGCCGACGATTGCCTGTGTTTCTCAGCCAATCTGTGTATGTGTCGCAATTAGTGGGGGACCTAAACATAGCTAATGGCGGCTTGAAAATGATTGCATCATGATAGATAAGTAGAACTATAAGATGTTGTCGAGGGGGGACGACAAGATAGAAGTGTTCGGGGCGGGGAAAGAGTCCTTGCACTCAACTTAACACACGCCATGCAGAGCAGCACTAATGCGGGGATAGCTAGGCTACCGTTGCAAGCCGTTCGACGCGCTAGCACTACGCCATGGCATGCGCGCTACTCTTAACACCAACACCAACTCCGCATAAGGCCAGAACAAACCAATGAAGATACCGGATCAAACCTTGCGCATTAAAGCAACCAGGTGAAGATCTTCGCCTTGCTCAACCCCGATGCAGTGAGTCTACCCACTGCGACCACGCTGCCCTGATTAGCTGACTCTACTTGGCATTTCGTCGCAGCGCCCGAACCCCAGCCAACGCCCATTCCCTCCGCTCGAGCGCGACGCCACAATTAGCCTGCAAACCTACTGCACAAGCCCGCTACCTCCGACCGAGTACCGCAACCGCTTACGCGTTGTTGATTGCGTGCGATACCAAACACCCTCCTCAGACCGCTAACCTGTATAACTTTGGCAAGCATCACTTTATGGAGGCGAAGCAGCGCCTGGACCGAGAGGTGGCGCTGTTAGCTTATTAGGGAGCATACAATGGAAAACCAGAGTATGGGCCGGATCCAGGGTAGCTGTGCATCCGGAGTCATAGTATAACGGTTACATTATTGATCAAGCAAACTCTAACATCTTCTTGGGAGCATCAGTGTACCATATTGGAGCCTCAGCAAGCATTGAAAGCTTGGAACTGAGCTTGATAGCATTCAATTGCCATATGATGACGAGAGCGTGGCTTGAACTCTTGATTCTACGAGTCCAACAACCCACGGCTAAGTTTCTCATGATCAGCAACCTTGGCGACAGTCCAAGGCAGGCGGTTTAGATAATGTATTCCGGAAGTCCTCTAAGGGTATACTGTCGTTGTCTTGTGTAACTGCGGATTCCTCAGTCATGGAAGAACAATGGCGATCGGATGCCATACAGACGGACCGCTCAGAGCCATGATTCCTTTGGTAATTTGACAATGTCTGGGTACTTTGTTTGTTATCATCAACTATTCTTTGTTTCGGGATCACGCGGATGTAGTCTTACTCACACACTCTACTCCTTGTAAAGGCGCACATAGGCGAAGCGCAGTGCGGCAAATCTTTCCCCATAACATTTTGCATCAGCACCTTCTAATGACACTCTATATACGCCTCAAAATGATACATGGATGCGGCTCGATACATACGATGCATAGACGTTGCGCTTTGGAGACAGCTTTGAAGTGCAACTCCGACAGTACAGCAGACCTATGGAGAAGCTGTGACAGAAGGTACCAAGTATATCATGGCACTTCGTAAACGGCGAGAAAGGCAAAGCGGTTCTGCGACGACGCGTTTGAAGAGCGTAAGCATGGCGGCTCTATATACCTCTCTCCACAATCCACCAGCTCCTCGGGGGACGCGTCGGCGAGGGCGCAGACGCGTCTGCCATACGCGTCTGCCCGGTCTCCCACCGTGGGTACCAGCTGCGGCCCGTTCCGCGCGGAGTGAGTGAGTGGGCAGCCCGCCACGGGCGTGGACAGTGGCCAAGACTTGCCTGTCTGGGAAGACGTGCGTCCAATCAAGGCTGCTCTAGACAGCGCAGAGCCCCCCCATCTGCCACCAGGCGCGTGCTCAGTTTCCGTCACTGCTGGCCAGACCTATTTCAACTCTGCTGGCTGCCGCCAACCCTCCCTCGTTCCTCTCTTTCCATCTCTCTCCCAAGACCTTACACTTGATCCTCACAAGCCATTCAGCTTACTGGACTGCTTCGACGGCTCTCAAGCTCTTCCCGATTCCCATTCTTGAATCGACCCTCAATCCTCCCCTTCATACTCAATCCGCAGCCTTTCAACCCACCCTGCGACCGTCCACCCACCTGCGCCAGCTCCACCGGCCCAAGCAGGTCAACTTCCTCAACACCGGGTTTCAAGTAAGCTTCCATCTTTTCTTTGCCTTTGCTCTCCTCCACCCCGTCTAAGGCCCTTAGCCCATTCACTGCAGCTTCATCCATTGCCCACATGCCCCCTAAACACCCGGCCACCAACACCACCCCACCCGCCTCCTAACACATCGCCACTGGCACCACTGTACAGTGTACAGGCCAGCCGGCTTTTAACGTTCCACCTGTCCTTGGCTTTCCCTGCTCCACACCCACCCACCTGATCTTGACATCAAGTTATCTACCACGCACACACTTCCGTTTCGCGCTGTTGGCTTCTACCTGCAAGACCTCAGACTTTGCTTACTGACACGCAGACCCTCGTTCAATCAACTTCCAGCTCCTCATCACTCCCTCATCATTCCTTCATCAACAATGGCCGGCGGACGCAGAAGATCCACCCGCATCGCCGCGAAGCCGGCGCCTGTCCCCAAGCCGGAACAGGACTCCAATAGCGATAGTTCGGACAACTCCTCGTCCGACATGGTGCCATCTTTACCCTCATACCCCGAATCTGACTCGGACGACGCCTACACCGGCGGCTCCGACGCTTCCGCCGCCGCCGACGACGATGCCATAGACGCCGCTTCGGACCTGGCCTCCGACACCCTCGACCTCGGCGAGCCGACGAAGCGCTCGCACACCAAGTCGACGAAGAGCAAGAAGGGTGCTGCTGCCGCCGCTGGCACATCCACATCCATTGCCGCCACCGCCGCCATCGACACGCGCAGCCAGGAGCTCATGGAGAAGCGGCGACGTGCGGAAGAGAAGGCACGGCTGCTCCCCTCATACCGCGGGGCGGCGTGGCTGCTTGCGCACCCGCCGCGCAAGGCCATCAGGCAGGCGCGCGATAGCGCGACGATGACCATGGAGCGGTCGTGGATGAACCGCCGGATGCCGTTTGCGTTCAAGAACAACAATACGCGCATGCGGACTAGCTGCGGCATTGAGTTGTTTTCCAAGAGGCCGATCAGGGACGGGCCTGTTGCTGGCGGTGCTGCTGGCAAGGACAAGAAGGGTGAGGGGAAGAAGAAGGGGGGTGCCGATGGCGGCAAGAAGAAGTTTGGCGACTGGTCGAGGCCGGAGCATGGGGTCAACGAGTTGAACCTCCAGCCGGACTTTGTCAAGTTCTTGTGGGATGACGGCATGCCGGGCGAGTCGGTCAAGGAGCCGGTCGACATTACTGATCGACAGGTTGTTCGCTGTGATGAGAACTTTGGCCTTCATCGCCATGCGAATGATGGCGAGCACCCAGACGGCTTCACGTGCTGCGAGAGTCGCAAGTCACATCTCGACTTGTACATGAAGCTGCGCCGCAGGGAGCTGGAGTCTGACCAGCAGCAGGGGCAGGAGGCCGGCGAGGACGAGAGTGACGACGAGTCTGAGGACGAGTCGGGCAAGAAGAAGGGGAAGTCCAAGGCGACGAAGAAGACGAGGAATCGCCGCAACAGCGCACGGTGGACAGCCAGGAAAGCGAAGATCACCGACAAGCTCGTCCTGGAAGAGGTCCACACCTGGGAGGATCACGACTTTGCCATCTGCGTGGCATGCGACGACGAGCAACTTTACCACCTGACCCCCAAGGCCGGCGATGGCCACTTCCACGGCGCCCTCGTCCCCTTGTGCCAGGACTGCTCCCTCCTTGCCGTCGACCAATACGGCTTCGGTTTCAATGGCTGCGCCTGCGACCAGGAGCGGCGCTGCCTCAACCATCGTATCGAGCACCTGGAGGAGCTGGCCGACGTCCGCGACGCCTACGTCAAGAAAAACCAGCCCAAGGGCGACCACCCGGCCCTCCGCATCTACAACAAGCTGCACAGGAAGGCGGACAAGAAGGAGGCTGCCGGCGACGAGGACTTCATCTACCCCGAAGTCACTCCCGTCTGCCCCAACTGCAGGACGAACTTCCCGCCGCCTGTCCCGACTCACTTCGCATACAGCTGCATCCAATGCGAACAGGAGGTCGTCATTCCGGCTCCTGACGAGACCATGGACCTGGAGGAGGGTAGCAGGTGGCAGTCCGTCTGCGAGGAGCCGCAGTCCTTCGTCGAGAACCTAGGACAGCCCGTTGCGCGCTCGCTGCCCATGCTGGAGCAGAAGGGGGACTGGAACCCGCGCTGGGTGGACATCTTCAAGCAGTTCGCTGCGAACCAACGGCCCGAGGACGTCGAGTCCGACTTTGGCTCTGGCGGCAGCGATGCTGCTGCTGCTGACGACGAGCTGGCGGCTTCCAACGACGCCGACGTCGAACAGCACGACGACACTCCGGTGACGACGACCATTGACGACGTTGCCGACAACGGCCTCACTCCTGAAGAGGAGTACCACCTGAACCTCGCCGGCGCCATGGACCCGTCCACCGCTCCCACCACTACCACTACTTTCCCCACGCCAACCGACACCACGACCGAGCAGCAGCAGCAGGAGCCCGGCGAGAAGAAGAGCACCAAGCGCAAGCGCGCCTCTGGCTCCTCTTCCCCTGGTGCCATAGATGCTCCCATGAGCAGCAGCAGCAGCAGCAGCAGCAGCCCCACCACCGCTGCTGCTCCGGACGACAGGACCTCCGAGCGGCCGATCAAGCGGATGCGCAGCGCGTACTTTGATCGTCACCTACCGGCTGAGTCTGCAGGAATTTTCAGCGGCGGCGGCGATGATGGTGTTGTGCGTGGTGAGAGCGAGGAGGAGGACAAGGAGGACGAGGAGGTGTGAAGGGAGGGTGGTGGTGGATGAGGTGCGTGCTGGTGGTTGAGTGTGGGGGGTTTGTTTGCGATGGATGATGCGACGGTGTGGGATTTCGTTCTTTGCTGGGTTTGCTGTTTGGCTGGGGGAAGGGTTTTCGGCTGGATTCTATTTGGGTGTCTTTGTGGCTTTCTTGCTTTCTTCTTCTTCTTTTGCTTTCTCTTTCCTATTCTATTAGCGACGGCGATGGTGGCGTTTACACAGCATCCATATACCCTGCGATGCTGCTCAATGACAGTTGATACATATGCGACCGACGTAGACTTCGTGACTTCTTACGGTGAGGTTTGCTGTTGACTGACGGACTTTTACTTGCTTACCTTCTTCTTATTCCATCTTCTGCTTTCGGCTTTCGGCTCTCAACTTGGTAGTGGCTTGATGGTTGGGACACTACATCTGGGACCATCTCCTCCTCCTCTTGTTGTTAGTTTGCAGGCAGCATGGTTTTTGCTTCCAGTCTCTATTCTTTTCCTGTTCTGATAGTGGAGGGCTTGCGGCTAGGGATCGAGAGATAGACAGGCGCAGAAAGAGCGCGTTAATAGCAAGAGTAGACAGAAAAGTAAAAAGCCACAAAACACGATATACTTGACGAGAAAGCACTGTCCATGGATATGATGTGAAGGATGAAGCACTTCCATGCGTCGCACATATAGAGGGAGTGATTTAATGCCTAAGCGATACTTAAGCCAGTTCTGTCGACGGCAACTGCTCAGGCATTCAAATCAGTGTAGAGTCGTGATTGCTTAGCATGTCCGCCTTTTTTGACCCGGAACGCATCTCCTGCGAGTCTGTTGGATCTTTAAAGCTCGCACTTACGGCTTGACGGAGAGGGCTCCGCCGGATCAAATATTGAAGTACAGTAAAAGGGTTGAGGAGAACGTGTCGTTTCGCCTGTTCACTTAGCGCAACTGCATAGCCTGGCCAATTAAAATTGATGTCATTCAAACTAGGGAGGCTTCTGTGACAGGAAGAATGCAATTCATTACGTCATACTACCGCGCGCATGATGCCAAGTATTCAGCGAGCATACAAGTGGCCTTCTGCGCCTCTCCCTCCTCCGCAATCATTCCGCAGAGGTTGTTGGATGCCTGTCCGAGATATTTTTAGATAATTTTGAACTACTCCCCTCGCCCCGAACAGCATCTCTTATGGGCCCCTCGGCAGCTTGACTGTATGCGCAAAAGCTTTTCCGTGGCTGAATTAGTGTTTCCTGGTATTGAAGACTGCACTGGCAGAGACATATATCTGTTACGGAGCACTCAGCCTGCTCGTCGCATAGGTAAAGCTGATCTGTTTGATGATGTAGGCTCATGGCGCCCAATTTATCTTTGCGTTGTGGGTAAAGAGAATGTAAAAGGCCGGCTTCCTGATGGGCGGCGGGCATGCGACGCTGAGCTGGCGTTCGGCGCGTGGGCGGCCGGTTGGCGGGCTGGGGCGCTGAGGGGGTGATGGCGCTTACTAGTTGGATGAGAGGGACTGTCAGCTTTTGTGATCATCTTAAAGTGTGTTTCTTGGACGCGACCAGGGTTGTTTTGGGAGTGCATGATGACAGATGTGGCGCTGCGAGCATCACTTGTCGCTAAGAGCAAAATTGGAAATGTCAATGGCGGAGTTCATCGGCGGAGTTGTACTGAGACAATGCATTACTGGCTGTTCTGCTGCAGAAACGGGTGGACTAAAGGCCGTAGTCGGATCGGAGAGTGGTGGTCAATCTTGCGGGCTTCGAAGCGACAGCGGCACTCTACGACGCAACCTACCCGGCCCAACGATCCGACCGTACCGATGGACCCAAGATCAGAGGTGCGCTCAGTGATTGTAAGCGATAAAGAGATCACCGGCCATCGTGCAGTGCGTACATACCAGTCTCGTCAGGCGAAGTGTTGAGCATCCTCCAGTCTCCACCACCAGCCAACTATCCAACCTTGATGCGGCACACATGACGCTCAGCGCCGGTGACGAATATCTCCAATGGCGCAAATTTAATGATGATCAAACAACCGCACCACCCATACTTTGCCATACGGACGGCTCAACCTTTAGAGATGGACCAGATATCATCGGGCAAGTCAAACAAGCCCAAAGCGCGAAGCCGTAGCTCACAACCTTTCGAACGCAACAACGCATACCTATGACGGCCAAAGGTCCTTCTTGACACCAGATACCATCCGCCAGGCACTAAATCATCTCCTGCGACACGGATCCCTGCCTCTGTCAACGATGCAGACCATCCGCCGCCGTCTCTTCCTCCGCAGCAGCAAAATCAGCAGCACGACCACTGAAACCATGCTATCCTTACAGAAAAAATACTAATTCTCATAACAGCAGCTTTCATGCCACCTTCCGCAGCAAGAACAGTCCTCAAACAACAGCGACCGCACTGACCGATCCTCCGCCATCACCGCTTCCACCTCCACCTCCACCTCCACGTCCGCCTCCGCCTCCGCCCACGACACCCAAAACCACATCTCTGGCGCACTTCCTGGCCTCCTTCAAGCGTACGTGGCTCGCCGCGACCTTGGCCGAACGACCTCTGGCAACCGGGGATGCCGATGTCTTGAGGCGGGAAACGATAACGCGGTATGCAACAGCGCGGCGGATAAATAGTGATGCTGTCATTACGGTGCGGCTCCTAGGCCCACTGATAGACATTGTTATATTCCGTATGGGTATTGGGGAGATTTTGACGTGCAGCGTTTTCTTTACTGTCATCGGACGCACCGCTTTCAACCGTCGCATTGAGAATCGGCCTTCGAAGCAAGACATAACACAATTTCAAACAAGACTTGATGACTTAGCAGAAGCGGATATCAACCTGTGGTGACCTGTTCTTCGCATAATTGGTGCGCTAGACCGTTGCGACCTCCGTCATCACCTCCTAGTAGCAAATCTTACGGTCGAGCAGTTCGTCAAGGGAGCGCATTGTACCCATCCATCAATTGCGCCTGGATTGGTCAAGTCTCGTAGTATGGTGTAATTGGTTCCCATGTGCTGATGTTGATTTGTCGAAAAAGCAGAAAGCTCTGGCGCGTTCGATGCAAGGATGCCTGCATACGTGTCTGGCTCCACGTAGCTGGGCCCATGTTTGTTTTCACCTCACTTAATTGAAAATTACAGACAGAACCTCTTTTCGCTGAACAATAGCGCTCAAATAACAGGCCACTCATCCTCTCACACATTCGCGCACCGGGATTCTGCCTTTCGAAGTCACCATGTGGTTTGAGCACCGCCACGTCGTTCCGACTACATTGCTAGGCATACTTTGTCTGCTAGCTCTTCTCTTCTTTCTAATCCTGCTTGTTTAAATATACATTATGTTCCTGCACTATCGGCTGTTGCAATCGCTATCTGAGAAGCGCGAGAAAAAGCGAATTGAGTAGTCTTTGCAGCACCATACCGGAAGCGCCGCGCTTTGCCACGAGTAACATGCACACAAGCCACACAGTAAGAAATCTCTCTGCCCTAGATACCAAACATCTTCACTGTAACTACAATGATAGTTTCGGATGGCTTCGAACCTGTTTAGCTGACTTTGAGCTCCAGCGATAAAGCGTACCACCAGACGGTTGAGGCCCCAAGGTTGGAAGATCGCAAGAGATGCATAGCTTAGATATTCAGGAACTCTGGGCGCCCACATATTTCTTTAGACATTTTCCCATGACTTTGGGTGGGAGGTTGGCCTACTCTATCAGAGGACGTCGCAATGCTCTTCAGTGTTGACTATCCTCTGGCCGTGCTCTGCGCATGATGCGAGGGTTTGCAGCGACAGTGCCATCGGTCATGCTTCCAGCAATCACCTCTCAGCTATGACAATATTTCCACAGTCACAAGTGTGAGCCAAGAAAATCCTGCAGGTGACAAAAGAAATTCTGCGGTAGTGGCACAAGAACCTATGACGTATAGAAAGTTGATTGCGGCTCCACTTGCGCCTGTTACCACTGCATAAGACCGTGAAAGTGCGCCCCATGCTCTTTAACACACAGGGAGGGCGTCCGATGATCGTGCTGTACTGCCTTTGTTGGGCAGTTGTCACCCCTTCTAGGCAACCGTTTTAGCAGTGCACGGCCTGATCCGGCACTGAATGCCTCATGAGTTCCATGCACAATCGTATTGTTCTGCTCTTTGGGTCACGAAACCCCACATTAGAGGTCGCCCGTGATATACAGGATTGCCTCATGCGGTAAGAGCCCTGCAAGAGCTGCACGAGGCTGGTCTGCTTCGCTTAGGCACTTCATGAGGCGGATAGGCATAAAATCTTCCAGCCTCCCACCATCACACTCCCTCCTTCAACCTCCCACCTTGAGTCAAGCGCATTCGACGTCAACTTTACTCTTCCAAGCTTTGATTCATCCTTGACTGCCGCACGTATATACGCGCAAGCACAGCAATCCTCTTCAACCCCTTGCATACAACAGTAAGCCATATCCGCAGTCCACCTACACCTACTCTCTATCTCTCAAATGTTGCCCACCATGAACGGCCAGCCCACTAACACGATCCTTCGCAGCTTTAACATCATGTCGGCCCCTCATCGCAACCAGTCCAACCTCTCTGGCCAACGCGATTCCACATCGCAGGCCACCCGTTACCCTCCAGGACATGTTGAGCACATGCGATCCTTTGGCCAGCTCCCCTCGGCCAACCAGCACATCTCGCCATACGGCCTTCCTGCACGTCAAGAGTACTACATCGTAAGTCCTCCCTCACCACCTACAGTTCCTCCAAGGAAACAAGCCACTGACCACCCATCCCCCACCAGCGCCGCTCCGACGGCTCACACCAGCCCCTCTTCGACCCGCGCACGATGCCGACGCTGCACCTCACCCCCATCCAAGAGGCACACCTCTTCGCCATGCCCCCGCTGCCCGACTCAGCCATGACGCCCCAGCAGCTGCGGCAATCGCAACTCCTCATCCACCCGTCAGCGGCAGGCATCCGGCGCGACAAGACCGTCATGCGCAGCTGGCTAGGCCAAAACCTCCCAGGCGAGTTCCGCAAGAACAACAACTGCCTGAAAGCATCCGCCGGCACCATCGTGCACACAGGCCGCGCGCGCCTCAACCTCAGCCGCCCCTACTGGGCCTGGCTTCTCTCGCCCACCGCGCCCGCCGCCCACGCCTCCGCCGGGCCCCTCGCCCGCCGCGCCGTCCTCTGCGACGAGCAGCACAACCGCGACGCGCACGCCGACGCCGACGACGCCGACGACGACGACAACAACAACGAAGAAACCACCACCACCACCGCCCCTCCTTCCCCCTACTTCATCTGCCCTCACCGCCACCTGCACCCCCTCGCCTCCCCGACCTACACCCACCTCGTCTGCGCCCCCTGCGAGCGCGCGCAACCGCACCACTGCTCCCCCCTCGCCCGCATGATCCTCACCCAAGGCCCGCTCGTCGCCATGTGCGAGTGCTGCGCCATCGCCGCGCTCGCCCGCCACGGCAGCGCGCACAACGGGTGTCGCTGCAGCAGCGACGACGGCGCCTTCGGGGGTCTCTGCCTGCAGCACCAAAACGCGGGCGCGGAAAGGGTAGCGCGGCGCTGGCTGGCGTACCGCGAGCGGCACCACGGGCCGGCCGGTGGGGGGTGGTCGGACGACGAGCGGGCGGGGAGGCACGTCGCGGCGGCGGTGGTGGTGGTGCCGTATTGTCGGTGCGGGAGGGCGCCGGTGCTGCGGGCGTGGCGGCCGTTTGCGTTTTGGTGCGGGGGGTGCGAGGGCGCGGTGGTGATGCCGCGGATGGGGGAGGAAGATGCAGGGTGGAGGACGGGCCCGCAGAGGCCGCAGCGGTGGTTGGTGGTGGGGAATTTGCCGGTTGTGGATTACGACGCGGACTGGATGCGGGCGCCGTCGGAGGCTCCGCCGTTCAGGGAGGGAGGGCCGGTGGTCGATCCGGAGAGGTACAGGCCTGGTCGTCGCCTGTTGGGGCTGGGTTCTGCGGCGCCTGTGCCGCCGTCGTCGTCGTTGTTTGGTAGCGGATTGCTGGTGCCGGGGGGAAGCAGGCCCATGACGGGAATGGGTCCGCCTCCGGCTTTTCAGCCGCCTCGTCGGGTTGGTGGTGTTCCGCCTGCGGGCAGGAGGCGGACGTATGGTGGGGAGGATGATGAGGATGAGTGAAGGGACTTAGGGGAAGGGGGTGAGGGAAGGTGGAGTGGGTGGTCTCTAGCATGGGGATTGGGAGACGACAGGGTTCTGCCATAAAGGAAATCAGATTTCATTACCTCTTCCCAAATGTTGAAGTTTTGACATTGTTTTCTTTCGTTTCAGCTTCAAGTGAGTCCAAGAACCGTATGACGGCCACCGCCATCCTCCTCATGAATCGCCATACCCAATCCCCCCCCTCCCTTCTCAAGCCCTCCCCTCCCCACCTCCCTCAACCCTCCTCTCCTCCCCCTTCCCAAACACCCACCCACCAGTCCACAGCACCGCCGGCACCGCACTAACCGCCGCCAACAACCCCAAACTCCACCCCATCGTCCCCCACCCCGCCCGCTCCTTCACATACCCCGCCCAAATCGGCCCCACCAGCGCGCCCGCCGCCCACGCCATATTAAACAGCCCATACGCCTGAGCATACGCGCCCATCTTCCCAAACCTGCCCGGCACCGCTCTCTCCTTTTCCGCCACGACGAGCGTAATCTCCGCCATGACGCAGGGCATGACAGCCGCGAGGGCGACCCCCAAGCCGGCCAGCAGCGCGCACAGCAGCGCCTTGTGCGCCAGCGCGTCGCGCACCACCAGCCGCGCCAGCACCCAGCACGGGCACGCGGCCACGAAGCCCGCGGCGGTGAGCCAGCGCGGCGAGCACGAGCACGTCGTGGCGGCGCCGCGCTGGTGGTGGTCCGCGAGCCGCCCGAAGGCGGGCGCGAGGAACGAGGGGATCACGACGGGCAGGAAGATGAGCCCCGCGCCCGTGGGGCCCCAGTGGAAGGTTTGCCGCACGTAGAGCGGGATCACGGCGTCCAGGCTGGACATGAGGATCGAGACGACGAGCGTGGACCAGAGGGAGGCGCAGAGCCGGCGGGAGAGGAGGAGGGAGAGGGTTGGGGGGAGGCGGTCGCGGAGGCGGAGGCGGCGGCGGGGCTGGGGGCGGGACTGGTGGGAGGATGTGGTGGTAGGGCGGTGGTGGTGGTGGTGGTGGGGGCATGGGCGGGCGGTTTGTTGCTGTTGCTGTTGTTTTTGTGGTGGTGGCTGCTGCTGCTTTTCCGGGTCTTCATCCTGTGCGGATTGGTTGGAAACCGGGGAAATGTCCTCCGCGCTCTTCTCTTTCCCCTCGTCGTCCTCCTCCTCTTCCTTCTTCTTATCGTCACCATCGTCTCCACCGCTTCCTCCTCGTCCTCCTCCACAGCAGCAGCAGCAGCAGCAGCGCTCTTCCGGCGTCGCTGCCGCCGTCACCACAACCCCACCCCTCCCACCTCCGCCAGCACATCCACATCCACCCCCACCCCCCTCCCACCTCGCCGCCACCCTCCTCTCCACCAACACCACCCTCAACCCCACATCCACCCCCAAAAGCGCATACGCCATCGCAAACACGCCGCCATACCCCGCCCTCTCCACCACCACCCCGCCCAACAACGGCGCCACCAGCACCGCCAGGCTCATGGCCGCGCTCACCCACCCCATCGCCAGCCCGACGCGCCCCTGCCGCCCCACCGTGTCGACCAGCAGCGCCAGCCCGACGACCCACACGACGGCGGCCGACGCGCCCTGCAGCACGCGGCCGGCCACGAGCACCGCCATCGAGGAGCCGACGTTGAGCATGACGGTGGCGCCGGCGAGGGCGGCGAGGCCGCCGAGGAGGGGGAGGCGGCGCGTGGTTGTGCGGTCGGCGATGTGGCCGCAGATGGCTGTTCGTTGTGCGTGTCAGCGTGGAGGTGGGGAGAGAGAGGGAGAGAGAGAGATGGTTGCGTACGTGAAAAGGCGAGGAGAGCGGCGCCGTAGACGGCGATCAGGACCGAGTTCCAGTGTTGGACTGTGGGGGGGAAGGAGGGGAAGGAGTCAGTTTCTGGGGGATCGATCGATCCCAATTCGGGGGTGTTTGTTCGAAAAGGAGACAGTGTGGGAAACTCACCCGCAGCGGGATCGATTCCCGTCTTTTCTGTCAGCGTGTACGGCATGACCGGCACGATGACCGCGTATAAGAAGATGTCCTGCCAAAGGTTGATTTAGCTTTGCTTCCTGGAAGAGTAATTCACAAACGCGAAGCAGTTGCCTACAAAAGAAAAAGAGAGAGCTTCTCGGAAACCTCAAAAGGTGGACTGTATTTCCACAAAAGAAAGAAAGAAGGAAAGAGAGGGCAGTCATCAGCGCGATTCGCATAATGAGTAAGAAGATATCGTCTTCGCTTCGGGAGAAAGTACAAGATAGAAAGCATAAGGAATGAACAAGGCAGCATACCGTGAACACGGCAATCGACACCGTGGCGCTGATAAAGGCCGCGTTCGACCTGTACTTCAGCAGCCAGGGCGGCCTATCGCTATTCTGAAAGACGGCCTCCTTCAGGCTGCCGAGCCATGATGATGATGACGTCGCCATGGCCTCGAGTGGAGTGAAGCAAGACGCGGCAACGATTTTTTCCCCAGACTCTTTCGGCCTGTCCGTGTGCGGGCGAACGAAGTAGGATGGAAGTGGAATTCAAGGCAGTCCAAGCAGCAGCACGTTGGCAAATCAAGACAAGGAGGGGGCGGGGCAAAAACGTGGGGAAAGTAGTGGAGAAAGGGCGCAGAAAGTACAAGGTCCTTGTTCAAGTCCACAAGCGGTGGAAATATGGCACCCTTTACAATACCGGTAACCAAAAGAAGTGCGTCTCCGTAAGGGGCAGCGGTCGAGAAGCGTGAGAGAGAGAGCAGTCATGCACCCCGCACACCGACCAAGGGTAAGTAGAAGGCGAGGAGAAAGGGAAAACGGGGGGCGGTTTGCTGCAGGACATCATGGCTTATCGGCTGGTCCATAGAGGAGACCAGACCCACAGGTCTCGATGACATATCCAGAAAAACCACAGAGGAAAATCCGCCATGCGCGTGGGCCGTCCGAACGGAGCTGGGTGGCTCGTCTTCTGGGCCTTCTGAGTGATGTTCGGCCTCCGCGGGCCCCGAGAGGATTGGGCAAATCCAACGTCTCCGCCGCCGTATTGTAAAAAAAAAAAAAAAAAACCGAACCACAAGCACGGTTGCCAAAAGCCTCGCGGACTCGGCTTCTATGAGGTCATTACCGAAGAGCCTAGGCCGCGGGTGCAAGCCACACCAATTCGTGAGAACGCTTGTCTCGAACCACCCCTTCTGAGCATGCGACGACCGGACTGTTTTACGGAGAACCAGACCCCGTTACTGAAGTGGTGGCGTAATAGATGGCGAAAGTTAGAGCCCCGGGTGGGGCGAGGATGGGGAGGCTTCTTGGCGTTGACGGGTCTGCTTGCTCGAATCACCGGCCGCAAGCATTGTGGGGCTATATGAGTCGTGAGAGGACCAGTCCGCCGCTTGCTTGACCCGGACAGCGACGCTCAGGACTTAACAGACACCTCCTCTTCCTTTCACAGAGACGTGAAAGCTGGTGAAATTCGCTTGCAACAGTCAGTGAATTCGAACAGGCTATGCACCGTTGCCAAGCTGCAACATGATCACTGACCGGTTGTAATGCGTGTCTGGTCCCGCCCCGCGCTTGCACGGCTAGACCATCTGCCCACTCTCGGCTGCCGACGTGGACGTGTGCTGATAAAGCAGACTGACGTACGTACCCTTGCGCGCTGTCGTGTCACCGTGGTCAGGACCCAGGACTTGCAATGACCACAATAGCGTTGCGCGTCTGAGCGCTGGCGGACCGCTTGTCTTCACCGATCCTATGGCATAAGTCGTTGTGCAAGCATGATTTGGACCACCTATAGATCTACCTATCTCAGGTCAGTCCTTCCTCCAGCAAAGGGCTTGCTTCGTATTTCAGCATCAGCACCCCCGAGGCTGCGCCGGAGTGTGGTCGCATCTCCTCTCAGGAGGCAACGGTCCCTTTTCTCTTTGCGACGTGAAGCGAAAAGAGCGAAAGTGACGCTGTGAGACTGTGATTACTGCGCTGTGCCGTTCAAGTAGAGAGGGAGAAGAAACACAGAACAGAAAAAGAGCATGCTATCCCGCCAATGCTTCACAAACAACCACGCGCCTCTTAACGGCCCATGACCCAGACTGGGGCGAGTGGAGAATAGCCATCGCATGCGCTTCCCTAGTCTCGGGTGGAAAAATGAAAGCAGAAAGGAATATAACATGACCGTTGGGGATTTCCATTTCCCGTGCGCCCTGTTTGCCCACCGGTTCCCCCTTGTCCTGATTTGGTAAAGAAAGAAAAAAGACCGGCAGCCGAATACTTTATCGACAGCCGGTAGCATCGCAAAGCTAGAAGCACCCCATCTTAGAGGTAGCGTTCGTTTTCGCGTTCATGTGCACCGAGATAGTCGCCGCGGACATTGACAAAGGAACCTGGTCCGCCGTCTTCAGCCAATTTCTCGACGAGCGCCTCTGTCTGCTGGACAAGGCGCTCTAATGCCGCACTCGATGATTTGCCCAAGCTCACTGATGAACGGTTAGCAGTCGAACAGAATCAACAGACAAGGCCAGTGTGATGTCATACCAAGGATGGCGCTGTTGAGCTCCTCCGCTACCGGAGTCCTCTCGTCGGGGTCCAGCATGTATGCGAGCGGGCTCTGCTTGGGATCGCTATATGCCATGAGCGCGAAAGTGTCCTCCAACGCCCGTTTAACTTCGCGTCTGGAGTCCCCACTGAATTCCCCCCTTAGCTCTTGGCCATATTGCAGAGTTTCGCCGAGCAACTCGTTGAGCTTGAGCGCGTCGCTTCCTGTGATGTCCATGCTTTCGCCGTTGTTTGCATTATTGACATTGTTAGTCGAGTCATCGAGCTCCATCTGACCATCAAACACGTCGTCATAACCAGAGTTGGAGTAGCCGTTGTTTCCAGCATTGCTTCTGAACCCGCCCTTGCTAGGTGGGTTTGACAGTTCTTGACATCTCCGGATCATCTCGATGAATTTGCGGCAGCGAAGCTTGAAGTAAATGTTCTCGTTATCCTGGAGAACCGTCGGATAATATGCAGTTGTAAGCTTCAGAGCCTTGTCAATATCCCCATCAAGGATTGCTGCACGTATTTCTAAACGGAACAAAGTTAGCCTGACAAGCCTGACAACGAGCATGTAAACGTACTCTGGCGGTTGATGGCATCGATGTCTTCCTCGGGCTCAAGGTCTCTGACATTCGAAGGACCTCCTGTAGTGAGCGCCCGAGACTCCTCGCGTACTTCTGCTGCAAATGCACGGGCAGTCTCGACATAGCCGTCATGGGCGAGATATTGAGCGATTAGCTCGTGGATCAATGCTGTTTCATCCGCTCCTGGCTTTAAGGATGCCACACTCGTACGGCTAATGTCGGCTTGTATGGCGCCCTGCTCCTTCTGTTTGATGGTCAGCAGACGAAATCTTACGTCCATCACACGCTGCTTACCTTGTACTCGGTATCAATATCAAAAACAAAGGGCTCTTGTCCGAAATTCGCGCGTAGATGCTCGCCATTCTTCTTAACGCCAACCGAAGGATAGAGGTCCAAGCTAACTGGGATGTTTCTGAAAGCAGTTCCTTGGTCAAGTTAGCCAAGCATGATACCACGAGCAATCGCACATACCGATTCTATGGCCGTTCTTTGTAAAGAAAGCCTCGTTCGTCCTGAAGTTGATTCCACAGCCAATGACGTCGTTCATCGAGAACTTCGGCCCATAGCTCTTGCCGGCGGACGTGCTGCAGAAGCTGTATCCATCATCGCCGTGGTATCCCCAGGAATCAGGTTCCCAGCCTGGTAATCTGTGAAGCGCGACCTTTGGTCCCGAGAATCCGATGCCAATCAACCTGCAGGGCCGAGTCAGCGCACGTCCGTCGACGCCATTCCCTCGTCGCGTTACTGACCCTTCCTTTCCCTTTCCGACAACCGTGACCTCGAAATAGTAGATTCCGCACTGCCTGGGCATGGGATGGTCTGTCCTGACCGATAGCGCCTCGTCATGGGTTTTGCTCATGGAACCGCACTTGACGTCCAAGCCTTCCCTCAGCAGCTCGAGGCCTGCGGACCTGTCCTCCTCGTTCCAACGCGTCGGCCAAGATCTCTCCTTCTCCTCTGTGTATGTAGCCGGGGGTGCGCGTTCGATGATGTCGTGCGTCATGCCGCGGTGCGAGGGGACCATCTTGTGCAGGTTGGCACTGGACGAGCTTCTCGAGAGCGAGCCGGTGCCCGAGGAGCGCGCGTCGCGCTGGGCGTTCAGGCGCGCTTTGTGGGCTTCCTCGAGGCGCTCCGCATGGCGCGAGCCCTTGAGGTAGGAGGGGACGAAGAAGGGTGGCGTGGAGGCGTCCATGGCGGTGCCGTAGGAAGCGCTGAAATTCGGGTTGGCGCCGCGGTAGGAGCCGGATAGGCTGCCGTGGCCGTCGATGTCCATGCCGCGAGACGGGTTTCTGGAATGGTTGCGCGGCTGGTGATGGGATGAGGAGTACTGGTTGAGGAGGTGGGAGAAGGCGCCTGAGCGAGTGGGTTGGGCGAAGGGCTGTGCGCTGTCGCTGTTTGCCGTGCCTGCGGCTACAGAGGCGTACGATGACCGGCGAAACATAGTTGATCCGACGCCGGGGGTGGTGGTGAGCGAAGCGTGAGGAGCGTCGCCCGGGATGTGAGGGAAGCGGTTCGTCATGGACTGACACTCCTCGCGGCCGCGGCAGCGAACGGGAGCTGCTCTCTCTCTCTGAACGAGCGCAGCTGACGTGTTCGGAGACGACAGACGGCGGACGTTGGGTCTCAACAGGCTGCGTGCAGCGGCCGGCCTATGGAGAGGCTTCCGGCGTGCGTTATGCTGGCAGTGATGTTACGGGTATCGTCGGTGAGATGGCAGTGGTTCGGCGTCAATCAACGGCGGCTCTGCACACTGCCAGCTCCAAGCACAATCATCATAAGCATTGCGGGTCGCTTGGGAGCTTCAGCAGCAAGACCGATCGCGCGCAGGCCACAAGAAGGATGCTGAGGGCGTATCGATGTTGGGTGATGCGACCTGGACGCGGGTGCAGTTGCGGGGGCGGACCAAGCTCGGATTCGCCCGAACCCGCTGTTTACTCACTATCTATGCACGTACCTGCACCAGCGCCGCTTTGCGCCTTCCTCCCTCCGCCCGTCGCCCCAGCACGCCTCGCGCCCACGCTTCTCCAGAGTCGGAACTGAATCATTCATTGACGCCTATACTCTAAAACGCCTGGTATCCCCAATCCTGATCTGAGCCTGGGCGTACCCGACGGCATGACTGTCCCGTGTCACCTCTTCCAAATCCCTATCCAGCTAGAGCAAGTCACGCGCCATTCGCTTTGATCATGACCACTCCCTCCTGACTCCCCTCTGTTTTTGAATCCGTACCTAAACACCGTGCATGAAGCGCTGTCGACCCCCGAATAACCCATTTGGAATCTCGTCTCGCAAACTTGAAAACGAATGCGTGTCAACGCAAAGCTTGAAGCATATTATACATATAAAAAGGAAAAAGGCCTCTCTCTCTCTGTGCGTGTTGAGAGTGTAGTAGAGCAAGGGAATCTATTGACGTGTTAGCCATGGGTCTTGGGTGATGTACAAGAACAATTGAGCAGGCTGGGTTGATGAGCAGCCCACAGTTGACAATTTTGCGGACTGAAACTAGGATGGCATGAAGATGGACGAGATGTGCGACAACAATCACGGCAACCGAATACAACTTACCAGCAAAACAATGGAACGCCCTACACGGGTGTCATCTCGGGCAATGGTGAGCTCGCACCATGAGCAAGCGGATGAGACCTGTTCGGAGTATCCAGGAGACCGGCGATGCTGCTCTTCTCGCTTGGCACGGCACTACTCTCGTTGATCTTTGCAGTCTCGCTGCTGCTGGTGGTATCGCTCTTGACGTCGCCGTTCTCGTCGACAGTCGACTTCTTCGGCGAACGCCATGTCGGGACGGACCAGGCGATGCCGGTGAAGCTCTTGAGCTGGAATCCTTTCTTTTCCCACTTGCGGCAGGGCTTGCCAGATCGGTCGAGGGCACGAAGACCAGCATTGATGGCACCTTGGTTGGCTTTGGGACCGAGCTTCTGGGCTGAGATGGGCATCACGCCGTTCATGGGGGTCTCGGCAGCCTCGCCACTGTGGGTTGAAGTCAGTCGCAGTCTCGGCAACGTAGAAGCCATCAATGATGCGAGTGCTGGCACACGATGCAGTGCATCGAGAGGATGCCGTCGCATTCCGTTGATGGGTCGAGGATGACTTACACGCGAGGCTTCTTCTTGGGGCCGGGCTTGCCGCGAGGCTTGGGGGTACCGTCGTTGGACTGTCCAGCCGTGCGCTTCGAGCCAGGCTTCGGACCGGGTATGCCCTTCCTCTTTGCACCATTCTGCGGAGGCGCGAGCGAGTTGTTGTCGAGGGCTGGCGTGGAGCCGTTGACGGCGGATGCAGCATCGGCGTCGGGGGCAGACTGCAGCTCGGCGGGCTCTACGACCATGGGGTCTGTAGGCGTGTCGATGGGCGTGGCCGACGAAGACGACTTGGAGCGCGAGTTTTTACGGACGGGGCCGTCAGACGGGAAGCGCGCGAGCAGCGAAGGCGCAAGGCGAAGGACGGCGACCTGCGACCTGGGCGACTTGGCCGACATCTTGAGGCTGGAGGCTGGGGAGGCAGTGACAGTGACGGTGGTGGACGAGCTCGACATGGCGGCGCGTCGTGGTGTTGAGTGATGCGGTGGTGCGAGCGTGTTGGGCGTTGGCCGACGGTCGCAAGCCTGCTAATTTGGCGCCTCCCTTTCTCAGGGCGGCTGGTGAGGTGAATCGGTCAAAGTCAGGTGTGACCCGAGCGCAGCGGCGGGATGGAGGCGTAAGGGGTGGGAAGCTGGCTGCGGTGCGGATCACGGTGGTGGTGGATGGTGATAGTTGAGGAGGAGGGAGTGGGCGGCGGGAAGGCGGAGGGCAGGCATGAGACGCGGCATTTTGCCTTTGAGGTCGGGTGGCTCGGCCATTGTATGGACTCTGGGCTGTGGTGGGTTCCTCTCGCTGAGGACCTAGGGTCTTTGCGATCACACCGGGAGCTCTATTCAGCACGTGACCCCGACGCGCGAAAGCCAATCACCGCGCGCGCGCCCGCGGCCCTTCGCGCAGCTGCCACTGCGGCTGCGTGCACTCCATCGGTCTGCACTGCGCGGTGGTGGTGCTGGCGGGCTGGGCGGAGCGGCGGAGCGCTCGCTCTGCGTTCCAGGTGCCGTCGTCGCAAGCTGCCAAGTCAAGTGGACTGTGTGCGTCGGGCCTGTCGAGCGCCCTCACGCTTCCCGCCCCTGCTGCGGCGCTACGAGATTTCCATTCAGCCATCCTCATGCACGGGGTCCGGAATTCGAGCGGGCAGGCAAAATTCTGCCGCCCGCTATCTGCCGCCCGCTATCACCAGGGCCGCCACCAGAGGCAGAGGCACGCATGCAGCGCCAGCTAGTGCTTGGCAGCATTCCTCGCCCTTGGTGTTTCTGAGCTGGGCCGCCGCGCCTCATGGCCGCCGCCGACGGAGCGCGATGAGCGAGCCCTGGCGTGCTCCTCAACGCCGCCGGTGATCAACAGCCCAAATGACACATTCGAGGTTCCATCACCCCAGGCCTAGGCGAGTCGGCGCCACCAACAACCACTCTGATCTAAGCTGCATCGTCGCCCCGGTTCCCATCGCCGTCCGCTCAGTGCCGCCGCGATTGGACTTCACACGACAGTTGGGGCCTGCGTCAGCGCCACGCCCAAAGAGACCGCGTCCCTGGCCCGGGGCTGAGGCCTCCCACGCATCTGCGCCGGACCTCGCACGCTCCTCCCCGTCACCTCCTGCGTCACGCCCGCCAGCCTGTCCAATCCAGCCAGCCGCCCAAGGTTGCCTGTGCAGCTGCGCCGCCGCGAGACTCCACCCTCGCCCGACCTGTTGCTGCTGCCTTTCACCGTAGTCATGCCCGCATCGTCGATCGTCACCACCGATGCCCACGCTTCGGCGCTGAACCCGCCCTGCCCGCTGTCGCATGCATCACGGCATCGGTGCGGCACCAGAGGCGGCGCGACCTCACCACGATGTCAAGGCATCATGGCCGCGCTAGCCTCGCTTCGGCGTTCCAACCATCCGGGAACTCATCTCAGCGCGAAATTACATCCGGACATCTGCTTCAGCTGCTTACGAAGAAAGATCGTTCAAGCCTACATCTACGTCCGCATCCTTGCTTCAACTGCCTACGCAAAGGATCTCTATACGTCAATTTCTTCCGTCACACACTGCGATGCCTACCTTACCCTCATGCTCTAGCCTGAGCTAACAATAAGTACTGGCACCTCACCCTCTACTGCGCTTCCACCCATCCATCTCACCCCTCTGCTATATCACTCCGCTACACTCCCGCTGCGCTTCCACACATCCGCTACACCCTCCCGCTATAACCCCTCCGCTACGCTCCCGCTACGCTCACACCCATCCATCTTACTGCCCTCCTCGCCCGAGCTTGAACTCTTCACACGCGTGTGCTGTATTCGCATTGGCCCTTGTTCGGCCCGCCACAGTGCGCTATGAGAAGCACTTTCTCTAGATTCGTCGAACATGCTGGCGCCGTCAACTTCTTCACTAACGCGCCAGCCTGAGAAGAAGGAGGAGGAGGAAAAGAGGCCGGCTCATCACCACTCAGCAATGGCAGTGTGATTTCCAGCTTTCGCGTGGGCGTCCCCAAAGGCGAAGGTATTGAGGTTTTGTTCGACTCGCGGGTGTGATGGTACCGGGTCTATGTGGCGAGCTTTTTCTCGAAGGTCCACATAATTGTCTATCGAGGTTTCGATCATCGCACTGGAAGACAGGCGTGTGGCCGAAACCTCGATCCAGTTCGCTGCCCGGCGTACTGAAAGACCTTTACGTCTAGGCAAAGACACAAATCGTGGCCGCATCGCGTGTACTTCGCTAAAATCACGACTGGCGTGATAATGGTGGCCGCGCACCTTCCATTCTCAGAAAGCCAAGCCCGTCTTTCTCCAAGTCTTTCCGTTCTCAGAGAGCCAAGCCCGTTTCCCTAAGTCCTTCCTGACACTTCCCCTCAGAGCAGCTGCTCCATCATCCAACAGTCATCATCGAGAGCAGCAGATGTGCCGTTGGCTGACAGAAGCAAGATGCGCCAGGGAGTTACTACGCTCCTGAACACCGAGACGATCGGCGGCGGAGAAGTGCGGAGCGCAGTGAACACCGCGAGAAGGCGCGTTCTCGCTGGTTGGACCGAGATGACTCATCTCGAAGTCAGAGGGCACACTCTGATTTACATGACCGCGAACGAGGAGTTCCAAAGTGTGATAAAAGGACAGGTGTCCCTTCATGTTCGAGACTACAGAAGCGATCATCTGAGGAATGATCGCCATTATCACGACCGCGGAAGAAGTCCCGGGCGTGAATGGAGAGCCCGGAGCTCAGAACGCTCAAGGCGTGGCTCGAGGAGTCCCAAGCGTGAGTATATGGCAGAAGACCCTCGTTGGCGTGATTGCACCTACGAAAGACCTGCAAGTCCGACTCGTACGCAGTCAAAGTACACTGTAAGGTCGAGACCCAAGGGATCATCACCTCGCCGCAGTAGAGCAGGAGGCCGTGTGCCTGAGAGAAGTTGAGCCAGTATCAGAAAAGCGTGCCAGCAGTCATCTTGGGCAAGATTCAGTGTCCAGGCTGAAGCGCCCAGCCCCGTTGAAGGTTGAGCAACCTCGCATGGCAAAGTGGAAACGTTTCAGGTCTCCAGTACAAGCTGACGTGGTCGCTGCGACTTTGGTGAGCAAGGTCGTTGAAGAGAACACGGGTCCTGCTATTAGTCCTATGCGCAGGTCACCATCGCACTTGGACAATCTTCGTCCCGTCTCTCCCGAGAGGCCCCAAGAGCTGCAGTCCAAAGCCACGCCGAGCTCATCTCGAAGTTGACGCGAATGGAGTCGGATGCGCAGTCCACCATAGGGACCTCCATGTCCGGGGCTGGCTTGAATAGCAACTTGAACAGCACGCTGGCACAGCCTCGGCTTGATTTGTTTGGAGAAAGCACGTTTCTTACTCTAGTAGACACCAGTATCTCGGGAGATGAGACTGGCGTTGTGGGGGAGGGTGGGCACATGGCTTGTCCATACACACCTGTACTTGAAAATTTTGGACCTCTCAGGCATAAATGGAGTCCTTCGGCATGCATCGAGTCGTCGAGTCGTCCAGACGCGGAATGTGCAGAATTTGAACAGATTGAAGCGGGCCCAGAGAGTCTTCTCCAAGCAAGTGGCTGCTCTTGAGAACTGTGTTGTCATCGAAGATCTGAGAGATAGTGTCGTCTTTGTCTACGATGTCAACGGTGATCATTGGGTGTGAGTGGAATTTCGAGGCCGCGAAACAGCGCATCAAGGTCTACAATTCCATGACATGAGAAACCTGGATAAAGACCATCGGTATTGTATGACCAAGAGCTGTTGGCACTGGCACGCATGATAAGCCGGGTCCCCTTCATCAAGTTTAGTGAGAGCTGCGACTGGATGCTCGAAAATGTCGCTGCACCACAGCAAGAGGGTGGGTATGACTGCGGCGTATTCACTGTTGGTGCCATCCGCCGAAGACTTCAAGACCATGAAGTGACCACCTTTGGTAGTGGCGCTCTTCGGGGCAAGGAGTTCCGTAGCGGATTTGTCGCCAAGCTCCATGAGTCTGTTGGGGAGCGCATTCGTGTTGCTCAAACAAGCAGGACAGCACGCGGACCTCGTTGACGAAGATGGCCCTTGGTACTACCGTCAGTGGATCTGTGATGTCATTCAACGATTTACTACAGGTGAAGAACATGGAACCGTCATTAGACTATCGAAGCATTGAGGCCTGACCCCAGTAATGATGGATGATTGTAGTTCGCGTCCCAAGCCTACGAAGAAGCAGGGACACTGAATATTTTGTAGCCTTAGTATCGTATTTCACTTGAAGATCATTCTTTTTATTGTGCGATTCGCCTTGCGTGGATCTCCGAAGAGGAGACAGCTGATACCCTCTGTGATAATCCTTCACGTTCTTCCTTTCCTTATCCGGCAACGGTACGTGGCTCCGATGACCAAAATTTGCGCCGAAGAGTGGCTGGTCACGAGCCATCGATTAACTCCTAACGTTCAAAACTAAGCAGGAAACCTCATACAGAACCGAGTGGTATATCGTCTTTTGTCCCAAACGCCGCTCCCATGCAAGCATGTCGTTATTGCTCATTGCCACTTAGTCTGCTCTGCGCTTTTTGTTCGCGCTCTGCGATCTAGCCGTGCCGTTCGTCGCGCTCTTCTTGTCATCTCCGCTACCATCTTGGCCATTCATCCACTCCTTGCCGGCCCCAGGGCTCTTCCGGCGGTATTGACCGGCTCCGATCATGATCTCCTCATCTTCGCTGTCGCTCCCGCCGAGGTCCAGCACGATGGGCATCTGAAATTCTGCTGGTTCGAATTCTGCTTTGCCGGGCTCTATCGTGAGGACATCCACGTCCTCGTCCTCCAGGTCGAGACGGCGCTTGTGAAGCTCTTCGAGAGGTTGGATATCGAACTCGTCCTCTCGCTCAACGTATTCGACGTTCTCTTCCACTTCCACAAAGTCTGGTGCCAGGGCGGACCATCGCTGCGGTGTGAGAATGGACCACAAATAGATTCTGCCAGACTCGATGCCGCCAGCTGCTACGAGCGGGCGATGAGGGTGCCATTCTGTGACTGCAATCTCTTCCCTTGCCTCCAAAATCTTTGTCAAACTTCCCTGGCCTCTTTCCCAGACGTAGATATCATGGTTCATATATGTCGAGGCTGTAACATACTCGCCAGTGGAGCTGAAGCAGACGTGATTCCATGACAGACGATTAACGACATCCTGGAACTTGTGTTCGGTCGTGAGCGCCATGCTGTCGAAGTCGAGCTTGGGGTCAGTCAAATCAGGTAGCTGCAGCGTGCGAATAATCCTGTCACTACAGTTGACAACCATGTCCCGTCCAGAGGCACTCAACCGAATGAAGATGACGAGGTTATTGGACAACCGCATAGAGTAGCGAATGTCGCATGTCTTCGCGTCGATGACATTGAGCCATCCCTTATTGGTCCCCGATAATACGTAGTCTCCGGTAGGCGTAAACACCGTCACAGTCGTTGTCTGTTTGGCATCCTGGGCCGTCTGCTTTTCGGTCGCGTTGTCTCGTTCAACTTGAGATCGGCGAGGGGCAGAGGGGAGGACATGCTTTTTCGGAATGTCGTCGGCCATGTCCACCAGTACGGGTTGGTCCTCAAACAGAGCAGCTACGAACATCAGACTGCGCTGGGTTAGACAGATACAAAGCGCGCATACTACACGACATCTGTGGACTCACTGGTTCCGCGGATGGAGCTCGGCGATGAACACCGGAGCCCCAAACCTGACAGTCCGTACCCGCCTGCCATCCTTCAGATCCCACAACACACATCTCCAGTCTTGTGAAGCGCTGAGCAGATAGCGATCGTTGGCGGACCAGCTCAACGATTGCACTTGGCGCGTGTGGCCGGTCAGCTTGCGCGCGACGCCGTTCGTCTCGAGGTCGAAGATGACAACACATCCGTCTGCCTTGAAGAGTGTAAGTCTAGGCCTTGGTGGCGGTGTCCGGGAAGGGTTACCCGTCCAGAGGCGAGGTAGTCACCACGGTGATTGAATCGCATGCATGTCGAATGACCGCTATCTGGGTAGGGTAATCGCGGTGTCAGTACATTGATCACCGAGAGCACTCCCAGGGAAAATCGCGCGCTATCTGTGTAGCGGCGTAGTAGGAGCCGTGCGACGTACGGAGTCTGCCAGCTGGAGCTTCGGGGGTATCCTGGGCCAGGACAGCCGGGTCGATCAGTGGAAGATTCATGGAGACGACGGCGGTGCGCAGACAACGCGCATGGTTGTGCGGCGAGGGCGGGCGACGAGAGCGAGCGGCGAGAGCTGCGCGATGAGCGGCGCGACGTCTGGATATGCGCGTTATGATTCGCGCGGGACGACGGTCGGCGAGTCGGCTCCTGCAACGGATCAGCCTAGCGCGGGTGCGGCTCCAGATCACGTGATAGTTGTGGCGAGCCAGGCGGCAGGCGGCGCTCGGACCCGCCGACCCGCTGTCTTTGAGCGAACTTCCAACCTGGAGCGCGAGCCAGGAGGGCTTCACTTCGACATCACCACACCCACCACCCGCATCCCAACTTCTTCATCGCTGAGCGCCTTGTCGACGGCCCCGCCCCGCCCGCTGTCGACTTCGCTACGCCACCCACGCTCATTTCGCGCCCGGATCGCGTCGCCCACGCCGTCCCGGTCGCATCAGGCCCGCAGGCCTTTCACGTTCGCCGCCGTGCGGCCAGCGCGTCCAGCGCCCCGGTTTCCATTTGCCAAGTCCCGGGCCCATTGTCCGTCGCGCCAACGCACAAAGAGGACATCCTCGAGTCCGCACGACGATCGTAAAGTGAGGAGGAAGGCCGAGGCTGCTGTCGGACCCGCCGCTGTGAGCTTGCCGTCACCCAGCGCAGCCGTCTCCACCGCGCCTGTCGTCACAACGCGCTCCCTGCCCAGGACCGTCGTGACCCAATACCTCCAACATGGCGAACCTTCACTTCGCGGCGTCTAGCGCGCCGCTGAAGAGCATTCAAGAAATCCAGTTCGGTCTGCTGGATCCGGCGGAGATCCAAGAGATGAGTGTTGCTCACATCATCTATCCGGAGACCATGGTGCGTCACGTCAACTCCGATCCGTAGTGAATTCCATTCTGATGTCTTTGTAGGACGAGGCGAAGCAGCGTCCCCGTGAAGGTGGTTTGAACGACCCCAAGCTTGGCTCCATTGATCGGGCGTATTCGTGTGCCACCTGCGGTGAAAACATGCAGGAGTGTCCAGGTCACTTTGGACACATCGAGCTGCATACGCCCGTCTTTCACGTTGGTAAGGTTTCTCACAGTACGCACGTCGACACGTCGCTGACGCGTCATAGGCTTCATCAACAAGATCAAGAAGCTGCTTGAGTGCGTGTGCCACAACTGTGGCAAGATCTTAGCAGATGAAGTTAGTCATCCCTGGCGGATGACGGTCTTTGTTGAATCGCTCTTACTGACGCCTGCTCCAGTCTGAGCAACATTTCAAAGATGCCTTGCGGTTACGAGACCCGAAGAACCGCTTCGAAGCGATATGGAAGGTCTGCAAGCCCAAGACCCTCTGTCAGATGGACCAACCGTCGGAGGAGTACGACGGTGCTCAGAAGAACAAGAAGCCCCAGATTCAGCATGGCGGATGCGGAAACCGCCAACCTGAGATTCGCAAGGACGGTCTGAAGTTGATGGGAACCTGGAAGCCCCAGAAGGGTGAAGATGAAGAGGAAGCTCGCCAGCCGGAGAAGCGCGTGATCAAGCCTCAGGATGTGCTGAACATCTTCAAGCTGATCACCGACGAGGCGCTCGTGACTCTTGGCCTGAACATCAACTTTGCCAGGCCTGAGTGGATGATAATTACCATGTTGCCCGTTCCGCCTCCGCCGGTCAGGCCTTCCATTTCCGTAGATGGAACTGGACAGGGAATGCGTGGAGAGGATGATTTGACCTATAAGCTGGCTGATATCATCCGCTCCAACGGAAGCATCAAGCGCTGTCACTCGGAGGGTGCTGCGCAGCACGTCATCGACGATTTTGAGGTGCTTCTCCAATGGCACGTAGCAACCTACATGGACAACGACCTCGCCGGTCAGCCGCAAGCGCAACAGAAGTCAGGCAGAGCCTTGAAGACCATTCGTGGTCGTCTAAAGGGTAAGGATGGTCGTCTTCGTGGCAACTTGATGGGAAAGCGTGTCGACTTCTCCGCGCGTACCGTCATTACCGGTGATCCCAACCTGGATCTGGACGAAGTCGGTGTACCGCGATCCATCGCTAGGACCCTGACTTATCCTGAGACTGTTACGCCATACAACATTGCAAAGCTTCATGAACTGGTCAAGAACGGCCCGAATGAGCACCCTGGTGCGAAGTACATCATCCGCGATGACGGCACGCGCATCGATCTTCGTCATCACAAGCGCGCCGGAGAGATCCAGCTTGCGTATGGCTGGAAGGTTGAGCGTCATGTCGTCACCGGAGATTTCATTATTTTCAACCGCCAGCCCTCTCTACACAAGGAGTCTATGATGGGTCACCGCGTCCGTGTCATGCCCTACTCGACTTTCCGCTTGAACTTGTCGGTCACTTCTCCATACAACGCCGATTTCGACGGTGACGAGATGAACTTGCACGTTCCGCAGACTGAAGAGAGTCGTGCAGAAGTCATGCAGCTCTGCATGGTGCCGCTCAACATTGTGTCACCTCAGCGCAACGGTCCGCTCATGGGTATCGTGCAGGACACGCTCTGCGGTGTCTACAAGCTTTGCAATCGTGATATCTTCCTCACCAAGGAGCAGGTTATGAACGTACTTCTCTGGGTGCCGGATTGGGATGGCGTGATTCCTCAACCAGCGATCTTGAAGCCCCGTCCTCGTTGGACTGGAAAGCAGATCATCAGTCTTGCCATTCCGGACATCAACCTGGTCAAACCTGGCAAGACGCACGCGCCAATTGATGACAGCGGAGTTGTTATCATTGGTGGCGAGCTCATCTACGGGCTCTTCAACAAGAAGATTGTTGGTGCCAGCAGTGGTGGTATTATCCACACAGTCTTCAACGAGAAGGGCTGGGAAGCAACCGTGGGCTTCTTCAACGGCACTCAGCGTATTGTCAACTACTGGCTGCTGCACACCGGGTTCTCTATCGGCATCGGCGACACCATTCCTGACGCTGTCACCACGGGGAAGATCGAAGAGGCCATCAACAAGCAGAAGGAGTTCGTCTCAGAAATCACAGAGGAAGCAACGCAGGACAAACTCGACCCGCTTCCTGGTATGACCAAGAGAGAAACCTTCGAGAGTAGGGTCTCGGTCTGCCTGAACAAGGCCCGTGACGATGCAGGTGCTGTTACCGAAAAAAGTGTAGCCAAATGCAATAACGCCATTGCCATGGCTGCCTCTGGTTCCAAGGGTTCTACCATCAACATTTCCCAGATGACGGCGCTTGTCGGTCAGCAGTCCGTCGAGGGTAAGCGTATCCCGTTTGGCTTCAAGTACCGGACTCTGCCGCACTTTACGAAGGACGACTACTCCCCCGCAGCCAGAGGCTTCGTTCAGAACTCGTACCTACGTGGTCTTACCCCCTCTGAATTCTTTTTCCACGCCATGGCTGGTCGCGAGGGTCTCATCGATACCGCCGTGAAGACCGCCGAGACTGGTTATATCCAGCGCCGTTTAGTCAAGGCTCTTGAAGATGTCATGGCCAAGTACGACGGAACCGTCCGCAACTCCCTCGGTGACATCGTCCAATTCATCTACGGTGAAGATGGTCTTGATGGTGTCTATATTGAGAAGCAGGGCTGCGACTTCGTCAACTGCTCCGATGCGCAGTTCAAACGCAAGTTTTACGTCAATGTCATGGACCCGTCAACTTCGCTCTCGAGCGACATTCTGGAGCAGGCTGATGCCATCGCCGGTGATATCGAGGTGCAACGCCTGTTTGATGAGGAGTTCGCTCAGCTGGAGGAAGACAGGAAATATGTCCGCAACATCACGAATGATGCGGACGACCAGCGCCAGATCCCGCTGAACATCCAGCGTATCATCGAAACGGCGAAGAGCAAATTCCGCATCAAGGACGGTTCCCGGAGTGACCTGCACCCTGCCGACGTCATTCCTAAGGTTACGGAGGTCCTGAACAGACTCATTGTCGTACGTGGAGACGACCCGTTGTCGAGCGAGGCTCAGGAGAACGCCACCTTCCTCTTCAAGGCTCAACTGCGCTCGAGGTTGTCTTTCAAGCGTCTTGTTCGCGAACACTCTCTGAACAAGCTCGCGTTCGAGAACGTTCTCGGTGATCTCGAGAACCGCTTCAACCGAGCGATCGTCAGTCCCGGAGAAATGGTTGGTGTGCTTGCTGCACAGTCCATTGGTGAGCCCGCAACGCAGATGACTCTGAACACCTTCCATTTCGCTGGTGTGTCTTCGAAGAACGTTACCCTTGGTGTCCCACGTCTGAAGGAAATTCTCAACGTTGCCAAGCAAATCAAGACTCCTTCCATGAAGGTGTACACGCAAACTCCCTTGGAGGCTTCGGAAGCGGAGAAGAGGCAGCAAGCCAAGCTCCTTCGCAGCCGTATTGAGCACACGACGCTACGCTCCGTCACCGAGTGCGTCGAGCTCTACTATGACCCCGACATCCAGTCGACTGTGATCGAGGCCGATTCTGACCTGGTCGAGTCCTACTTCATCATTCCCGATGATACTGCGGAGGATATCGACTCACAGTCCAAGTGGCTCCTGCGTGTCGTGCTCAACCGTGGCAAACTTCTCGACAAGGGCCTGACGGTTCCTCAGGTCGCCAGCAGGATCAAGGAGGAATATCACAAGAACTTGGCCGTCATTTTCAGTGACAACAACGCTGAAGAGCTGGTCATCCGTATCCGCCTCATCAAGCACGATGTGAAGGAGGACGACGAAGAGAATGATGAGAAGCTGCTTGCCATGCTTGAGCAGAAACTGCTCGACGAATTGACCCTTCGTGGTGTCGAGGACATTGAGCGTGCCTTCATCAACAGCGGCCAGACGCAGGTGATCAGAGATGACGGCACCCTCTACATGGCGAAGACCAACGACTGCACGGAATGGTTCCTCGACACCACTGGTACTGCTCTGTCTGCGGTCCTTACGGTTGAGGGAGTCGATGCCAATCGGACGTACTCGAACAACTTCTTCGAGATTTTCTCCGTCTTCGGTATCGAGGCCACGCGTACAGCTCTTCTGAAGGAGTTCACCCAGGTGCTGGCGTTCGACGGTTCATACGTCAATCATCGTCACTTGGCGCTCCTGGTCGACGTCATGACGGCTCGTGGCCATATCATGGCTGTCACTCGCCACGGTATCAACCGTGCGGATACTGGTGCGCTCATGCGTTGTTCTTTCGAAGAGACGGTCGAAATTCTGCTGGATGCGGCGGCGTGCGGTGAACTGGATGACTGCCGCGGTGTTTCGGAGAACATCATGTTGGGTCAACTGGCACCTGCTGGTACCGGCGAGATGGACATCATGGTGGACAAGAACATGCTCAACACGTGTGCGTCGGACAATGCTCGCTATGGACTCATGCCTGGTCTGGCTGCTGCTCCTGGGTACATTGCCGATGGTGCGGCTACGCCCTACGACATCGGCTCCCCGTCGCACGAGGGCGCGTTCGCGGGTCCGGACTACGGCGCATCGTTCTCGCCGATGGTGCAGGCTGGTGGCGACGACAGCGGTGGCCTTACCTCGTATGGCTCTTTCAGTGACGGCGGCATGAGTCCGTACGCCCGCAGCCCTGGGTATGCGCCCACCAGCCCCTTCAGCGGACAGAGTCCTACCTCTCCCGGCTACTCGCCCACGTCGCCTGGTTACTCTCCCACGTCGCCAGGCCTCAATCTCACAAGCCCACGGTTCGGTGGCACGTCGCCAGCCTTCTCGCCCACTTCGCCGGGCTACTCTCCCACATCGCCCGGCTACTCGCCGACGTCGCCAGCGTTCAACAGCCTGTCGCCCACGTCGCCCAACTACTCGCCAACGTCACCCTCTTACTCGCCCACGTCGCCGTCGTCGCCCACATCGCCGGCTTATTCGCCGACATCTCCGAGCTATAGCCCGACGTCGCCGGCTCACGCAACGTCACCCAAGTATAGCCCGACGTCTCCGGCATACAGCCCGACTTCGCCGATGTATTCGCCTACGAGCCCGCAGTTCGGCAGCGGGAGCGACAGACGGTCGCCGACGTCGCCTGCCATGGGGTATTCGCCGACCAGCCCGGTGTACAGCCCGACCAGTCCTGCTGGCGACCAATACTCGCCGACGTCACCGAGGTTCTCTCCTACGTCTCCGGGTGCGGGGCAGTACTCGGCCACGACGCCGAAGTATTCGCCTACGTCCCCGAAGTACTCTCCTACGTAAGTTGTATAGTCGGGTGGATGGGTCGACGCACGCTAACATGTCATGTAGTTCGCCGCGTCAGGACTAAGGTCGGTGAGCGAAAGCATTCAGTGCGTTTGCAGGTGTTCCCTTGACTGGGCCCATATCGGCACGTGCGTTTGTGTACCAATATTATCATGCAACAAAAAGAAACACGAGGCCCCGATGACGGAAAGCGTGGGCACGGCTTTTCCGGTGCGGTTGGGGGGTTTCGCCCTTTATCAAGGCTACAAAAGACCCGTCTTAATTTGCGTATGCGATGGTGTTGGTGGGTTCTACGGACTGGGTTCTTTTTTTTTCTTCCTCTTTTCATGTGCATGCAATTCGGCGTTGCCCAAAAACAGATTGAGAGGGGGCCTCTTTGGGAACCTTTGGGCAGGCGGTTTCGTTTTATTCCCTTCTCTCTCCTTTCTTTTTTTCTCTGTCTAACAAGACTTTGCCCGCGCGAATGGAGACCAAGGAATTTGCATTGGCGGGGCGAAGGCACAAACAAACGAAACGCGGGCTGGACGGCTGGGTGATGACAGGGATGACGGGTTTCTACATGTGAAATGGAGGGGAGGGGTTGATTTCTTGCTTTTCAGTCTTTCATCCACTCGGCCCAATGGCTTAGAAAAAGCGTAAGATTAGGTGGTAGGAAAGACGAAAAAACTAGCCGCAGATACCCTTCGTACTTGGTCCCTTTCGCAAGGATCGACTGGAACGAGGCAGGGCTGGGATTAAGTACGAAAAATATGATGAAAATGACTTTGTGGTCGCCAAAAAAAAATTTGGGTTGTTGAAAGATGCGGGAAATGTGAGTCTGTCACTGTCTGTCTGCGCGCGACCCTTGGGCGGCTGAGTCAAAGGAAATTTTGGCGCGGGCCGGCGGCCGGCGCAGACGATCGACGAACCCAACAACGCAAACGGTTTGCAAACATCAAGCAGCCCTGCCACTGCCCGGCACCCCGAGCACATCCCCGTCGGCTCTGCTACGCCGCCATGGCGAATTCCAAGTACGCGCACCAAGATTCTCTCCCTCTCCAGCCCTCTGTGTGTGTCCGAAGTAGTCGGGATGTAGAATGAGGTAGCGTAGCTGATTCGAACCCCGTCGAGGGCAGCAGATACGAATACGTAAAGAGCTTCGAGCGGTGCCAGCCCGACATTCTTCTGCCCAACACGTGGATTGTCATCCGTATCGATGGGAGGGGCTTTCATAAGTGAGTGTGCTGCTTTTCCCCTCTACCTTTCTTTTTTCTTCTTTTTTTCTCCCGCTTGGTTTTGCGGAGAGGGCGAGCGGCTGGCTGACGTTGGGGAGGGAAAAGGTTGACGGCGAAATATGGCTTCGAGAAGCCGAATGACCGCCGCGCGCTCGAATTGATGAACGCGGCTGCCGTTGGTGTGTTCAAGGAGCTGCCGGACTTGGTGCTGGGGTATGGCATTAGTGATGAGTACAGGTACGTGTGTAGCTGGAGTAGAAAAGCCGCGGCAACGTAAAAACTAACGTCTACCGCGCGCACAGCTTCATCTTCCACAAGGACTGCAACCTTTTCGAGAGACGGGCAGCGTGAGTCATTCACACACACACACACCCTCGTCCGCCCACCGCGCAGAAAAGAGAGAGATGGAAATAGAATGCGCGCTTCCTGACATGCGGAACAGCAAGCTCATCACCACCGTCGCCACGACCTTCACCTCGCACTACATCCACCTGTGGCCGACCTACTTCGCCGGCAAGCCGCCGCTCACGCCGCCCATGCCCAGCTTCGACGGTCGCGCCGTCATGTACCCCAGCGTGCGGAACCTGCGCGATTACATGAGCTGGCGGCAGGTTGACTGTGCGTGCCTCGTCCTTGATTTGCTTTCCCCCCCCCCCAACATCATCCATCCGTCCATCCGTTCCATCTATCCGTTTTGTTTTCTTGAACTTCCAGCTCTCTCTCTCTCTCTCACCACCACCACCTTATTCCTCATCCCTGCTAGTAGTGGTAGTGATGGTCGACGGATGTCACTGACCAAAAGAAAAACATAAACGCTACCAGGCCACATCAACAACCTCTACAACACGACCTTCTGGACGCTCATCCAGCGCGGCGGCCTGGACGCCGCCGCCGCCGAGCAGCGCCTCAGCGGCACCGTCGCCGCCGACAAGAACGAGATCCTGTTCAAGGACTTCGGCATCAACTACAACAACGAGGACGACCTGTTCAAGAAGGGCAGCGTCGTCTTCCGCGCTTACGAACTCGTCGACGTTGTTCCGACGACGACAGAGAAGCAGAAGGATGGGGGGGAGGCCCGCGTGGATGAGGAGGATGATGATGCGGCGGTGGTGGTGCTGAGCAAGACGGCGGCGGAGAAGGAGAGGAAACGACGCGCTAAGGCGACGGTGGCGGTTGAGCATGTTGATGTTATTAGGGATGATTTTTGGCTGAGGAGGCCGTGGATCTTGAGTGGGAGGGCGGGGAAGTTGAAGGAGTGAAGTGGGAGGGTGGGAGTGTGAGATCATGTGTAGTTTCCTTTTGGGGTAAGGATATCGCTGGAGGTGGGGACTACGGAAAGGAGAAGTCAGGTGTCAGTAGAAGTGGGGGTCAAGTTTACTGGAAGTATATTGTTTGGTTTGGTTATCTACGTGTCCCCGCTGCCCTGTTGCTCCGACCCTACCGCATGTTCGAAAAGACAGAGAAAAGGGCATGTAGTCTTTCGGGCGAGAGATTGCCGAGCCAGCTAGTGATGAAATCGATTTCCTGTTTTCCTCGAATCCCTCAGATTCCGGGCTGACGGGCGCGGAGAGAGAGAGAGAGAGAAAGAGGTGTTCTGCGAATTGCTGTGCTTTGCGCGCCGCAGTGAGCGAGGATTCCATGGGAGCAATCGGTTGTGGAAGCACCATCGTCAAGGTAGTTAAGATTTGCTGGGAGGTTGTCGCATTGGGGGGAAAAGGTGTGATGGTGGGACGCGCCGGCCAGTACCAGAAGCATTGCGCTGGTGCCGCTGAAGTATCGGCAGGTCGAGGCGGCCCTTTGTGGAAATTCTAACCCCTTTTGCCCTTGCTTTTAGTACAATCCGGCACCATCCTGTGATACTGAACGGGTACTGACCTATTCAAAGGATCTCTCGATCTGGACCAAAACAGCTGTCACAACTATCATGACAAACAAGAAGGAGCCACAGTGTCTGACTAAGTAAGTCTGAGCTCTTCGCCGCTGCTCTCATGGCGGCCGGTGGTGTCTGGGTGGAACGCTGCTGCCATGCGGTCGACATCAGCGTTAGTAATGTTGTCGGCTGGTGGCCGACGCGATATCGCCTTACCCATCTTTTTTTCTTGCTTGTTCTCCTTACGCCTTCTCTAAGGGCGTTCGGTGCTAGCCTTTGAGGTTAGCGGTAGGTTTATCTCGGGCTTTGTCGCTTGCTCGAGATCACGTAGCGAGGCAGCGATGGCTCTGTGCCTCTTCTAATGCTCTTAGTTAGAGCGGTTGCACGGGTCGCACTCGTGCGTCTTGCTCGGCCAGAACAAGTTCTGGTGGTATTTAGAGCATGGCTTATATAACACGCCACTAAGACAGATGTTTAGTAGCGTATGCGTGTGCGATTCGGGTACGGCGCACACCGGGCAATGGTGGTCCAGCCCCAGCGCGTTATCGGTGGAGAGCCACTCCTTGAACGCGTTCAGACGTACCTTGAGACTAGTATATACTGGGTCAATTCAACCTATGTCGAGGCCATTGCTTGAATCATAACAGCGCGGCAGTGCTGTTACCCCAAGAGAGGTGTGTGTTGATGGATCAGTGAGGGTTTCGGTGGCGGTCGGTCATATGAATGTCCCTTCTTCAGTGAACGTTCACTGTGGACCGAATGAAGAAATGAAACCTGTTGACTGATGGCATGAGCGTGATCTTACTCTTTATATCAACACAAGTCTTACTGAAGCAGTTTTACGAGCCAACAGCACATATGCATTAGTGTATGCACGTGGCATTGTCTGTATGAAAAGCACGCAAGTTTATGGATTGCTCTCAAAGGCTTTCTCCCATGAAAACCAAAAGATAGTATCAACAATCAAGTGTCGGACTGATTGGCGTTGCTTGTCGCATGCCAGATTTCTGGGTGTGTCTTGAACACACTCGGAGAAACGCAGCTAATCTTAGCCGCAGGACAATAGCACAAACACCATTAAACACTTCCCATCTTTCTTCCATTGCCGAGCCCTCCAGAACCACCCCACTCCCCAGCACAATTTTCGCTGCATCAATAGACTCCCGCCCACCCCGGTCCGGACATTCCGTGTCCAACGCGATCATACCTTGACCGCGACAACGTCTTCAGGATATCCCACGCCATACTCCTATCCGCCGCCATCCACCAACTGATCAGCAAACCAAGTACACAGAGGGGAGACGACGAACGAACGAGCAAACAAACAAACCCACCCATCCACCCCTCCACGCGCCAAAACCAAACTCAAACTCAAGGAACCGCCTACCTACCACGCCGTTTGCTCTGTCACCCCACCTCCACCCCCTTCCTGTCCCTCCCCCACTCCCTCCCTCCCATCCCTCTCCTCATCCCGCTTCCTCTTCCTCCCCCGCCCAGTCCCACCATCAACACTCCCACCCTCCTCATCCTCCCTCCGAGTCCTCACCGCCTGCGCCGTTGCGCAAACCGCGCAGTCTTCGTTCGCAAAACTCAACGCGACGATGCGCGCGCGCGGACAGGCAGAGGGTGGACCGGGCTGCGACGTCGTGTCGCGGGGAAGCGAGCATTTGCGCGTGAGGACCTGGCAGGCGCAGCCGCAGGCGTAGAGCGTGTCGTGGTAGTGGCACATTTGTGGTTTGTGGCTGTGGCTGTGGCTGTGGCTGTGGTTGTGTGTTTCTTTTTTCGGGGACGTTTCTGGATGTTGCTCTATGTAGGTAGGCAAATGGGTTTTTGCTTTGTGTTGGTGGTGGTGGTGGTGGTGGGTGGGGAGGTAGATAGGGGGGGGTTGGCTTTGTGTGTGCGGAGCGTTTGGGGGAGGGGAGGGGAGGGCCGGAGTGAGCGCTGCGCTGGTGTGATGTAGCATGCTTGCTGCGGGCTGGCAATTGTTGCTCGTTGGTGTTGGCAGTCATGGGAGAGCGTGTAGCTGCGTGGCGTGGGTTTGTATGAGGGAAAACGCAGATTGTAAGTACTTTTTGTTTGTGCTGTCTGGTGCATCTTATACGTCAATCACAAGAAAGAGCAAGACCCATTCGTATGCCACGTAAAACGATCCGTTGTTTGAGAAGAAGCGCTGATGTGGAGAGCTAGAGTATTATCTGCGTGACTCGGACAAAGTTCACGCCTGGCTGGATGCTGAAGTGACAGTGACAATAAAAGTTCCAAACAGTCCGAAGAGTTTGCTTTCAAGACGTGCGATAAGCAACATACTCCTGCTCATACACATGTAAACCTGGCTACCTACTAGTAAAAGAAACCTACGAATTTTCACTCGCTTAGTACTTCGATTTTAAAAGGAAGAGGCTCGTTACGTCTACAACGACAAGAAGTTGACTTTCTCTCCATCATAACATAACTATTTCATGTGAATAAAAGAAATAGCCCTAGTAAAAAGCGGCAGCCGAAGTGCTAGAGAGAAAACAAAAAGACATGTGAGGATGATGCGATTCGAACGCATAACCTTCAGGAATCTCCAGTGGTATCTGGAATCTGACGCGCTACCGTTGCGCCACACCCCCAATGTTGATATTTGGAATTGACTTACCATGTTTATGAACAATAGAATAAACTCTGTCGGCGAGCTGTGCCGGCTATCCCTTAGCCACTCCCGCCGCTACTCAAGGGCCCAGTGAATCAGCAGTAGTAATGATAACCTACGACTTTAAATCTTGGGATTTCATATAAAGGGTCTGTACGCTAGGCATCGTAAGTCCTGTTTCTGCAAAACTGCTACAAATAATAATCCGTCTTTGCTCTTATGAGGAACCCAGCATGATGCATGACGATGCTATCTAACAGATGAAAGCAACCACATGCAATTGATAGGCCAGGAGTCGTAAACTGGCACATTGAATGATAGCTTGAATGACCTACTATAAGAGGTAGCAGTGTCGTTGTACAGCCAGCTGACGGCGCAGTCCCAGCTCGTATGGGCGTATGATTGGTACCACGTGGTGCACCGGCTGGTGCGGCTGGTGTCGCCCCGATACAAGGAGCTGATCAACGTGGATGTGAAATTCGATGGCCTCGTGCTGCACCAGGTACGCAACGGCATGGGTTCGCGTTGGAAGATGGTGGTGGTGGGACGACCAGGCGAGGGTGGAAGCATTTTTATTTGAATTCCGGAACCGTTGCCGCTGAAGGTTTGGAGGGCGGAGAGGGAGGGAGGGCGTGGTGGATGGGGTGGAGGTTTTGTAGAGAAGTATCTCGGTCTATCTTGCGACCTATAGTCAGCTTTACGTGATTTAGAAGGTGAAATACTTCAAACATATACTGTTAAAAAAAATCGGTCCCTGACTTAGCTCTCAACGTCAACCCTAACCGAACAAAAATACCACGCTGAAGTCTAATAGCTTCAAATGACGACGCGAACATAAAGAGTGGAAGACTGAAGACTCGATTGCTCGCTCGCTGTCTATGCTGACTTGCTCGCTCACTGGTTCGCAGCAGGAAAAAAATACTGAAAAGAAAGCCATAAACCAAATGAACGCCCTGATGCTTGACCTCAATTTCCCTTGATATTCAATTCCCATCCTTTGAGAAATCCCGAAATCCCGCTTTTTTTATAGTCTCAAGTGGTCTATGTACCGATGCAGAGCAATGAGATGACAGAGTTCATCCCAAAAGATCAAGCCCCACTCACGCCCAATCCCTCAGCACCTTCATCTCTCTCATCCCCCTCGCGCTCACTCGCGATACTTTCGTTGATGCTCGGCGCCTTTTCGCTACTCTTCTTCTTCCTACGCAAGCTGCTCCAACTAAGCCCACTGCTCCGGTCCGCCTTCTTCTCTTCCTTGCTTCTCTCGCGCCCGTCGCCTCCGCCAATGTACGGGCTACTAGACGCACTGTTGGCGAAGCTCGACACAAAGCCGGGCGTCGGCGGCTCTGTGCCAGCAGCGCTATCGTCGTCATGCTCGTCGTTGTTGTGGTCTCTGTCCACGCGGGGCGAGCGGGAGAAGAAGCTGCTAGCCGAAGACCCCTTGTCCTTGCTGCTGCCGCCGCTGATGCTGCCGAAACCCGGGAGCTGGAACTTGGACGAGCTGCCCTTGCGCGAGAGCTTGCTCATCCAGGACTCCTTGCCCACAGACGTGCCCGCCAGACTTTCCGACGTGTTGCGCGACTCGGACCGGTCGAGCGAGGCGCGCGGGCTCCACGAAGCCGAGAGTGAAAGCGATGCCGTCTCGGCGTTGGACGTGACGGTGCTGGCGCGGCCGTCGCGCGACTTGCGCATCGAAATCGGCGAGACGTCGAGGTTGGCCAGCACGTCGCTGGGCGACTCGGGCGGCTCGACCGTGGGCACGGTGGATGAGACGGACGTGGCGAAGTCTGTTGCTGCAGTGGCCGATGGTCTGGCTTCCTCGGCGGTGGCGTCGAAACTCTCGGACTTTGGAATCGAATTCTTGTCCGCGGAACGATCCCACAGGCCCTTGAACACGGGCGCAGCAGGGTTCAGCTTCCCGCTCGGAGGCGTCGCTGGTGCTGGTTGCGGTTGCTGTTGCGGTTGCGATGGAGGACGAGTGCCAATAGGCGCTTGAGATCGCATTACCGGCCCGTAGTCATAATTATCCTCCACGATATCTTCATAACCCAAACCAGTCGAAGAGTTACCGTACTGGATGGAGGGACGCCGGGACGGATGACGCGAATAGCCGCTCATTGCGTTATAACCGAGCTCTACGGTAGTGTTCAACGGGCTCGACCGCTGTGCAGGTGGCTCGGCTGGCCCCCATCCGAAACGTTGGGAGCTCTCTGTCGAGGGTCGTGGGAGCTGATTTACATCGCCAAAAGATTTGGTCGAATTAGGCCTTGGAGATGGTGGGCGTTCCATGCCAAAAGCCGCGGGCCAAGACGACTCATCCTCCTTACCAGGAAACAGCTTGAATCCGCGTTTTCTTGTCTGCACATGGCTGGGGCTGACTGTGCTCGGGCCTGTAGAGCTCCGGAAAGGCTTGGCCATGGAATCCATCCAGCTACTACCGCCGGAATGGCTCCCACGCCGCCTCTGCGTTCCAATAGGATCCAGCTCTGCCGGATCTTGGCGAGGCATCGAGTGACTTTGGCTAGGCTTCAACGATCCTAATGCCGGTCCTTCATCAGAGAGCGTCTTACCTCTTTGACGGCTGAACAGCTGACCGAACCTGCTTTGCAGCATCGAACCCCCGACGTGTCGGGCAGACCCAGAAAGCGACTTCACTGAGAGTGCGTCGGCTTCCTTGCCGGAGTCCTGAGACGGGTATCCGATGGGAAGTTGATTCGAACTAGCTCGTGGGCTCGCAAAAAGGCTAGGAGATCGACTTTGAGCAGACGCCGGGGAGCTGGGGCTCCTGTTCGCTGTTTCTCGGGCTTGGTGTGCGCCCAGACCCGGAATAGCAAGAGCATCGGGACCTCTGCCAAATGATCCCGAAGAATGTCTGTCTTCGTCGAGATCAGGCCTGAAGTCAGATTCTCCCTCATCGGCAGATCGGTCAGTTTCACCGGCAAACAGGTCCGACGGAAGAAGTGCACCAGCATTCGGGCTCATAGGCGCGCCACCGGTGAGCATTTCGATTTCGGCAGGTGAAAAGCTACTTTCGCGATTCGATATAGGGACTGCGCCGTTGGCATAGTTGAAAAATGGCGAAGAGGACATGACCGATGGCGAGATGTTCGAAATGCTGTTATTGTTATATGGTGCGGTGGTGACGGAGAAGCTGGGAGCGGCAGAGAAGCTGTCTTGTCCAACGCTGCCAGCGTGGGGTCTGCGCCTCTGGCTGGCCCTTCGGGATGGAGCTGCATCCAGGATTGGAGGCTGTCTAAAGACCTGAGGTTGATTTGCAGCTCTTTGTGAGAGTATGTGCAGCTGGCTCTGCGCCTCGTTGTATGCTCTCTCCGCAGCTTGAAGAGTGGCCCATGCAGTTTGATAGCGTTGCTGCAACCCTCTGATACGATCACTCCATTGGCGCTCTTCCTCGGCCCACTGCGCTCTGAGCTCGGCATCAATGTCGCCCTCTCCTCCCTCGTATTTCTTGCGTTCCTCCTCAAGAATTCTGTTTTGAATACCGGTTTCCCGCACGGAATCCTCGAGGGCTTTGATGACCCCTAGCTCCTCGGAGTGCTTGTCCCGGAGCTCTTGAGCCTTCTGTTCAGAGCTCTGTTGATACTCGACCTGTTTCTGTCCAAAGCGCTCGATCTCCCCGGCCATCTCGTCCATCTCAGCCCTGAAACGCTGAACGTCATCCTGCATTTTCTTTCTTTCGCTCAGCTTCTTGTCGAGAGATTTTTCCTCGGCCGTCTTCTTGGCCTGGGCGCGCTGGTTTTCTTTTTCAAGATTAACAACCTCTTTCCTCAGCTCAGAGCTGGCGGCCGTCTTGCGGGCGAGTTCGTCCTTGAGCTCATTGTGCTTTGCGCTGAAAACGTCCTTCTGGTCCTTGAAACCCTTTTCCTCCTCATCAATGGCCTTGCGAGTGACGGCGATATCCGAGCGTAGCTTGTCTCCCTCCGCCTGCAGCTGGGCCTCGGTTTCTCCGGATTTCGTGTCGTCGGCCGAGTCGTCAGCTTGCTGGTACGCGCTTGTGTTCGGGGAATTCCGTCGGCCGGTGGTGGCCCTCCTTGGATGCGATGTGCTGTTGCTCTGCGAACGAACCATGTCCGAAGGCGTTGGAAGCGGCGAGGTTGGCTCGAGAAATCCCTTGCAAGGGGTGATCTTGGGCTCCACCCACCACTTCTCGTCGTGTTCATGCTCGTCATCGTTGGCGATTTCCACGGCGCGGTTGTATGCGGCGAAGTCGAAGAAGTCGTCGGAGGAAGGCGGCTTCGTGCGGAAGCGGAGAGGCTCGCTCTGGGTGTGGAAATTGTGGTGGTTGATGGCGATTACGCGGAGGGTGTAGGCGGTGCCCGGCTTGAGGTTTGCGACGTTCACGGAGGTATCCTTGGGCCCAACCTCTTCAACTACTTTGCCGGTCAGCACGCACGGGCAGCCGTCGGGGGGCGAAGTAGCGCACCGAAAACACCATTGATCTTGATCTGGTATGCCTGGATGCTGCTGCGGGGCTCGGCGGGCTCCCAGTGGAAAACGGCGCCGTCGGCCTTGATGCCTGCGAGGGAGACCTGGGGTGCTGCGGGGACGTCGAGGCCGAGGAGCTTGATGAGGTCGTCCTCCTTGATCACCATGACCAGCCATGCGCGGTAGACAAGCCTAAGTCAGGTCAGCGGAATTGCAGGTGCGGGAGGAGCACGCGACAGGCGCACCAGAGCAGCGCGGCGCAGGTGGCCAGCGCCGTGAGCGATGGGGCGGAGGCGAGAGCTTCCAGCGGCTCCATGCCGGCGGCGCGGGCGGGAAAGTGGGTGATGAGCTCTGGCGAAGGCATTTGACCGGCCTCCTCGCGGATGTGGGCGCGCCTGAGAGCAGGCAGGTGTCTGTCGTGGAAAAGCGACAGGGCGGAGGTGGTGTTTCTTTGCGCTGCGCTAGAGCTAGGCGTCCCTCTGCGGCCGGCGCTTTCGCGGGTGCGTGCCGGGCCTGGCAGACTGACAGACGGCGCCACTCCTGCCATGCCATTGTTCGATCCCGTCCCCCACACCGCAGGTAAGGCTCAGAGCACCGGCTGGTGCATCGGCCGCCTCCTCTGCACGCCTCTTTGCGCCCGCGGCACATGCTCCCACCGTCCCGTGCAACATTCCAGCCCCGCGTGCCCGCGCCGCAGCAGCTGTCGCCGCGCCTGGCTGCGTCCGCGCTCTGCCGCGGCTGTACCAAGAAGACGCTCGTGACGCGCTCGGCACCACCATCGCATTCTGAGACCATATGTCAGACTCCTCCTCCTAAGCCGGTGCCCGCGCTCCTGTCCTCTCCACCCCACTGCCCCTCCCGTCTTGCGCTCCCCAGCCTCAGGCCACCGCTTGCTCCGTCCTGCAGCCCGACCGCTTTCTATTTGCTGCGCGCTCCGCGCGGGCCCAACAAGCGCTGCTGTTGAGCGACACGCCCCGGCGCCGTCACTACATAAAACCCACGGACCCCCCGCGCTCGACTCCTGCCCCTTCTCTTGGAGCGCGCCGAGGTCAGCCAACATGCAGTACGTCCGCGGCCTGTCCAGCTCCGTGTCCAAGACCTGGAACTCCATCAACCCTGCCACTCTCAGCGGCGCGATCGACGTCATTGTCGTCGAGCACGCCGATGGCTCTTTGGCCTGTTCGCCCTTCCACGTCCGCTTCGGCAAGTTTTCGCTCCTGCGCCCTTACGAGAAGAAGGTCGAGTTCTGCGTAAATGGCACGAAACAGCCATATTCCATGAAGTTGGGCGAGGGCGGCGAGGCCTTCTTCGTCTTCGAGACCACGGACAGCATTCCCGCGTCCATGCAAACCTCGCCCCTGGTGTCGCCCGCCCAGAGTCCAGAGTCCAAGGCAGACCCGGCCTCCGCAGACCAACTTTCAGAGCCGCCGCCTCTAAGTCTAGCCATCGACGCGCAAAATGACCGCCCGGGCGAGTTCAGGGCGAGGGCCAAGAGCGATCTCGGTGAGCGCCCACGGCTTCCCCGTTACCCCAACCAGCTAACATGACCAAGGCGACAATCCCATCTCACCGCTGGCCGAGAATGCCTCTATGGACTTTCCTAGCATCAGCATGGATCACCCTCCAGCGACCCTTGATCGCGGCATCAGCGACGACATTCTTCCCTCCACCAGAGCCGCTCTTTCCAAGGCCTTCACCGACAACGACATTCCGACCATTACCACTCAAAACGAGCCGGAGCCGGGACACCTTCAGCACCGGTCCACCAGTCCGCCCCCCGTTTCTCGTAGTGATGCTGTGGCACGCGCAATGACTTTGTCGAAGAAGCTGTGGACTTCCAACGTCCCCTCGCAGGTGACAGAAGAGGGCGATTTGATGCTGGACATGACGGGCTACAAGAGCAACGAGGAAGACGCTCTGCGGGCGGAGGTTGTGGCGCGTAAGATTTTGTCGGAGGAGCTCGAGGGGAACTACGACATTGGCGCGTTGATCGGCGCTGACGAAAAGGGCAACCTCTGGATCTACAGTAGCGAGGAGGCAAAGGACGCTGCAGCGCGCAAGCTTGCAATCCAAGGCTTGCAGCCTCAAGCCATGAGGTCGTCGGATGCCATCAGCGACCCTGGCTATCACAGCGATGACTCGCCTAGCGACGCCGAGACTGAGGTCGGAACACAGTCACACCGCATGCGCCGCGACTCGGACAGCGGCGTCGGCCTTCTCACGCCGCCAAAAAGCCCCCATCAAGCGTCTGCTGAGGGTACTCGGAGCTTTGCCAAGACCCTACGGCTCACGGACGAGCAACTCAAGTCCCTCGACCTGAAGCCTGGAGAGAACTCCATGTCGTTTACAGTGAACCGGGCTACTTGCTCGGCTTTCATCTACTATTGGCGGCACGACGTTCCAATCGTCATCTCTGACATCGACGGGACAATCACAAAGTATGTTTCTGTGAGACTTTGACGTGACGTCAGACGCTGACATGTGAATAGGTCAGATGCATTGGGTCATGTGTTGAACATGATTGGTCGCGATTGGACCCATCTCGGGGTCGCAAAGCTCTATACCGACATCGCCACGAACGGATACAATTTGCTGTATCTGACTTCGCGGTCGGTCGGGCAGGCGGACACCACCCGAGCCTACCTCAATGGCGTCGTCCAAGAGGGCTACAAACTACCCAGAGGGCCTGTCATCATGAGCCCGGACCGAACAATGGCTGCCCTTCGCCGAGAAATATATCTGCGTAAGCCAGAGGTCTTCAAGATGGCTTGTCTGCGCGACATCATGAACCTGTTCATGAAGCCAGTGGGCCAGACGCCGTTCTACGCCGGTTTCGGCAACCGGTTCACCGACGCCCTCAGCTACCGCTCTGTCAACATTCCGTCGACGCGCATCTTTACGATCAACTCGAACGCCGAGGTGTCGATTGACCTGTTGTCTCTCAACAAATACAAGACCGGCTACCAAAGCATGCGCGAGATCGTTGACCACTATTTCCCGCCTGTTGGCTTGTTGGTTCAGAACGGAGGCGAGGAGTTCACCGACTTCAACTACTGGCGTGAGCGGCCCCTCGATCTCGATGAGTTCTCAGCCAGCGAGAGCAGCGAGAGCTCAAGCAGCGAAGACGGGGATGAGGACCGGAGGAGCTTGCATAGCGAGGACGAGGCGGAGATGGAAGGGGAACTAGGCGACAGCTACCTATCACGGGGCTCCATTGACGAGACTGGCCAGATGGAGGACTCGATGATGGAGGAGTCGATCATGGCCAGCTCCATGGCCGAGAGCGTCGAGGGCGACGGCGCGGAGGTCGAAGAAGGGGAATACGAAGATGAGGATGAGGGAGAGGAATACGAAGAGGAGGACGAGATAGACGAAGAGGAGGCACAAGAACTGGACAGGCAGCTCGATGCGCTTGATCTTGACTCGGACTCGGCTCCGTCCCCGAGCATAGCGAAGGCTCAACCTTTCGCACCCAGTTCGCCGGCGCTTTCGGAAAAGACCATGGAGCCCGGCTCTCCTCGGAGGTAGATGACCGCATTGACGGCGTTGTTTCTTTCCACTCATAGTTTGATTTCGGGACATTAGTAGGTGCATAAGAGATGGCGCAGGAACGGCATTGGTGTCTTTCGGTTTTGTCTGAAGGAGACGCTAAGCATTGCGAAGGCGCTTGTCATTCCGGAGTTGCTAGATTATTGTAATTACCCAGCTTCTGTTTCTAGCCTTAGCACGCATTTGTATGCTCTTGAGAAGTTTTGTGTCTGTTTGAAATCCCGAATGATGTTAGTGTTGAGTCAAGGGAGCAAAAGTATGGTTTGATGCTGGGTTCATGAAAGTGAAGCGCTTGGCCAGGCCGATTATACACTCGTACAACATTCTCCCTTTTTTGGTCACTGGCTCATGATAATGACAGCGCGATTTGTCTTGGATTTTATCTAGAAATTATGACACAGATTCTGAAGAAAGCAAAAGGTTCCAGGCAGTCAAAGTTTGGAGGGATTCGGCAGGGGGTCGGCGAGCGGCCGGACATCGGCAAAAGTTTGGCCGACTGGATTTGAGATTTTGGGGCTCGTCTTCCTTAGAGCGGATCATCAACGCGCCCTCCACTGCAACTACTCCAGTCCACGACCACCCTCACGCTCTGCTTCCGCATACACTCAGGATTCGTTCATAACAGTCGCCCACCATGTCGTCCATGCGCAATGCCGTCCAGCGGCGCGTAAGTCCAACCACAAAACAGCAGCCTTCCGGGGGGCTTTTTTTTTTTACTATGGTAGCTGACTTAATTTTTTTGCTCCAACAAATACAGAACCACAAGGAGCGCGCGCAACCGCTGGAGCGGAAAAAATGGGGCCTGCTGGAGAAGCACAAAGACTACTCACTGCGGGCAAAGGACCACAACGAGAAGCGCAAGCGGCTCAAGACGCTACGCGAGAAGGCGGCGGACCGCAACCCGGACGAGTTCTCGTTCGGCATGATGTCGTCGAGCGTCGACCGGCGCACCGGCACCAAGGTCGGCGACCGCGGCAACAGGGCCCTCACCGACGACGTCGTCAAGCTGCTCAAGACGCAGGATGCCGGGTACATTCGCACCATGCTGCAGAAGGTGCGCAAGGAGAGGGAGAGGGTCGAGGAGGGCTTCGTGCTGGATGATGAGGAGGGCGAGATCGAGGCGTTGAAGAGCAGGCGGGCGGGGAAGGGCAAGCATACGGTTTTCGTGGGCGACAGGGAGGAGCAGAAGGGCTTTGCGCCGGAGGAGTGGTTTGGCGTCGAGGATGAGATGGATTTGGAGAGGACGTGGAACCGGCCAAAGAAACAGACAGGGAAGCTTGAAGATGACGAGGACCTTGAGGAAACGGGCGGTCAACGGAAAGGCGGGGACAAGGAGATGGACGACCGGGAGAAGCGAGCGCTGGAGAAGAGACGGGAGAAGGCACAACAATCACGGCGTTCGAAGGTGGAGGCGTTGAAGAGGAAGGAACAGGATCTCATGGCTGCGGAAAATGAGCTGGAAGAGCAAAGAGCCCGGATGAGCAACAGTGTCGGCGGCGTCAACAAGAACGGTGTCAAGTTCAAGGTGCGGGAACGCAAACGCTGAGCGACGGTATCGATCCAGCGTGAAGTTTTGCTACGTACGGCGCCACCTCGACCCGGCTTACAGCTTACTCGGCATTCTCATTGCACCATCCAGCCTTATGACCTCTCCGTTCAACATACTGTTCTCTATCGCGTCTTTCACCGTCCTCGCAAACTCCTCGGGCTTGCCCGGTCTCCTCGGAAACTCCATTACGCGCTCCAAGCTTTTGCGCACTTTATCACTCAACATGGCGGTCATGTTGCTCTCAAACAGACTAGGCGCAAGCGTTACAACTCTAATGCCGAAGCGCGAAAGGTCGCGGGCCATGGGCAGTGTCATGCTGCGCACGGCGCCCTTGGATGCGGCATATGCGACCTGACCCATCTGACCATCGAAGGCTGCGGACGAGGATACCATGATGATGACACCGCGCTCACCGTCCGGGCCATATGGCTCATTTTGCGCCAGGTGCGACAGGACTTGGCGGATCAGGTCGACGGTGCCGCGCAGGTTTATCGAGACGACCAAGTCGAAGGAGCTGAGAGGAAGGGGCTCGTTCTTTTGGGAGATTATCTAGACGGAGACGAAAAAAAAAAAGACTGTTAAAACCAGAGCTCATGATATCGTGCACATGGGCCAAACCACCATTCAACGTTCCCTCCTCACCCATGGTTCGTGAGGCGCAAAAAGACGAACTTACCAAACCAGGAAATCCCACACCTGCGCCGGCCAGCACACCGCCCAGCGGCACGGTCTTTTCCTTTGCAAACTCGACGCTGCCCTTCACGGCCGCCGCGATGCTCTCCGTGTCGGTGACGTCTGTTTCGAAGAAGCGGGCCCGCTGGCCGCCCAGCTCCTTCACGACGTCCTCGCCGGCGCCGCTGTTCATGTCCAGGATGGAGAGGTAGGCGCCTTGACTGTGCAGGAGCTTGACGGTGGCAAGGCCGAGCCCGCTGGCGCCGCCGGAGACGATGAAGAGGCGGTTTGGGATCTGCATGGCCGCAGCCAGGGGAGTAGAAGGCGCAACGGGTGGGGAAAGAAGCTCGATAGATGGGGGTCGAATATATGGTAATTCTGCTCAGGCACAAATTCGAGGATGTTGCTGCTTTGGAGAAGCTCCGTGAAGCTTACGGAGTGAGCGGGGATCAATTCAGATGTCAAACCAACAAACCTCGGCTCGTGACAAGCGCAAGGTACGGTACCTATGCGAAACTGCCGCCACTCACCGCCCGTCACACCTGCCCCCCGCGCGCAGGGTCCCTTCCGCAGATCGGGGGAGCCTCAGCCAGTCTCGAACCACCATCAAGCCAGACCCCAAAGCTTGCTCGAGCGAGCTCGTCTCATCGGCTCGCATTGGCCCAACACAGCACGCACACCCCTCCTACCGCCCCCGTTTCGTGATTCTTCTTCCCCGGGTATTGCCAAAGTCCCTTTATCTTCTCCAATTGAACTCGATTCCTCCGCCCGCCTTTTCGCGTCGCGCCGCGCCGCGCAAAGACCCTCCTCCCGAAAAGAACCCGCTGCCACCTACCTGCCGCCGCCGGGAAGCTCTCTGCCCTGGACTCCTCCTCCTCCTCCTCGCTCTCCATTCTCGACGATTCGATTCGACCCTCTCCGAAACCTCTCCCTCTCCCACCCCTCCGACCAGGGTCGCGCGCGCGCCGCACCACCTCCACCCCACCGCAGATTGCTTCCACACACGCACACGCACACGCGCACACACACTCCCAATGGCAGCCGCAACAACACCAACAACAACCGCCGCCGCCGCCGCCGCCGCAAGTCAGACAACAGCAACAGCAACAACATCATCGACGTTCGACGCATCCACCGTGCCGCGCGACCCCGTCCCGCGCAACCCGGTGCCGCTGTCGGCGGGGCAGGAGCAGCAGGTGCGCGACTTGTACCACAAGCGGGTGAGGCAAAGGTGCGCGGATGAGGTTAAAGGTAAGGGGTTTTGCGTTTTGTTATCAATTCTTTGGGGCGGAGGCTGGGCGTGGGCGTGGGTACATTTTTTTTGAGTTTGAGTTTTGTTATGGGAGGAGGGACAGAGGAGCGTGTGGTGGAGTGCTGGGTCGTGACGGTGCTGGGGTGGTTCTTGGCCTGCTTGCTTTGGGATTCTCTCTCTCTTTTTTTTTAACTTCTGGCTTTCGATGTCTGGGGGCAGGTTGTTCCTTTGGAAAGCTTGATGGAGTCTTCTTTTCACCCTTGCTTTTTTCTTTCTTTTTTGCTTTCCTCTACCCCGTTGCTTGTCTTCTCATTCATGGGGCCGTAGGCTAACAAGAATCCCTCTCCTCCTTCAGAGTTCGCCTCCTGCGCCCTCAATCGCACCATCAGCGCAACATGGGCGTGCCGACAGCAACGACTAGCCATGAACACCTGCATGGTGGCGCACGCGACGCAGGAAGAGCAGGACCGCGCGCGGGAAGAGTGGTTCGCGACGCGGGAGCTGCGCAAGCGCGAGCGGGAAGAGAAGGAGAGGAAGCGCATCGAGCAGGAGAAGTTCCACCGCGAATGGTGGGGTTTGGACGAGCAAGGGAAGAGGAAGTTCGAGAAGAAGTGAGGTGATTTGTGCGGTTCTGGAGTTTGTGGATTGACATGGCATCATATCATATTCGGCATCGTCTTGTGTGGCGGCTTGTGAAGCGCCGGCCACATGTATGACGCAGCGGGTTTGCGAACGAATTGAGCCTTTCTTTTCCCGCGGCTTGTCTCACGGAGATCTTGCACCTTGTGTGAGTAGTTGGATCCTGTGTCTGGATGTGTCCAAAGAGTTCTTTGGAATCTCGCGTTTACATCCGGATGTTTGTTTCAACTGCCCACGTAGGAGAGAGTGTAACGTTCTTTATGGGGCATGAAAGGAGCAAATCTCCTGCAGCTTACCGGGGTGAGAAATGTGCAGAGCTTATTGGACGACGCGTCACGTAAGGTGTTCAACAGGGTCGATATTATTGGAGTGGGGAAAATTAAAAAGAACAAGGCGTTTAGACGCGTCTTCGGTGCCGTCACAGATGATAAATGTGGCAATGTATACATGAAAACCGTGCAGCAGAAGTCCTGCATGAATGTATGGAATGTTTTATAGCTGGAAGGGATGATAGAATTTGGAACAATCCACCCCCACAGCTGCAGTGCTCTATCCACCGTACGAAATCCCGCTGCGTGCTTCTCTGCAACGCATGAATTAACCTTTTGGCTCAGCTTCGCCGGCTGAGATATCGAAACGCCCAACGCCTGACGCTGTCGCCGCCTACTACTTTTCCACTGTGACCTCTTTTCCGCGTTCGGGCCGCTTTACCAACAAGTCAGACGCTTATTTGGCGGGACCGTTGTGAGAATATCGCTCTTGAGAAAAAATGCCCGTCGTCCATACTTCGGCCCCGTCCACCAAACGCTAGCGCGCCTCCTTCGACGCCAGCGTCATACTCCCTCAAGCGTCCTCCATCTCCCGGTCCTCTCCACCAACACCCATGACATCCTCGAACTCGTCCTCATCCTCATCCATGCCCTCTTCCTGCACACCCTCCATCTGGTCCCCACCATTGACGCCCTGCTGCTCGTCCCCATCATCTTCAACATCACTGTCCCACTCCTCCTTCAACCCCCACCCCGCGCCAGTGAAGCAGTACCGCTCCGGCGGCAACCTCACGCCATACTCCCTCTCGGGCCTCGGCAAGCCCACCCGATTCTTCTCCTGCGCCAGCTCCAGCAAAAACTCCTTGGGCAACACCGGATTGAACTGATAATTCAAACGACTCGCAATCGCCGACCGAATCGCCGCCAAGCTCACCGTCCCCTCCTCACTCCCAACACCTCCACCTCCACCCCCTCCTCCACCACCACCACCACCCGCTCCTCTCGGATTCCCCGGCGCCCCGCCCTTGCCCGTCCCCCCCGCCCCCGCCGTCGTCGCCGTCGTCTCGGCCGAGATGGCCACCGCGTCGCCCAGCACCCCCGCTGTGTACCGGTACGCAAAGTCCATCAGCTGCAGCGGCACCCGCTCCTGGTACGCCGTCACGCCCAGGTGCGCGAGCACCATGTGCAGCAGCCGCGCGTCGCGCGGCCGCTTCGTCAGCCCCGTGTCCGTGAGCGACGTGTTGGGCTGGATTGTGGGTGCCGAGGCGGTGGCGCCGACGCCGGCGGCTGCTGTCGTTGTGGTTGGTGGGGATTGTTGTTGTTGTTGTTGTTGTTGTTGCGCGGGCGCTGTGGAGGCGCCGCCGGCTGCGGGAGCGGAGGATTCGCCGCCGCCGCTGCCGCCGCCGCCGCCGCCCGGGGTGGTGGTGGTTGCGGCGGGGTTGGCGGATGGGTTGCTGGGGGGTGTGCTGGTGGTTGGGTTGGCGGGTTGGCTGGGACCGCTGCCGCTGCCGCTGCCGCCGCCGGTGGGCGTCGCGATGCCGTTGGGCGCGTCGCCGGTGACGGGCGAGGCCATGGTGTGTGTGTGTGTGTGTTTGTGGGTTTGGGCTTTCGTGGTTCGAAGCGCGTCGCGGTGGGTGAGGTGGAGGAATGGCGCGGGTTGCGCGGTGCGGCACGGCGGGGGAGAAAAAGTCGTGTCGTGCGGTGGAGTTGTCGAGCTTCGCGAAGGTCGAGTTGCGGAGTTGCGCGTGCGGCAACGCGTGCCCGGGGATTGCCCGCGCCAAGCCGGGAGCGGCCGCCAAGCTGTTCCGACCATGGAAGGGCCCGGGCGTCCATCGGCACCGGGCCGGTTGTGGAAAACTCTGAGGACCACCCCTTGATGAGTTCGAGATCGGTGCAGCCCGTCAACTGTTCGCATAGCCGTTTTGTAGGTATGAATTCCGTCCAGTTTCGAATCGAACTGCTAACAGAGGAACAACGTATAATTCATGCTACACTGTGCATACGCAGCCGCCCCCCGAAGTGGTGACAGACCCATGTACGGGCCCACACACCAATCCAACGGCCTTCTCACAGTCCCGTTCGATCCTGTCCAGTGCATTGATGCTCCACTCGACCCAAAGGCTGTGGAGAGCAAAAGAAAAGCCACAAACGCCACGCTGGCCCACCTCGTACTTCGACACCTCTTTGTGCACTACCCCAAGGGCAAAGAAAGGGAAAGTCCTGGCGATTCCATGACTAGTGAGCTCGCAGGGAATCGAACGCACGGGCAAAAAAGATATAATACCGGAATTGAACCAGTTACTGATGGATCCGCGGGGAATCTATGATCTGTTAATTTTGACCCTTGCGAGACTCGAACGTCGAATTTACTCACCGAACCCCGGACCACTCCCACAATTAACCCAGTGTGTTGACAAGGGTTTTCAGTGCTAAGGGAGTATTATACCACTAAACCACAGACCCGGTTGTTGATGGAAAAGAGGGATGCTGAAGTCCAATATGACAAGAAGTGGACTGGCGGTTGGCTGGCGGTTGACTGGCGGTTGCGTCGCCCACACAGCAGATCTGAGCCTCTCAGTCTCCGCGGAGGACGCTGCACTGTTGGTATGCGGGTGGGTAGGCGTAGCTGATTTCTAGGTGGATGGCTTGATCCGATGTCCGGGTAGATTTGTCCGCTCTCAAGACTCGCGTCTACGCCCCGACATTGGACTCGGTCACCTACGGCGAGTAAGGGTACAACGTCTTCTGCGGAGCGGGAGGGGCTGTTGGTGGCGCGCCGCGGCGTTTCTCACAGCTTCGTGGCCGCATCGCCGGCTTCCGAGGTGAGCAGCCACACGTCTCGCACAAAGGCCCTGGCGCCGCCAATGACCTTCTTGCTCCACTCGGTGTTGACGGCCAGCTTGATCTGCTCGGGCGGGACGTCCTGGCTGTCGTACTCGTGCAGGGCCAGGTATCGCGGCAGCTCGTCGACGGCCAGCTTGCGGGCGGCGGCGTCGGCGGTCGCGGGCACGGCGGACCGCAGCTTGTAGCGGGTGGAGCGGCGGTAGCCCTTGACGGTGCTCAGCATGTCGAGGTGCTGCAGGCGGTACCACGCGTCGAGGTCGTGCTCCGGGTCGTCCGAGTCGGCGGTGGCGGCGGCGGGCTCCATGGCGACGGCGATGACGCAGCTGCCCACGCGGGCGCCGTCCGGCTTGGGGTTCTGGCCTTCGAAGGTTTGGATTTTCTCGTAGTGGCGCAGGTCCCAGTCGAGGAGCTCCAGGTACGAGCGCCCGCTGGGCAGGGCGTCGTGGGTCAGCGTGGCGCCCTTGAGGTCGTCCGAGTCGGCCCAGGCCAGGTCGGGCAGGACATAGAGGCAGAGGTAGCGGAATGGGCGGGTGGAGTCGGTGTTTTTGAAGCGGAAGGCGGCGGGGGGCCCGTTGCGGAGGGCGAACATCTCTGGGACGTGGGTTTCGTCGTACCACTTGTTGAGGGTTGCCTCGTCCAGCACTGGGTCCTTAATTGCGGCCCCGACGTACAGAATTCCGGGAGTGGGCATGCTGGGCAGCTGGGGGGAAGTGCTGATGATGGTTTTGGGTGGTGAGGTGGTTGGAAACTGACTGATGCAGCTGGGAGGAGGTGACGACAAGCAATGGTGTTTATCTGGTCAGGCGGGGGTTGGGATATGCAAAGAGCGGGGCTGACATGCAGGTCATCGACCCGGAGGCCTTGGTTATAACACGACGGTACATTCCAGCTGCTTTTCCGAACATTGCGGTTGCGAGCTGGCCTTGGGGGAGGCTACAGTGGCATGTCTGCCAGTAAAGAGCCTGAACAACACGCAAGACACGGGAATCTAGAAGCTATGTAGAAGTGAGGACGCGGAGTGGATGCGGAGTGGATGCGGAGATGACGCATGTCGGAAGCCCACGGGGCGCGGGCCGGACTGACTCGTTCAGCATATTCACGGCTGCAAAGGCAGTTCTTCCATCCAGGGTTTTTTTTTTTGAAAGTTGCAAAAAAGTTGTTCGAGTCTCCAAGCGACCATGGTATAGACAGACGGAGGATAGCTTCTGTTATGCGGTATGGCTGCTGCTATTGCGCTGCCGGCCGGAAGCTGGCAACCAAAAATATTTTGGAGCCTGACTCGTGCGGCCCTGTCGACTCGGCTTTGTCTGCTCGGCCAAAATTTCCAGAGAAGCATTTCCCCATCACCACCTCCGCCCGCCACAGCCCGACCTCTCACACGCATTGCCCCGTGGCCTCCCCTCCACTCGCTTCCATGGACGCTTCCGCCCTTCTCGCCAAGCAGGGCTGGCGCGGCCACGGCCACGGTCTCGGAAGCACCGGCCACGGCATCGCACGCCCGCTGCTCGTCTCCAACAAGCAGGACGCCCTCGGCGTCGGCAAGAAGAAGCTCCAGGTCGCGGACCAGTGGTGGATGCGCGCATATGACACGGGTCTGAAAGAGCTGGGCACCGGCAAGCAGGTGCGCGCTAGCCGTCCCGCCATCCTTTCCTCTGCTGACACTAACGACACCCGTGCCAGACCGCGCTCGCCTCCATCAGACAAAACGGCGTCAACAAAGGCGGCCTATACGGATTCTTCGTGAGAGGCGAGGGCCTGGCCGGCACTCTCTCCGACAACAACCTGCCCTCAGAGCCGCTGTCCAGCAGCACTTCCTCACCCTCCGACACCTCCACGCCCGCAACCACCCCCGACGCCGAATCGACGCCCGAGCCGAAGAAGCGCAAGCGGGCTGATGGCGAAGAAGGAAAGCGGAAGAGGACGAAAGAGGGCAGTGTCGCACAAAGCAAGGGCAAGGACAAGAAAAAGGACCGCCGTTCGAAACTGGACTCTGCCGCCACGGAGGATCCCAAGCTGCTGCGCCGGGCTGCAAAGAAGGCGCTGAGGCAGAAAAGGGCTCTGAGGGAGTCCGGTAGTAAACAGGCTGGCAGCGACGGCGAGGACAAGGCGCAGAAGAGAGGGCCGGCTACTCCCGCGGGCGAGACCACAGCGTCCAACACAGGAGAGGAGAAGCGATCAAGAGAAGGCAAGGGTACGGATGCTCCCAGGGAGGCTGGGAAAGCCAGCTCGGAGAAGAAGCTGAAGAAGTACGCCGCGAAGGCCGCGGAGAAGGGCATGACGGTTGAGGCATTTCTGGCCAAAAAGGAGCGCAAGAAGGAAAAGGCCAAGAAATGAGAGTGGATATACCAGCACGGCATGCGTGCGTTCTACATCTTTCGACGACGTTTCCTGACGAGATTGCTCGTCCAACTCGGTCAGCACGTTGCGAGCCCTGTGGCCGCTGTACAAAGTCGGCAACAGCACGACTGGTTCTGGCCAGCTCCATTACACTGAGGACTGCCTGCTACATTTCACAACGGACACCAGCAAAAGCCGCCGAACCGTGCCGCCATGAGCCGTGGAGGAACGGGGCGGCACGCTGCAGGAGCGGAGCGATACCGTCAACTGGGTAGCGGGCTCCTGGACGACAGCCCGGGTTCGCTCCACGCGAGGGGCTCTTCAGGAGAGCATCGTGCTCGATGCAATGCGATAGATCGTCTAGCGGAATCATCATCCTCTGTATTTACCGGCCATGTTGATGTGAGGCAACAAAGTTACACAAGCTATCTTCAGCGACCCTAAAATTTTTTCCCGTGGCACTACCTGTCCGCTCTCAGACACGTAACATGGGACACGGGCAAGGCCAGTCTTTCCAAATATCCGAGTGGCACGGCTTGTAGTTGTATCCGTTTTCTTTTGCACCGCATTCCAACCACCTGCCGTAAGTAGAAAGAAGCCCTTAACACAGTCTTGACCAACAGCACCTCTTCCTTACTTTTTCCTGCCGTTTGAGATTCAGCCTTGTCTCACTTTCCTTGCCTTTCTCGGGCTCCAAGGGATAATTGTGATAGCCTCTTTTGGCAAGCTGCCGCATCCGCTCACTGCCGCGCCCAGGCTTCCTGTGAGAAAGACGCGATCTAGAAGGAAAGGTACAGTCGCCCCGTCTTACCTTCGGACACGTCACTCGTTTGCAAAACAAAACTCATGGTTTCTCAATTTGCTTCCGCGCGGTACATATGCCTCTGTTTCTCCCGCACTCCTCCTCATCACCACCACCAGCCCCCTGCCCGCACTCTTACTTTCTCACTTCTTCTTTTTGATACTTGCGAGCCCCCAATTTCACATCTCTCTCTATCTCTCTCTTCCTTCGCGCCATACGTTATTTGTCCCATTTTGGAAACCCCGTCCGACCTCTCCGACCAACCAACCAATTTTTCATCTTCTATCGCCGCCGTGACAACGCCCTCGCATTCCTTCAAAGAGCAAGAGAACCGGACCAACCCTTCCTCTCCCCCCAACAACAAACATAAATCTCCAGCACCACAGCTACTGCCAAAACTCCCCCTACCGACTTTCGAAAACAAAAACAAAAAGAACACGAAAAAAAAAGTCCCGAAAAAGACCTCCCCTCCATCTCCCCTCCTTCCTCTCTCCTCCCTCCTCCCCCCCTCCTAGGACTCCGAACAACCACCCACCCAAACCAATAAAAAAAAAGAAAGAAAAGAAAAGAAAAAATGTGCCACTACGTCATCTACCAATTCTTCTGCGGCTGCCAGTACCGCTGGCTCGCCCGCGCCTGCGCCGCCGACCACCACCACCACCACCAGACGACGGCGACGGCCTCTTGTTGCCGCAAGTCGACGTCGTACGCGAAGAAGCCCATCGCCCTGGTCTGCGACTGCCCCGGCCACGGCGGCCCGCCCACCCCGCACCGGTACGAGCGCTTGGACAGTCCGGTCGTGGGCATGGGGTTGTGCGAGAAGTTGGTTTGAGAGGGGGTGATTTGATTGATGGGGGAGGGGGAGAGAGGGGGGTTGGGGGGAGGGGGAGGAACGAGGGGAGGGGAACGAGGGGAAGCGGGTAATGAATGCCGTCTTTTTGCTGCTGGGAGTGCTGACTGATGGTTTTCTCAGGGCGATGCGTGCGTTAGAAAAGGGTACGTCGGCGTCGGGGGTCGGTGCGTCGGTCGTTCGGAGTCTATATTTTGGGTTTTGTTGGGGGTGTTGTTCTGCTGGGCCTAGAGGAAGGAGAACGAGAATACGATATGTCATGGTGGTTTACTCTTTTTTTTTAGGGGTATGGGGCTATGGGGATGTGGACTGGGCGGGGACTGAGCTTTCGTGGTTTGAGGCATTTTCTTTTTTCATTGTTTTTTCTCTTTCCTGTCTGGACGTTGGGTGCCGAGTCGTCTCAATTTGCCCGCCGGGCGCGTGGCGTTCCTACCTTCTCTTCTTTGTTTCTTTTTCTTCAGCAAAAAATGGTGCTCGTCATGTCACGTCAGATCACAGCAATCGATCATACGATTTTTGCGTGAAAAGTGCTACGGGAGAAGGGTGAGCTGAAGCGCACGTCCCCCGCGTGGATGCAAGATATCCATGTCTTCCCCCTCCCTACTTCCATCATCGCTTCCGTCCCTTACAGGCATGACCTGGGCGTGGCAGGCACACCACGTTGCGTTGTCTCCCGAAAAAGCAATGGCGGAAAGGCATCCCTGGTTCCTGGTAAATGGGGCCTTCCAACAATCGGGCTGAAATACTGGATTCTCTCCGGGAAATTGAGGATGTGTATGGCTAGGTATTCATAGTCGCATATGCACGCGCCCAAAGTCTACGGCTTTTCCCGTCATGATGAGTTCAGAAAGTAGCTGGGAAGTTCCTTGTGTGAAGCCGCTATAGTAAGGCTTCGCAATCGGCGGCTTGCTTTCCGTTGAGCTTCTTCATCTCCGCTCCAATGAGCTTAGTTGATACGAACAATACCTCATGAAGGGCGTGCTAAACTTTCTGAATACAAGAAGTCTCTTACAGAGCAGCATCACATGTACGCGGCTGTTGAGCCTTTTCGCCAAAGGGAGGGAGTCAGTTGTTCCTACTCAGATCTTGCTGACTTGTCCCTAAGCAACGAGTATATATAAGACCTGCATAAGGGCTTGCGCTTTACTCTCCCCCGTATTCGAAAATTGATATCCCGTCAGCTAATCACGGTAGCACAACATATATGCTATCCATGTGCGAATACGAGTTCTACAGATTCAAGTGCGGACACTTTTATCGGAAGCGAGTGGCTGGCTGTGTCCGGGTGCTCAAGTGCGCTGCGCTGGAGCTGGGCTGCGGCCGCATTACCAGAATCCGCGGGGAAACGATGCACTGCAAGAACTCGTGTCCGCAATGTGGCGGCTCGCATTTAATGCAGGGGCTGGAGAAGGTGAGTGAGGCTGCGATTATTCCCGAAAAATTTCAGCCTCACGAGAATGCTTCCGCTGGGCATCAGCAGCCGGCCAAACGGCACCCGTCGCCATCAATGACTCTCCACTTTACAGTGAGGCGGCGCTAATTTGCTGTCAGAGACTTGAAAGAAGCAAGATACGATCTTTGTCGGAGTTTCTGACAACACGCTTCCGCACAAGTAAGAAGATAGCGTACAGGAATCGGGATGTATGGGGTAAGTTTTCTCCTATTAGCACGAATGACATTTCGGTTGTGATTAAAGTCACCCAGTTCCTATCGGCCCGCCTATAATTCATGCCGGAATGGCAGAACCGTTGGACCTTTTGGGGCTAAGAGAAGTTAGTGATATGCCACTGTATGTGGAGTTCGAGAGTGGGAGCAGTAGTGATGGTGGCAGAGGTAGCGCTGAATCTGCCCACGGCAGGGGTAGTACATCCGACGGTGGCACTTCAGTGCATACGTCTATGGAAACACATACAGGAGCAACACCAACACTTGCTGCGGCACGCTGAATAGAGGTCCCCCAAGAAAGATCCGGGCAGACCATGTGCCACGATGGATTTCATGTATAGTGCTGACACAACAAACAATGTCTGGAATTGCTCGGGTACCCGCATGATCCATGAAACGCTGCGCAGCTGCCCAGGGGGTAGCCTCAGCAACAGAAAAGCGAGCCGGGCCATATTCCCTCAGCGGATAGAGCTGAATGATTTTATTTTTGTTCTCAGCATAGTATAATTGTGCAACTTGCGCTTACTCTGACAGCCGAGAGTTGCCGCTTTGCAAGATTGATCTCCTCTATCACCAGGAGACAGGACAATTCTTTTTTAAATAGGTCAAATATGTCCACTTCGAAGCACGTTCCTTGTTCAAATCACTTGAAAGAAATTCAGCCAGGTCATCGCCAGTAATTCAGTCATGCTAAAGAAAACAAAGACCATCAACCCAATGACCGCAGTTCTCCCAAAAGGATTTCTCCATGGACCAATGTATATGTAGGCAGCTAACAAATTTTAGTTCTATACCTCACCATACTTACAACTCTGAAGCACTAGCATCCGCGATTGCCTTGTCTCCACGAAGATCGCCAGCCAAGAGGCACTAGCCGTCGACATCAAATCCGATGTGCTACTTTGACTACCTTCAGATGCAGCCACGTCTTCCCCAGCCAGATTTGCGAGTGGGGCAAGCATGCGGTATCATTTCTGATTACGAAGAGTGCAGCGATGAAGATTAAGGATACTCCACGGTTACTAACTGAGTAGCATCATCACAATGACCAGTCTGCAAGCCACAAATTACGTAGATGTATCTTAAGTTTTGAGAGGCAATACGACTACGTTTTGTGGTGAGTCGGCGGGATTTAGGGCCAAGTTTGGAAAATCCAGTGTTGATTCCTTGTATACCCATGTGCTTTAAGGTTGGATAAGCCTGTATTAAACAGAAGGGTGGTGGGTTGGTAATGTCGTAAATTTTAAAGGATGTGTCAAGCTATCATGAATTGGTGCACGCGAACTTACTACCAATAAGAAAAGACAATTGAAGGCCAGCCCTTGGAATAAGTCGCTTCAAGAAGAGAAGAAATTGGATCTGCCTGTAGTTCTACCACTTTACGTCGGAACCACCATCTGCGCCGTGGCGCCTCCCATCCTCGAATCTGCGTCGTCGAAGTAGTTTTGCAGCCTGAGAGCTTCCTCTGCCGCTCGTTTGAAATGGCCCAAACGTAGCCCGGAACCCAGACCATACTTACGGGTTTCTGAAGTTCATCGCACACGTAAGTTCAATTTCCATGTTTCTCGACAAGGCTGAAGAAGAAACTAGTGCATCGTAGCTGCTGTAGAGGCGGAGAAGAAAGCTTTGGAATGTATGGAAAGGCTGAGTGAGGTTCTTCCGAGAGTGGAATTCTACAAGGACCCCTTCCCAACAAACGAGATGACGATCAACCTCGCGCAATGTTACATCTACATGGTGGACGTATTGGAGCGCATTGTCGAGTATTTCTTTGCGCGTCGATTTAGTATGTCCCCGACCCTCGAAGACACTCGGCTGGTCGAGTCTCATCCTCGCGTAGTGGATTCCCGTAGAGTGAGGGATCTCTCACTTGCATATATGTCCGGATAATCGGTTCATCCCGTACGCAGTAGGAAAGTCTGAATCATGTTGGCCGGAAAGCCATGGGTTTCCTGCACTTGACGTGAAACAAGCGCAACATCACAGCCGAGAAAGGCCCAGCCCAGGGGCAACCAGCAAATAAGAGGCCTGCCATGTTACGTGCGCGTTCCACGGCACATCGTACGCGCGGATGAACGCACAAAAAATACACTATTATACCACACCACACACGACCCAAAGTACAGAACCTGAACCCACACAATCGACTGAGACGACCACCTTCCTTCCTCCCCACCCCCTCCACTGATCCACACCATTAACCCGTCTCGTCATCCACCACCCGCCACCCCGGCCTCCCGGTCCTCTTCCCTCTCTCCCTACCTCCCATCCAACCCCCAAAACACCCACAGCCACCACCCCTAAACAATCTCCCCCAACAACCCCAACCCCACAACCACCACCCCCACCACCACCGCCAAACCCCCCCCTCCTCCTCCTCCCCCCCGTCGTCCCATTCCCCCCACCCCACCCGTCTGCACCCCGCTCACCTCCGCCGTCCCACTCGCCGCCCCCGTCCCCACCGCCGTACCATTAGCAGTAGCAGAAGTAGCCCCCGCCCCCGCTCCCCCCGATACATCAGGCGTATACACCGTACTCGTGCTCGTGCTCGGGTTCGCATTCGGGCTCAGCGTCGCGGTGGCCGTCTCGATCGTCGTCGACGTGGTCGTGCTTTGTGGCGGCGGTGGCGGCGGCTGCGGCTGGAGGGTCAAGGTCGAGGAGGTGTCGATGATGGTGGGGGAACCGGTCGGTGCGGTGGCGGTGGCGGTGGCGGCGGCGAAGCTCGTGGTGGAGGGCGTGAAGGTGATGTAGACGGTGGGGGTGGGGTTGGGGAGCGTGGTTGTCTTTGTTGCTGTGCGGCAGGAGGACGAGGAGGGTTCGCTGGTGGTGGTGGGAGGAGGCGGTGGCGGCGTCGATGTCGTCGTCTGAGGAGTCTGAGGAGGGGTGATGGTTAGGATGATGGTGACTGTGGAGGTGGTTGGGGGTGGGATGGTTGTGGTGACGGTGGTTGTTGGTGGTGTTTCTGGGGGTGAAGTGGAATCATTGCTGGGGAAGGGGGGCTGGTTCTGCTGCTGCTGCTGGTGCTGCTGTACCGGAGAAGCCGATTGGACGTGTAGGGTCCTCGTGCTCGTGCTCGTGCTCGTGCTCGTGGATCTGATTGTCGAGAGGCTCGTAGAGTCCGCGTGCACTAGGAGTGCCGCAGACATCATGAGGAGAGTCGGCAAAGGGGATAGTATCATCGTGACTGTTTCGAGCGTGGTTTCTAGCTATGGTTGAGGGAAGAGGTAGGGAGGGGGGACATGGGGTTTTCACTAGGCTGCTGAGAGTCTTTATGGCGGACCGTGGTTGTTGTTTGCTCAAGCCTGTTTAACGTGTTGCAAAGATCCTGATGACCTGTTCAAATGCGCCAGTTGTAGGATGGTGATACATCCGATACGCATATATTTGGTACGTGGATACGTGTGAAGAAGCGTTAGTGTTGCTACGTTGATAATTTGCTTGCAGCCGGTAGGTAGTCTTCCCGCGTTGCGAAGATACACAGGACCGGTTGCGCCGCCCAACTGAACTGGTCTTAGTACTCTCGTTAATCGTCGCACAAGACGGCATTGGTAATGACGGGGCCCCATGCCAACAGACGCCCCAATCTGGCCCAACTTGTAATATGTTTTCCTCAAGGGCGGATTCTTGTCAGTTCCACAGCTGTGCTTCGCCACCCATCCCGCAATCTTAGCATCCTCTCACGGGGACGGGGGGTCTACTCGCCGAAGACCAACCACTCTCGACATTCTCTGCTCCAGATTCCATATCCGATCATCCATGACCTGAAAGTCCTTCTCCATACCTCTCACAATCCTACGCAGGAAAAAAAAGGAAAAAGGAGAATATCAGCCTCGTCACACCAAATAACATACTCGCACGGTATCCGGCAAAAAAAGAAGAGGGAAAAAAAGAGGGAGAGAAGAAACCAGCACTTACAAGCACGCCTCGCCCACCTCCTTCGCAATCCTCCTAGTCTCCAGCCTCGACAGCTGGGCCATCATGTCGACAACGGCGCCCTTGCGATTCAACCACAGCCAGCGCTCCCTGTACCCCGTGGTGCGATACTCGGTCCGGTAGTACTCGTCGTCGTCGGACGGGGCGTTGTAGCCCTCGCCGTTCCTGACGTGCGGGTCGCGACCGAACCTCCTCCCCGGGGCCTCGACGTCGTCCCGCAGGAAGGGCTGCTCGAGGTACCTGAAGTCGCGGATCATGTTGCGCACGGCCTCGCGCATGACCCTGGTGCTCTGGTCGTCGTCGTGCAGGTCCTTCATATCCGGGTGGTAACCACCGCCGTGCCGATGACGACGACGGCCGCTGCCGTCGACGCCGCCGCCGCCGCCGTACGGCCAGTAGAGCCCAGCATCGGCCTCTTCTTTCTCGTCCAGGAACTGGTCGTAATAGGCTGCCGCCGCTCCTGTCGTCCTCGGGGGTGACATGGGCCCGTCGCGCGGCCCACCCTGGAAGCTGCTGCGGCGGCGCTGCCAGCGGCGCACCTTGCGCAGGTGCGAGCGCTCCTCGTACAGGCCTTGCTTGAGGTTGCCCAGCAGGTCTGAGATCTGGGTCGAGGCGCCGAGAAAGGTCTGGATGTTCTCCCACGTGACGCGCAGGAAGGTGGCGATGGTGAAGGCGAAGCCGAGGAAGCCAAAGACGGTGCTGACCATGGAGATGGGCGACAGCTCCGACGTCTTGGAGATGGTGACGCCCATGATGGCGTCGGCGTCGGCGGAAGGGGATTGCGTGGAATTGGGATTGGGATTGGGATTGGAATTGGGGTTTTGGGGGGAGGAGGGGCGCCTTTTCGGAAGCCATGGGTAAGTTTAGGATGAGATTCATGCGGGCGAAGCAACGGATCGAGGAATGACAAAGGCAATGCTACGTACGTCTATGGGATCCAGGCGGGGTTCTGTGCAGAGCAATTCACAGTCTTATCGGGCAAGCAGCCATCAAGGGCGGGTCAAGCGGACGGTCAACGGGCACGGCGTTCGAGGAAAGAGCGATGCCGAAGAGAGGAGAGGGCAGGCGCATATATGTATATTTATTTTTGCGACATTTTGCGAATGCTGGCGACAACAGCAGCGTCATAGCGGCGTTTTTTGGGGGGGCTTTCAGGCATCGATAAGCAGATCTGGGGGTTGTCGCGGGTAGGTAGGGTCATGAGGACCGGCGACATGACCAGGTGTCGGGCACGAGGGGCCTGGTTGCGGGCTAGCAGGGTGCAGGCTGACCCAGCAACGGGCAGGGCGGCGGGAGGAGGCTGGCGGTGGAGGGTGAGCAGCGGCGTGAGCGCGCGACATATCGGCGAACTTGGCGCGTCGTGGTGGAGGCCATGTTTGCGGAGGGTTGGGTGGGGCACGCGTCTGGGGAGCCAGGATGGAGGAGCCGTGCAGCCGTGGAGCCGCGTCTCGGGCGCGTGGCTGAGGCGCCGCGAACGTCGTCACTGCCAAGCGCCCAGCCCATGGCGAGCTCGAGAGCACCAGGCAGTGCCTCCCTCGCCAACACTTCTTAACTGCACACATCGCCGCCCGACCCTGCGCCTGGATTCCCACGCCCTCTTCCGCCATCGCCTCGCCAGCCCGCGCCCGCATCCACCATGTTCTTCTTCTTCACCTGCGGTGAACACAGTGAGTAGCAGCCAGCTCCCACCAGAGCTTCGCGCATAGCTCCCCCGGCATCCGGCTAACTGACCTCTCTCTCCAGCCTTCACCTCACGCCTCAAGGGCTACGAAAACGTCACGTGCCAGTGCCAAAATTGCGGCAATTTCTCCGGTCACGTCTTCAAGCGCTGGTACATACAGGCCCCTCTGCCCCAGCCCCCAGCTCCCGCTGCTCTCATGTGTAGCGCGCCCGTGTGCCCGCCAAGCCGGCGCTCTCAATCAAACCACATATGTCGCACAAGACCCGTTGACTGACAATTTGCGCCAATTGGCCAACAGGCAATGGTTCACCTTCTGCTTTGTCCCAATCATTCCTTTCTCGTTCAAGCCGTGGCATGAGGTCGGCTGCCACATTTGCAACTTTTACCAAGATATCAAGTATGTCGTCACGCCACCGCCATCCTCCCTCTCCCAAGCAGGAAAAAAAAAGAAGAAGAAAAGAAAGAGCGAAAAGAAATTCTGCAAACCGCGCGCTGATCAACCGTCTTTCTTTTCTTCCCCTCTTCTAGGTACCGCCCCGACGTCCAAGCACAGGTCAACGGCGGCGCCGGCGGACAGCCCGGTGGCCATCCCATGCAAGATTACGGTCAACCGCCACAACAGCACCCGCAGTACAAGTAAACACATGCGCTGCGCCCACCCGACCGCCCGCCGTCCACGCTCCGCCCTGGTCTCGCATAATGTTTTCTTCTTCTCCCGCTGTGACGTCACTCCCTGCTGACGGTTGGTGAAATAGCCCAGCCGGCACCAGAGACAACGCGCGGGTAGCTGACCACGAGGCTAGTGGTGGGCTAGCGCAGGTATAGGCGTGCCAGATGCCTACGCGTTGTATGGTTCTGCTGCTGGTTTTGCTTCGGGCGCCGGCAACGTCTGCATTGTAATCATGAGCGATGACTTTAGTTGGGTTTGATTGGCCAATCGATGGGCCTTTTTTTTTCTTCTATTTTTTCTTTCCTTGGTGGACTCGATTGAGGGGGAGTGTTCGATACCATTATGCCTTCGATGGGGAAGGGGTCCCTATTGTACTAGTTTCTGCTTTTCTCTATGTATCAAGGTCGTCGAGTGGCCTTGCAACAACATATTGTTATCAACCTCGGTTTTATGCCATTTTCCAGCAATAGTTGGTAATCTGTGGTGCTTGGTTTCTTGCTCACTAAATGCTACGGCGCTCGATATCCTGGAAGCAATCTTCAACACTCCGGGCCTCTCATACGGTGGTTCTGGTTTACTATTCTCGCACTTCTAGTCGTAGTATCACGGTTTCAAAACACGTGCTTCGAAGCAAACAATGCCAGGATGTGCTAATATAAATACGAGCAGCTGATCCTGCAACTCTCTCGAAGCAGAATGTTGAACAGTGAAAAGGTGAAAGGACTCCCTCGTTCCCTCCATTCTCCCTTCCACCACCACCCTACTCCTCAAACCGTATCTTCCCCTCGCTAACATCCGGATAAACATCAAACCTCCTCTGCCCATAAATCGGAATCCCCTTCCTCACCTCCTCGATCCTCTCCCCCGTCAATTCCGCATACACAATCTCCTCCCCCTCAGCCGCCTCCGTCAGCACCTCGGCATTCGGATCCACCACCATGCTATGCCCCCACGCATTGTACTCAGCATCCATATCCCGCGCCGGACTGCACAGCCCGACATACACCTGATTATCCATCGCCCGCGCACGGGCCTGCAACTCCCAATGCAGGGCGCCCGTGGTGAGGTTGAAGGCGCCGGGGTACAGCAGCAAGAAGGCGCCCTTGCGCGCGGCGATGGTGGCGAGCTCGGGGAAGCGCACGTCGTAGCAGATGGCGACGGCCACGCGCCCGTACTCGGGCAGGTCGACCAGCGTCACCTTGTTGCCGGGGGACAGCGCGTCCGACTCGCGGAACGTGATCTTGCCGGGTATCGAAATGTCGAACAGGTGCACCTTGCGGTGCGTCGAGAGCAGCGCGCCCGACGGCGCGAAGATGAGCGACGTGTTGTACAGCGTCTCGTCGTCGTCCTTTTTCCCGTCCGCGTCCGCGCTGCCACTGCTGGCCCCCTTCTTCTCCTTCTTCACGCGCTCCGGTATCGACCCGCCGACGATGTACGCGCCCGCCTCCTTGGCCAGCGCGCTCAGCGCGTGGTAGCTGGGCGACTCGTCCTCGGTCGGCGGCGACGGTGCTGCACCAGCAGCAGCAGCAGCCCCGCGCAACGTCTCGGCGTACTGCGAAAAGTACTTGACGCCGTACGGGCTGTTGAAGCACTCGGGCAGCACGACGATCTTGGCGCCGTTGGCGGCCGCCTCGAGCACCTTGCTGCGCGCGCGCGCCAGGTTGTCCGCCTTGCTGGCGCCCGTCGCGAGCTGCACGAGCGCGAGCTTGACGGGCTGCTTGAGGAGTTTGGCCGACATGCTTCTTTCTTTTGTTCCCCCCACTCTTTTTGTGTGTCGTCGCCTTTCTCTTTCGGAGGTGTGTATTATATGTGTGCCGTTGGTGGGTTGCCCTCGGCCGCGGTGTTTTTGGTGCGGGGTAGCTTTTCCTCTTCCCTCTCTCTTTGGAGAGAGCTCGCTTTGCTTCGGGGTGGAGCTCGCAATCGATGGAGAGGGTCGTCGGATGGACTTGTTGGAGCTGTCTCGGAGGAGAGATGCGGAAGCGAGTAGATATTCAGCGACGTGGTGGAGTGAAGGGAAAGGTGGGATGGTGTGTTGATGTGTTGGTGTGACGACATGGGTCTGGGGTTAGGCTTCCGTTGTCGGAAGTCCCTGACATGACGCGATAATCGGCCTGGGTACTTCAACCACATGGCTTGGACTCTAAGGAGGCTTGGGATGAACTATAGCTTGTATGAAGACTACTGATCATCGACCGACACTTTCCTCGTCTCAAGTAGCACCTCCAAAGAAAAAGTCAATGATTGGCCCATTTCGAACCCCCAACTTAGCATTACATACGACAACACAGGGAAAAGCTTCATACTCAAATATAAACAGGATAGACGGAAGAAAGAAAAACCCTCCTCAGCAGTAGCAGTATCCACCCTCAGAACAACAACTCTCCCACTATATTCAGTTTCCGTTCACTTCATTCCCTCCTCATCACATCCTCATCGCTCAGTACACGAAATACGCCTGCGCCAACGGCAACACCTCCGCCGGCTCCGCCGTGCACAACTCCCCATCCGCCTCAACCGTATACCTCTCCGGGTCGACCTTCATCTTCGGCATCGCATCGTTGAACTTCATGTCCTTCTTGCCCACCGTCCGGCACCCCTTGACCGGCTCGACGCGCTTCTTCAATCCGTATCCCTTCACGACACCGCTATCGATGGCCGCCTGACTGACGAACGTGACGCTCGTGCTGGGCACGAGGGGCGCAAACATGGGCCTCATGACGACGGGCTCGACGGTGGGGATCGACGCGTTGGGGTCGCCCATCTGCGCGTACGAGATCATGCCGCTCTTGATGACGAGCTTCGGCTTGGCGCCAAAGTTGGCGGGCTCCCACACGACCAGATCCGCCAGCTTTCCCGGCTCGACGCTGCCGATGAGGTGGCCCATGCCTTGCGCGATGGCCGGGTTGATCGTGTACTTGGACACGTACCGCTTGACCCGGAAGTTGTCCGCGCGCGTGCCTTGGTCTTCGGCGAGCTGCCCGCGCTGCACCTTGTTCTTGTGCGCCGTGTGCCAGGTGCGTGTAATCACCTCGCCGCAGCGGCCCATGGCTTGCGAGTCCGACGACATCATGCTGATGGCGCCGAGGTCGTGCAGGACGTCCTCTGCTGCAATCGTCTCGGCGCGGATGCGCGACTCGGCGAAAGCGACGTCCTCGGGGATGTTGTGCGAAAGATGATGGCAGACCATCAACATGTCCAGATGCTCATCCAGCGTGTTGCGCGTGTAGGGCCGAGTCGGGTTAGTACTGCTGGGCAAGACATTGTTGAGCTCGACCACCGAGATGATATCCGGGGCATGGCCACCACCAGCACCTTCAGTGTGATAGGTGTGGATGGCACGGCCCTTGAAGGCCTTGACCGTTTGTTCAACGAAACCAGATTCGTTCAATGTGTCCGTGTGGATTAGTGTCTGAACATCGTATTCATCGCAAACAGTCAAGCAAGCATCAATCGCTGCCGGCGTGCTTCCCCAATCTTCGTGAAGCTTCAAACCGACCACACCAGCTTCACACTGCTCCCGCAGTGGTAGCAATTCTGAGTCGTTACCCTTACCAGTGATACCGTAATTTACCGGTAAGCCGTCGCAAGCTTGGAGCATCTGGCGAATATGGGTCTTGCCCGGCGTACAAGTTGTGGCGTTCGTCCCCGTGCTATCGCCTGGTTAGTGAGGGCCTAAAGCAAACGAGATAGTGGACAAGCAGACCTCGGGCCAGTTCCTCCACCCAGCATACTTGTGATACCAGAAGCAACAGCTTCGTATGCTTGTTGCGGGCAGATGAAATGGATGTGCGTATCAAAACCTCCAGCAGTGATGATCTTGCCTTCGCCAGCGATAACGTCCGTGCAAGAGCCAATGACGAGGTTGGGGTGAACCCCCTTCATGACGTCCGGGTTGCCGGCCTTGCCAGTGCCTACAATGTGGCCGTTTTTGATACCAATATCAGCCTTGTAGATACCAGACCAGTCCACGATCAAAGCATTGGTGATGACGGTGTCCAAAGATTCGCTATCCCCACGACCTCCTGCTTGACCCATTCCCTCGCGCAGCGATTTACCACCGCCAAAGGAGCACTCATCACCGTACTGGGTCATGTCTTTCTCGACTTGAATCCAAAGGTCGGTAGCACCCAGGCGGACGAGGTCCCCGGTCGTGGGCCCAAACATGGTCGCGTAGGCGGCCCGGTCCATCGAAGCCATGTCAATGTGGGCCGCATCTCCCACAGGCTCCGGCACATGCAGGAAGCCACCAGCCTGCAGCCGCTCCACCAAGCCTTCTGCTATCGAGAAATCCTTGATATGGCCAGACGCCAAGTTGTTCCCACCCTTGATGACCTGGTGGCCATCGATCTGGACAAGCGTGACGGTTTTGGTGTCGCCGGGCTCAAACCTCACAGATGTACCGGCGGGGATATCGAGACGGAAGCCGTGAGCTCTGACGCGGTCGAACTCCAGGAACGGGTTCGTCTCGACGAAGTGGTAGTGCGAGCCGACCTACGCTCACATTAAGCACATGCACTGGTCGAGCAACAGGCGGAAAGCATCCTACCTGGATGGGTCTGTCACCCTTGCTCGTGACCTTCAATCTGATCCTCTTCCTCCCCTCGTTCAGGACGATTCTGCCCTTGACTGGTACGACGGCGCCGGGCTGCTTCTTCGATTCGTACACGCTCGGGTCCCACGACGGGAACGCGTCCAGGCTGGGGACGGGCAGGAAACTGCCGTACAGGGCCTTCTCGAGATCGCCATCTTCTGTACTGATGGGGTGGTGGACGGTGACGAGGTATGTGCCGGTGGGGAAGGTGCCCTCGATCTGGAGCTCGGAGAGAGAGTTTACGACGGATGGGAGGACGTGGCGGCGACCCAGCATGGTCTTGCCAATGGCCATGAGGTCGGCGACCGTGTGTCTGCCATCGCGGACGAGCTGTATGCATGCGATCAGCAGGAGTCTAGAGCGGCAGGAGTCGGCGTCTCGAGTACTTCCTGAAGGTTGTTCGCTATGAGGGCCTGCAGCGAATCAGCATGGGGTCGCGCACATCAGTCACGCGTCAATGGCACGCACGGTAGCTTCTGCATGGTTCAGCTTGACGCCCCGGGCTAGACGGCGCTGTGCCAGCAAGCCAAGCTGGGAGATCAGGAGCTTGTCGACCTAGGGAGCGCAGTGGGTGGTTAGCAGGCGGGCGTGCGGGGCACGGGAGGTGTTGGCGTTACGAGAGAAATGCCGGGGTGTCAGACCTCCTTGGGTGCGAGCTGCATAGTGACGGCACAGCAAATGGCACAGCTGGGAAGGGCCGAAAGCTGCCTCGAGCTCAACCGCTGGAGAGATCGTGGAGAAGAGGACTGAGCTTGAGAGCTCTAGCTAGAGTAGTGCTATACAATGGCCCCTTCCTCCGCACGGTCAGCCTGGCCCATTGGCACGCCACCATTGGACGGCCGCCCGTCGCTGATAACGCCCCCGCCGCCGCCAGCGATAACACGTAAACTCCGAGCTGCGCCGCAATTAATGGAAAGACTCTGCTTCTCGCTGACGCAACGCCGAACTGCTGGCGCAGGACCGAGATGCACCACCTGCAGCGCTGCCAGAGACATGTCCTGAATGCATCCAAACCCAATGCCATGCTTCTGCCTCGACCAGCATTCGAGATTCCACGCCTACCATCGCCGATTGACGAAGCCCATTGTACGTCAAGATGGCCGCATTGCACCGCTACCAAACAAACGCCTGGAATGCGTCAGCGCCCTAGCAGGGTCTTGGGCCGGCGCAGGATTGTGGCTAACAGCGCCGGCGGGTGAAGAAAACTTCCCGCACCCTTGCTCTCGCGCCTCTGGATCGTGGAGTGCGTGCGAGAGCCCAAGTAAGCTGCAGCCCTCAGTCCACACGCGTCAACACGTGCTGGATCAGGTGCTTGATAGATACTGCAGCAAGGGTCCCCTTTCCCGCGCCTGGAGCCTGGGGTTGCAAGCAGAATTGAGATTCGTTGGGAGCCAGGCTGTGCGCGCCGTGATTCGGGCATACGCATATTAGCCATCCCTGTACAAAAGCGTTTATGCGCATCGGAACGGCTTAGCTGCAACCGTGGCTGGCTCACGTCAACGAGAAAGAAAACAGGACATGGGCCTGAACAAGTGGGTCAATATGTCTGCTCAGCCCGCTGATGAGGCGCCCTCGCGCCGTCTTGTCGGACATTCCTACAGACATGTTACACATTACATTATATGCCCCTTTGCGTGGGTTTTTACCGCGCTGCTCATCCTGGAGCCAGCTGGTCGAGGTCCGGTGGCAGAAGATTTTGCGTCTCTTGATGCCGGCCCAATTCCAAATAACTTTTTTTTTTTCTTCCTGTCTGCTCCACCAGACGCCATTCCATAACGGACAGGCGACGCCGCACCCAATACCGGACCAGAGGACCCCCGCTCTTTTGACTCCGCCTGTGCCGCCCCATTTTACGCCAGCCGCTGATCGATGTTGCTGCCTTGGCCAATCACTCCGGGACTTGACAGTCTCCCGCTTTCCGATCGCTGCACCGAATCCCTTTTCTCAGCGCCCTTCGGCATCCCCATTTCCATCTGCGTCCCAATCGCCATTCTGTTGAGGCTCTCGGCCAGTTCTCCATTGCCAGATCCGGTCCCAGGGGATTGCGGCGCCGACATGCTCGAGAGCGTATGCGGTGGGAAGACGATTGGTCGAGGCAAACTCGTCATCGGCGCGAGTTGCGGTGCAGGCATGTACATACTAGGCACCACCGTGTTAGCAGCCCAACGGACAGGGAAGGCGTGCGTCGAGGGTGCGCGTGCGGGAGAAGGTCGACCAATCAACCATTCGGCGAAAAGACCGTGTCAGCGGCCGTGGCTGGAAACTGAGGCGTGATCGTACTGCAAACAAGTAAATGCACAACCAGCGGCATCGGCAAGAGGCGACTGAGCAAACCAAGCAAACATTGGTATAAACGCGCGCAGTAATACACAAACGAAGAGTAAGCGTGCTAAAAGTCATGAACTCGCAGTTTTGCAATTTAGAGGAAACGCATATGCTCTAAAAAGCATCCTTCCCGCCAAACGAGAGCGTTGGCTCTGCTGCAAAGGGGAATCGAAAACGACTAGCTACAACCCGAGAAAAACCCTCCCATTGGGAAGATGATGAAAATCAAAGCAATAAGTGGTTTTCGTGAGAAGGGAATTAGAGCAGCAGAAGACCCTTGGCTAAGCCATGTTGTACAGGATTTTCTCTAGACCGCAGTCAAGAAGAAGAGAAAGAAGCAACTTTTTGGTATTGGGAAAGGCATGAAAACCCGTGAATGAGACCGAACTTGATGAGAGTCGTGACGTGGCATGCATATAAAGTGAAAAAGCGTGACCGAGCCAACCAGTGAAAGACCTTAAAGACCTTTGAATGCACGACGTACGCGAACTCCCGCTGAACCCTCAGAAATGTAAGGAATGTTGCTTACTGTAGCAGGGTCAGCAAGCCTTGATAATGGGGTAAGCGTCAGCACTCTAGTGCTGCCATACCTTCATGGGAGCAAACCCGCTGTATGGGTTCGGAGGCATGCCCATGTTAGGGTAGACCGGAGGCGGAGGGGCGGGGCGGTACGGAGTGCCAGCAGGCCCCGAGTTGTTCTGGCTGCGGCCCCAGCTGAGACGGACGCGCGAGTTGCCGATGGGGTAACCTTGCATCTGGTTGATGGCCATCTCGGCGGCGTGGCGCTGCACAAACTGCACGAAACCGCAGCCCTTGCCCGGAGGGATCTTGACGTAAGTGATCTCACCGAAGCCCTGGAAGAAAGACCGAAGCTCGTCCTCCGTGACGTAGCCCGAGAGGCCACCGACGAAGACGGTGGTGTTGTTCGGGTCCGTGAACTGGTTCATGGGCTGGGGAGCACCGTAGTAACCAAGCGGAGGGGCGCCCATGCCGTACATGCCAACAGGGCCAGGGCCGCTGCCGTGCATGCCACCCATGGGGCCAGCGCCAGGGCCGCCACCACTCTTGTTCTTGGGAGTAGCCGTGGAAATGCGCATGGGACGGTTGCCGCAGTAGACGCCCTGCATCTCGTTCAGGGCGCGCTGCTGCTCGCTCTCGTCGGCGAAGCGGACGAAGCCGTAGCCGCGAGACATGCCGGAGATGGGGTCGGACATGATCTTTGCGGACTTGCAAGAAGGGTACTTGCCCTGAAAGAGCGAGACGAGCACGTATTCGTTGACCTCGGGGCCGAGATCGCCGACGAAGATGGAAAACTCGGGGCCGCGGTCATCCCTGCGGTCCTGGAGACCACCGCCGGAAGCCCAGTTCAGCTTGAAGGGACGGTTCGAGTTGGGGATCATCTGGCCGTTGAGACCAAGGGCCTTTGCAGCAGCATCCGCGGTCTGGAAGTCGACGAAGCAGTAGCCGGCGTTGTTACTGCCGATGTCAGCGATCAATTGTCCCAAGGCAGAGATTTCGAACTTACCCAGAGAACTTGTCGCGAATCATCTTGACGTTGACCTGCTCGCCCATGCCGTACCAGACGCTGCGCACAAAGTTCTCGTCGATCCAAGGCTCGAGCTCTCCCATCCTGCAAGACATCAGTATGGCAACGTTGTTGAAAAAAGGCAACTGGCCCAAGGCGCAATTCATCATGGCGAAGAAAAAACTTCATCCGAGGTGAGCGGCCTCCAGGCAGATGCGCAGACGTACCAGAGAGTGGTCTTGGATTCGCCAGGGCCCTGGCTGCCAGGGCCGGAAGAAGGCGCACCAACGGGCATGTTGCCGCCCTGGAACTGGCCGGCCGCGCTCTCAATCGGCTGCCCCATCTGAGGTTGTTGTTGGGCACCAGCGACGCCCTGCGCATTGGCATCCTCGGCGCCCGGTTGGCCTTGGAACGAGTTGTCGTAAGGGAAGCTCATCTTGTTCGTAGGATCGCGTGCGTCGATACTAATATTCGGAAGAGCGGAAATGTGGTGGGAAGAAGTTGTGGTGGTGAGTGTCCAAGCGTTGATGACGGCAGAAGTCTGTGTCGGACCGGCACTTGTCAGCACGGACGCTCTGATCGCACGGTTGACGGCATGGAAAAGTTGGGCAGCGGCAGCAAGTGAGCTTGGGACACGAGCACAACGCACCTTTGAGAGCACTGCTGCTAATTGGCTATGTCGCCGAAGCTGTGAAGTAGCTTGTGTGGGAGGGACCGTGTGTGAACGACCAGGATCGCGCGCGCGGTTAAGACCGAGTGAGCTGGCGAGGCAGTCTGAAAGCGGGGCAGGACTGCGCAGAGGAAGTGTCCGACGGAGGGCTTGAAATCCTAGGAATACTGAATGGATGCGGAACCCAGGAGATGATGACGCGCAATCGGGGAATGAACGGTCGTTTGCCTGAAGCTGGTGAAGCAGCAGAAGAGGTCACCCACGAAATCTGCGGTGCTGGTCAGCGGGGTTGCACTTGCTGAATCACATGCGCTGGTGCAGGGCGTGGCACGAGGGCGCTGCAGGACCGCGAGTGGTGGGCGCGAGAGGGCAGCAACGCGCGCTGGGCTGGCGATGCGCCGCACCAGCTGAGCCGCCCCGACGCGCCTCACCCCGGGCAGCCGCGGCAACGCAGTACGCTGGCGACGCTGGCGATGGCCGGCGATGAGCGACGGGCCCGCTGCGCGCACCGGCCGGGCAAGCGGTGATGGCTGGGGCGCGGGCGGGCGACGGGAAAATCTTGACGTGGACTTACCAATGACGACGTGAAGCAGAGCCGCAATGCAGAAAGGCGAGGGACGTGCAGAGGGAAACAGGACGAAAGGACCCAACACCCGCAACGCAAAGGGAAGACGAGAGGAGATGCCCGGTGAATAAATAGGCTTGGGGGCGTTTTTGTCGAGGTGGAGGTGGAAGGACGGTTGCGCAGGACGGGCGAGGTGGAGGGGCATTAGAAAGGCGAATCCCGTGACCAAGCCGCTAGCAAAGCGCGGCTTGCCTCGCTCGGTCTTTGGGGAGCAGTTCCATGTTTTGGCGTCTTTTCGCAGCTGGGACCGTTCGAGTCTATTGCGCATCGCGGCATCGCGGCGGGCGCCCAACAGCCCATAGCGGGCCTGCGTCCGGTTGCGACGCCGCCGCCAGCCCGCGCCTGCACGACATGATCTCCGGCTGCCTCCATAGGGCTGTTTCAGCAAGATGAAGACGATCGAGCGCGCGCACACGAGCGTCCCAGGGCCCGCGAAAAGTGGCGCACGGCCAGCTGGGCGATCTGAAGGCCGACTTCAGCACACACCGCTTGCAGCGCGCCAGCGCCCGCCGCCATCCAATCCTCAGCCAACGCTCAAGCAATGATCTTCCTCATGCCGGTCCGGAGACCCGCGGCGCCGGGCCTCTGCAAACAGCCAGGCAAATGAGACCAGTCGCATTCTTCACCTCAGAGCCTCACCAGCGCATTGCGATGATGTCGCGCCGCTCCACCGCCCGCCACGTATCGCCGCAACGGCCAGCGAACCGCTGCCGTGCCTGCCCGTGCCTGCCCCGGCCTGTGCCTGCATGACCTCAAGCCGCCCCGGGCGACGCGGTGACGCGACGGCAGCGCACGCCCCTCGCGAAGTGGGGGATCTGTCTTCCCGTCGTCTGTGCTGGCGGGCGAGCATGATGTGCATCACGGCGAGATCACGTTGGCGCTCGTGGCCTGGTAGCTGCTGCATCACAGATCCATTCGTTGCTGATCCTGGCAAACTCGACATAACGTAACCGCCGCCCGCCGCCCGCCGCCCGCCGCCCTCCGCCCTGATCCCTCGCCTCAGGCCCCGCGCTCACGACGCCGCAGCCACGGCCGACTTCTGCGGCGGGATGCCCTCGGCCGCCTTGGTCTCCGCCTCACCGAACTCGTCGCGCCCGCCGGCAAACACCTTGTCGAAGTCGTACTCGCCCCATCTGATCTCGGGGTTGAGCCCTGCAAACTTCCACACGCCGTTGACCTTCTTGTACCAATGCGTGTTGGTGCTGTGGGCGTGTCCCTTGACTGCGACGGTGGTACGGCTCTCGTCGGTGTACCTCTGGTGGGGCACGCGCAGCTGGTGCACTCCAATCACCTCGTCGTCAGAGATCTTCTCCCACTTGGAACCGCCGATGAAGTGCTGCGTCTTGAGCAACGGGTCGCCCAGCACGGCAGGCGATGAGATCATGGCCACGAACTCCTCGGCCGGCATAGCTTCCCAGAGCTTGTCGAGGAAGGAGCGGTAGTCAATCTAGCCCACGTCATCCGGACTGCGCTCCCTCAACAAGGACTCCAATACTGACCCTCAACGTTGGTGCGATGCACTTGCGCAGCCTATCCCAGTCCTGTGCATGTGGTCAGTCGCCGCAGCAAAAGCAGTCGCTGTGGGGTGGGGCTCACCTTGCTATCGTAGCTGTCCGCCCACTCAACAACAGCGTCGCAGAGGCCCAAATAGTCTGTCGCGTCTCAGCAGGGGTGTTTCACAACAGCGATCCACACTATTGGATACCGTACCCTCAAAGCTAATGTTGCCTGCAGCCATGGTGATGATGCTTTCCTGACAAAAGATAACGGCGGGGTATCGTGCAATGCTTTGGCTGGTAAGTTGAACTGGCTGTTCTGAATGTGATAATAATGTGTGAACCTGTTCAAGATATATGGTGTCGTTGCTCCATATGCAGGGAACGGATCCCCATGCGAATGGCGTCCGCTCGGGAATTGCGGGGGAGCCCGATATCGAGTCCGAAAATTCTGGAACACCAACACCGCCTACTACTACTACTACAGTATCTGAGCTTGCCTTTACAGGTGCCGAGGCGTCGCTTATTACTACCTGTTCGGAGGTGTTTGCTCGCGCTTGTGGTCGGGGTTTTAACGGCTGGTCCCGAAGCCGTCCGTGGTGTGCAGTAGAGCCAGGATCGTCAGTCCCAGATTTGACCTCCGCCTCTACCTCAACTAATAAGCACGCAGCGATTTCCGTTGAGGACAACGCCTCTTGGCATGTGTGTACTACACGTAAGATTGATTCAGAAATAGTATCCGAAGATGAGAGCACCAAGGTATGATCTCCACGATCTTTCTGTTGTCCGACCGGCTACCTAGGCTGCGCCCCTCCGGGCCGGCTGTTCGGACTGGCCCCAAACCACACCTACCGTCTAGCGGGAGCCTTTCGGAGTTCAAGGGACAACGTTAGTGCGGGTGCAAGTGCTGAATTGTCCGGGTCTAACCTCGAGTCTCCGTAGAACAATATAAAAGATCCATGGTTACTTTGGACCCTCGTACTCTGGTCGGGCACCTTCCTTTTCTTCCTCAGAAGCTTGCACTGCCAATCACAATAAGTGCCTAGTATACGTTCATTACCGCCTCATCGTCCCATCTCGCTCCTTGCTCAACGCAAGGACTTCTTGTCCGGGTCCCTGCACATCGCACGAGTCAGGATTAGTCAATAATGTAAAGACGGTGTAAAGCTTGTACTAGGAGGACGGCAAGGTTGGTCTCCCGAAGGACTATAAGCTCGCCCTAGCCCTGCGACGAACCGGCGCGCACAATCCAATTTCTCGCTATTATAGATCGGCCATAAGTCATGGCCATGATCGACTGCGCACTGGGAGGTCGGGGAGCTATTTTTAATCCCGCGTCGGCCGTGGCCGCACTGGCACTGGCAATGCGGTTTCGTATTTGGTGAGAACGACTGCCGCATGTTCTACTGCATCTGTCAAGGCAGACAAGGCGGCAAGATACCGTCGTGCAGCCTGTTCCTGAGCGTCTGCACCCCATTCCTGACGCGTCCTCCCTCGCCTCGTTTGCACCCCCGCCTGCCCGGAACTAAGAAACCCGGCTGCCGTTGACGCCTGCCAAGGCGTTAGCTCCGCAGCGCCCTCCCTCCCGCAAGCAGATCAAGCAACTCCCGTTACAGCAATTGACCCAGGAACTCGTCGCGGCAAAAAAAAGTTGGCTAGAAGAGAAACATCCCCCACGAATCCGTCACCAATGCTCCGCCGACTCACCATGTCGTTTTACAACAACGACAGCAGCAACTACGAGGCTGCGCCCACCGAGCCGCCGCCCTCCTACGATTCCGTCGACAAGCAACCCGCCCCCGTCGCCGGCGGAGCACCAGCGCCACCGAGGCCTGGACAGCCGCGCGCACCGCTGCCCCTCGAGCTGTCCGCCTTGACGAACCTACGTGGCAAGAGAGTGATCCTGGCCTCGGGTTCTCCGCGACGGAGACAACTGCTCGCTCAAGTGCGTCCCACCCCCTTCCCCTCTTTCCCCCCATCGGCGTGGAAGGGTCACCACGGGGAATTCGCCACACGCCGACGACCTCTCGAAACCGCCTTTTTTGCAAAACACCACCATGCTAACATGAGCCCGTCTCGGTCTTTACAGATCGGTCTCCGCGACCTCGAAGTCATCCCCTCGGCGTTCCCCGAAGATCTGTCCAAGACGCTCGCTCCCTTCGAATATGTGCTGCAGACGGCGACGCAGAAGGCCATGACGGTGTACGAGCAGGAGATCGACAACAAGGAGAAGGGCGAGCCGGCGCTGATCATCGCCGCCGACACCGTCGTCGTCGGCCACTATGGCGAGATCCTGGAGAAGCCGCGGTCGGAGCGCGAGCACGTTGAGATGCTCAAGAGCCTGCGGGACCACGGCGAGCACAAGGTCTTCACCGCCGTGGCGTGCATGCGGCCGCTGGAGAGCGCCAGGGACCCGGGCTACGCTATGAAGACGCATGTGGAGGACACGACGGTCAAGTTCGATAAGTCGAGTATGTTGTGGAGAGGCGGCTTTTCCAGTGCGGAGTCGAACGGCATGCTAACTGTTGCGGTCGTGTAGTCACGGACGAGCTGATCGTTGCGTACGTCAGAACAAGGGAAGGCGCCGACAAGGCCGGCGGCTACGGCATTCAGGGAATCGGCTCCATCCTGGTCGACCGGATAGAGGGCACGTTTGACAATGTTGTCGGCCTGCCGCTGAGGGCTACCTTGAAGCTTATCGAAGATGTCACGAAGTCCGAGGAGGAGATGGAGGAAGAATTGGCTGAGGCCGATGTGAACATTTTGTGATGAAGCTGCGTCGGCTGGATCTCTTTCCGACAGGGACAGTGTTGGTGGTACACGCAAGATATACCCTATCTTCAAAATGGCTTCGACGGCTGGGCGTTCTGGGGTTTCAGCGATAGACGGTCATTATTTTTTGCTCAATAGAGATTGAATGGCACACTTGAATAATCACTTGACTGCTACGACACTTACTGCAGCCTATATGGGAGATACTTCTTCTTGACCACATGCGTGTGCTTCACGAAGATTTCTTGTCATGGATCGAATAGATTAGGCTTTACTAATGCCAGACAGTCGGGGTTTCACAGCTACCGATGGAAGTCAAAGTCCTACCTAATTGAAGTATCTCTATCCAGTTGTACAAATGTGTTCGACTCAGATCTGGAAATAGCACAGCTAGCTGGTAAGGGTTCAACGGAGTCTGGCATACTCCTCACAGAGGCGGATCTGATCTTGGATCGTTCAGGTGTCATCATGGTCATACTACTCACAATCAGCATCTGCTCTGCCTAACAAGAATCTCGACTTGAGAACAAGGGCGACTGGTACTCACAGAATTGAAAACAAGACTTGGCAGAGCTGGGCGTCATTTGAGTCCGAGGGTAATGGGTACTTGCATGGTGTCCAACAGCAGCAGTACTTAACGAGACCCACCAACGTCTTAATACTTGATGGAATTAATTCAACGAGCGTGGTATCGACGTTTTCAACTCGATTTAAATGCTTTCATGTATTGTAAAGATGACCAACAGGTATTTCAAACCAGCCATCTCGTAGAGCAGTAAACCACCCCCGGAAAGCACCTAAAATCTACTTCAAACACACTTTTCTATAAGCACTCTAAGACAAGCTTTATGCGTAGGAGTCATACTCTAGAGCTCACTATTTCATATTGAGGGATTAATTATGATAAAAGAACGAATCCGCGGTGCAGTCCAACTTTAACGGCGCGGTTTCAACAAAGGTTAAAATGAGCACTGATACCTGGCTGTTCCGTACCACGCTGTTTATATCGGACCAAAGCTGTAAGAAAGATGCGCCATGTATCTCTCCCAAGGAACTTAAGCTGCTAAACGCTTCTAACTGCTTAAGTCTTGCAATTCAGCTATTTGTAGAGGCCTGGCATGCGATTACTTTAGATACCTTCAAAACACGAGGTGTGACGAAATACATCACATGGAAAGTGTGCTTAGGAGATCATACTGCTGCGTATTACTTGAAGGTGACATAACAGACAGGCAGCAGAAATAAACTTCACCATCAGCCAGCGGGAAACGGCTGCAGAATGCGTCGCCTGAGCGTTCTTTGAGATGGAGAAGTAGAATTTGATAGCCAGAAGAACATTGCAATTGAGGAAGACATTTGCGGTAGCACTGCACAGCCGACAGAAGATACAAGATGACGGTAGTGAAGTCAGCCTTGACTTAAAAGTCGGCGGCACCTTATCGAGGCTCATAGTGTACACTCTTACAGACTGTCGTGTCGGTAGTCCCTCACCTTACACACTTTAGGTTGCTGAAAAGAAGAGATGGCATTAGGAGGCTATTAATTTCGACTGCAGCGAGAGTCTCGGTGGGTTAGCACCAGTGTCGAGTATGGGTAGAGAGTTAGTCGCTGCAGATATCGGTAGGCACAGTCAATAACGAGTGTGTGTATTTGGATTGTAGACCTGGAGGCGGCAGCAGCTGAACGCGTCATACATTCGAAAATTCACGTGAGCCGGGGATAGTGAGCGTGGTGGAACTAAGGCACTGAGCGGTGGACAGTAATCGTAGAGATAGGCGGGCGGTATGTGTGTTAGAACACCACGCCGAGGGCCTGCGCATCGGGGCGTATGGGCTATCGATGGAGGGGGGGCTGTCGGGGCGCCGTGGACGCTGCGTCGGCGGTGGGGCGGGCGGGCGCTGAGAAGGCTCGGCGCAGGACACGAGAGGACATGGAAGGGGGAACAGCGGTTATTGGGCGACCGTCGAGGCCTGGAAGCGCTGAAACAGGCTCACCAAGGGGTAGTGCCAAAGCCCGGGCGAGCCTGCGCAAGCCCTTGGGGACCCCTGTGGAATAGGCCGGCAGAAGCAAAGTGCGAACGCACGCGCTGGGCCACCGTCTCGACGGAGGCTGCTGCACGAGGAACCCGCACCGCGCGCAGGGCATGGTGCAGCCTCTGCGAGACGGGCGCGCGCGAGCAACAGCGGGCGCGGGGCCTGCAGAGCATGGCACGGAAGAGATGGAGCTGAAATGGCCACGGCACGGCGCTGGGCTGCAGTGTAGAGTGCACTGCATCTGGGGCGCGGGAGGCGAAAACGACAGCTCGCAGCGGGCTGTGTCGTGGGCGGGAGGGGCCTGTTGCAGTGGGGGGTAGCCTGCTGACCGACACCCGCCGGGCCTCATAAGTGGCCTAGCCGCCCGTCGCTCGCGTCGCCGCTCCCACACCTTCCACTCTGCGACGAAATTTTACCAATCCATCCATTTCCCCATCGCCCACGCGTCTGCATCGCCATGGGTCGCCCGCGCAAGGAAGACAAGCAGCAGAAGGAGACTGCTGAGCTGATGATCAGTGTGGAGGACTTCGCCAGGACGCGCGATTCGGTAAGTCGCGCTTTGTTTTGCTACGCGCGCCGTCTGCCCACGCGCCACCCTCAAGCCGCCTCACCCTCATGCCGCGCGCGCCGCCATTGAAGATGGTTTCCCTGATGCTTGCTCTCCGTTCTTCCTGTAGCGCAATCATGCTCCCTCCATGTCCGCTGGCGCATTCCTGCCACCGGCCCAGGCGCGTCAAGTGCGCGCCGGCCTGGGCGACATGTCACGCCAGCTGCGCGAGCTCATCAGCTCCATTCCACTCGTTCTTGCGCAATTGAGATTGTATCCTGACCCGCAATTCTTCGTCCAGGTCGTCACCGGCTTGACCACCCTGCAGACTGCCGTCAGCGACCTCCTCCGTTCATATCTCAAGCACACCAACTCGGTGCTTGGCTCAACGCCCTACCGCCTTGACACCTTTGGCATCTCGAATCCTCTGAACAACAATGAGATCCTCGCCGGTGCTTTGCGTGACTCTCCTCCCGCCGCCGCCGGCCCCGCCGCCGCCGCCGCTCCTCAGCCCATTGCGGCTCCCGCTGTCGCTCCCGCAGCGCCCGCAGAGGAGGAGCCGGTGAAGAAGGGCAGGAAGCCCAAGAAGGAGAAGAAGGAGAAGGACCCCAATGAGCCTAAGCGCCCTTTGACCATGTATTTCCTGTACTCAGCCCAGGCGCGCCCCGTCGTGAAGGAGGACATGGGTCCGACTGTCACTCCTGGCGCGGTCGAGGAGGAGATCAAGAAGCGCTGGAGGGAGCTTGGTGACGAGGAGAAGAAGGTCAGTCGCGATCTAGTCCACATGCACTTCTTATGCTGACCGTCAATCCAGGCCTGGCAGGACATCTACAACAAGAACCGCGATGAGTACCTTGTGAAGATCGCCGAGTACAAGGCTTCCAAGGGCGAGGCGGAAGCTGCCGCTGCTGCCGCGGACGCCGACGTCGAGATGGCTGAAGGCGCAGCTACTGCTGCTGGTGCCACCGCCGATGAGTCTTCCCCATCCGAGGAGGAGAGCGAGAAGGAGGCCAGCCCTCTGAAGGCTCCCACCCCTCCGGCCGAGAACAAGACTCCCAAGCCCAAGCGCCGCAAGACGGGTAAGGAGAACGGCGTCGTCGCCGCCTCGTCCGCTGCCGCTCCCGCCCACACGGCGAGCCCCATTCCTCTTCCCTCTCACCCCAAGGTCGCCACTGAGAGCACTCCGGCCAAGGCGACGAATACGAGGAAGGCGAAGGCGGACGCCAAGAAGGATGAACCGGCCAAGGAGGCTCCTAAGGAGTCCGTCGAGGAGCCCGCTAAGAGGAAGCGCGGCAGGAAGTCCAAGGGCGCTGAGGAGGCTGCTGCTGAGGCTGCCCCTGAGCCGGAGAAGAAGAACAAGCGCAAGCGCAAGAGCGAGGGTGTCACGGCTTGATTTGACTGTCAAGTATCTAACGGTACACTCCGCTTTGTTTATTGCTTGCTGCTTCTCTTTAGCGACTAAAATGGTGGGTGGGTGGGGATTCCGGGAGTGTAAAGGCGATCCGAGGGCTGCTCTCTCTCGAAAGAAAAAACTGAAGATGAGACTATGGATATGCTCAATTTCTCTGTGCGTGTGGCATCGAGACCGCACGGGGTTCATACTTTCGGCAAGGGTTGTCTTTCTATATCGGGGGTGTTTTGTTTGTTTCTCTCTTATTCTCTTATTCTCTCCTTCTCCTGGCTTAAGTGAGTACGGGGGTTTTGTCTGCTACTGTCTCTTTCTTGGCTGGCTGGATGAATTGGTGGATGGTGGGGCACGAGAATGTATGGTTATGCTTATGCCGTTGTTGTTTACTACAGTGTCTGCAGATGATCATTGGGGAGGGGCGCTCCGCGTGTTGGAGGGGTTTTTATGAAGAGAACGAACTATCATTTTTATGTCTTGTGTGTGCCATTGGACACCGTCATTATTTCTGAATGCATGCATGTCTTGTTATCGAGCGTTCTTCCCTCTTTTGCAATGTTTCTTCATCATCATCCACTCGATCAATAAGTTAGTGGATTAGTGATTGGGCGGTGTTTTCTAATATCACTAGTTTTAGAGCAAGGCGGATGGTCACGGCTTCTAGGAGGGACTATCGAACACAAAAGATGCAAGAGGGGAATTAGAATGCTACCTTTGAAGCTTGGACGAGTGCTTTTTACATTTTGTGTGGATTACGATAGCTTCACTCATTGCAGCTGGTCATAAGATATTGAGCTTCAAGAATGTTAGGTGGGAGATGTTGGACGCCATGGTAGGTGCAAAAAGAAATTGATCTACAGCAGTCCTTTGTGTAGGCAGTCGGAGTAGAAACTCGAACGTCGATGATGTAGGTTCGAACAGCCTTTCTTCACGAGGAGATAAAGAAGAAATCCGGAGGTAGATGCAAGTATCAATATTCTGTATAAGTGCATCTAAGTGTGGGACCCTGCTATTTACATGAGATGAATCTAGACAGATTAATTTCTTCCTGCATCCACTGTGACGCTGAGTTTAGCGTTATCCTGACTCAACTGATAGAGGCAGGAATGGCTGTCTTAAGTGGTTTCAAAAGCAAGCAAATCGCAAGGAAGCATCACATCGGAATAGGCCACAGATCAAATTACACCCAAAGCTCAGGTGCGTGCAATACCAACTCTATGTCTCTGGACATAATTATGGGGTGCGGCAACAAAGGGAGCTATGGCCACCGCGGGCCGCCCGTGGCTGCGGGCCGTCTCGCTGTGGCCCAGAGCTCTGGTCAGAAGTGGCGCTGCTAGGATCCGGGAGTTTCATGTAAAAGGCTGTCTAAATGTTGAGCGTACGAGTCTACAGCACGAGAGATGGTGCCGCGGTATGAGATGCAATGTGCTTGCAAATAGTGGGCGGTGCACGAGGACCGATTCCGAAGCGCTGGCCTAATGCATGTTTATTATGAACAATCGAGAAGGTGTTTGCTTCGCGGGATCTGAGCACGAAAAGAGCAATCTGGATTATCACGACTTGACAGTCGTGGTTGTGTTGGGGGCATTGTGCACCGGCCATTGCACCTGTCGTCCTGTGCGTCTTTTCTCGCCACCGTGGCTGCTTCGTCAAGGGGCTTCAACCGCAACTTCAATCTTCACCTCACGCCTGGACACCTCAGATTTCATCCAACCGAGCATTATCCATGGCTGCTTTCGACTATCATTCCTCCTTCGCGTTACGGTCTAGTTTCCTGGTGTCACTCAGTGGGGGCGGCCACATTCTGAGTTTGGAGGGACCACAGTACGACTGCGACGAAAGATGAACGGACAGACAACTACGGGTTCACATCGTCAGCTCACCTTCTTCTCCCATGGCACAGATGTCCCGATTTTATTCCCAGGTTCATGTGCAAAGTGGTACTTACTTGCTAAGCCAATGTTGTCCCATCTACTGCTGCACACCTAGCCCCGGACGTTATTGGCATCTCAGTCTCCTGATGGGTTCAGCAATGCTCCTCAGTCCTGCAGCATCTGTTTTGCAATCCGCTTTGCAATTTTCTTGTTTTCGGCAACAACCAAACAAAACAACCTGATACGTATCCCAGAAGCTCAACAACTATCCCCCAGCCCCTCCGTCTTGGTTCACGAGATTCTACCCGATTCGCTTTTCGATGCTGCTCTTTGTTCTCAAACCGCCAAAATGTTGGATATATTGCTTTCTGACAACATATCTTTCATCGAACAAGCAGCAGCTTAGTTCAACAGCTCATCTTTACGATGTACTGGCCGCATGGCCCAATGGCAAGGCGCTTGACTACGAATCAAGAGATTCCAGGTTCGACCCCTGGTGTGGTCATATTCTTTTGCTCCTGGTGGGTCTGGGGGTATTCTTTTGTCGGTGTGGTCGTCCTTCTGCTTCTGGGTGCTCTGGGATGGTATAAAGGCAGTTTCTCTTTTACAGGATCGTTGGACACCGCTGCAGTAGGCAGGAGCAAACTGTTTAGTGCTCTGTGCAGAGTAAAGCCTACGTACGCTTTATCGGTTGAGTTGGTGCTGACGCCAGGGCCACGGCCGGCAGAACAAGCGGGGTTGCAGAGATTTTCACCTCCCCTGATTTTGCAGTAACACGGAACATAAAGAGTGCCTACCAAATTGAATCTTCAATCGCAGCTTTAGCTCACTTGGGAGAGCGCCAGACTGAAGCCCACTTCAGCCTATAGCCATCTGTGCGGTATCTGGAGGTACTGTGTTCGATCCACAGAAGCTGCAAGACTCAGAGTCTTACCAGTCTCAGACTGGTTAAAGCGATATTTTTTTTTGCCTTTTGTTCCTCTGCCTTTTGGAGTTGCGGAACGACCTTTGGGCTGATCTTTTTTCCTCGGTGGCGCATGGACTGCAATAGGTTGGGCTGTAGGAAGACATTTGCAAGCGAATCGTACTTCGAAGTCATGACATTGTAGGTGCGAAGTTACGGTTGGTTCTTGATCGCATAATTTTAGTTCTTTAAGGGAGTTGCTGAGTGCTAAGTGAAAATGATAATATGAATTTACAACAATCAACAACCCCCATGGCAACCTCAAAGCACTTAGTCCGTCGAAAATATAATACCACTCCACTCCAGGTAAGTCATGCGTAACTCCTTTTGCTTGCTTTCCTACTCAAACAGTTCTTCGAAACTCCGAAGGAGTAGAGTGGTCGCGTACAGCACAACCACACTCTTAAAAGACAGGACTGAGGATAATACACCCTCCGCCGGAAGAACCGCCCGTGATGGCGCGCTCTGAACATCGGCTCGCGTGATCACGCATCTCCAGCCGATGTCAGTTGCTTGACCGTGCTCGGGACGCTCGTGGTTGGACTATAAAAAGGCCATTTGTTCTGGCACCGAAGTTATCGCTCGCTCATGAACAAGAAACAGTCTTGAGTAATTAAAGAAAAGAAATACCCCGTAAATGGGGCACTGTTCGTGTCGTTTTGCTTGGCACGGTGGGCGTGGCGGAATTTCCTACGCCTGGGCAGATGATGAGGCCTGTGAGAGTATGTTAGCGATGATATGTAGTAGTGCAGCATGGCAATGCGTCGCATCAACCATGACCAAATGCTGCGGTTCGTCATGGCTGAAGGACGTTGGTTGACAGGGGTGTGCCGGTTGACGACGGGTTTCCGTTGCGGCATTCTCTCCCCCCGGGAGGAGACTCTTCAGTATCCTGTTCCCTCTCCGATCCACAGGGAGAGAAGAAGCAGAAAGCGATAGCATGAGCGGCAAACATTTCGATCCAGACAACTTGGGAAGAGAGGCAGATATTGATACGTAGGACTGGCTATCAAGAAGCACCTATCCGATGGCTGCAGGGAGTCAGGTCGGGGTCCAATCTGCCAGCTTGACCGTCATCATCATCCCTCCCGCCCCCTCACGTCACCCGCTCGCTCCCCCATTCCATTTCAGCATATGCCCTGGTACCAAACCGAACCAACAAACCCTCTCCCTCACCCACACTCACCAAGCCAACTCGTCCCATCAACCACCCCACCTACTCACTCACTCACTTCTCCGGCAACAGCCCATTCAACCTCCTAATCTCGCTCCACCGACTCCACCTCCCCAACTCCAGCACATTGACCCTCCGCACCCTCCCCGACGGGTTCCCAATGATGACGGGCTTCCAGTCCGCCGGCCTGGTCCCAAACTCTCCAGCAAACTTCTCCGCATCGACGTCCGCACGCGCACCACCAGCAGCACCGCCGCTCTGCCTCTGCACAGCCGCCCGCCACGCGCTCTCCTCTCCACCACCACCACCTACCTCCCCCTCCTCCCCCTCCCCCTTCCCGCCCCCCACGTGCACCCTCGCATGATCCCCAAACACCCCGTCCGGAATAACCACCACCCGCGCCCAGCGCCACAACACGCCCGTCAGCGCGAGCGTCAGCGCGCCCAACACGGCCGCCACGACGCCCGTGCTCGTCTGCGCGCCGAAGCGCCTCGTCAGCGCGCCGCCCACGCCCGTCGCGGCGGCGGCCAGCAGGAAAGCGAGGGCGTGCGCGGCGGCGAAGGCGGCGGTGACGCGCGGGAAGGCCGAGTAGGCGGTGCGGCGGCGGCGGTCGACGTCGGCCATGCTCTGGAGGCGGTGGCGCGAGTTGGCGCCGGGCTGGAGGTCGCACGTGTCGAAGGCCTCCATGGCGAGGCCGTGCGTCTCAGCCCAGGCGAGGGCGGAGAGGAAGCCGGCGAGGGCGGCGAAGAGGATGGGGAGGGCGGCGGGAGCGCCGCGTGTTGGGCCGCAGGAGGCGAGCGTGTAGGCGAGCCCCGCGAGGGGGAGGAACGTCGTGAAGATTATGCGGCGCGTCATGTGCGACGTCCATGTCATTTGCGGCTGGAAGGTCATGCTGTCGGTGCGCGGGCCGTGGGTGCGGTCGCGGGAGAGGAGGCCGGCTTTGGTGAGGGGGATGGCGAGGAGCGCGCCGACGGCGAGGGATGTCACGCCTGCGCCGACGTGTTGCGGGTGCCAGCGGTAGTCGCGGGAGAGGAGGGCGCCGAGGAGCTGGGTTTGGTGAGAAGGGGGGGTGACGGGAGGGAGGGGTTTGCAGGCTTACTACGATGATGAGGACGAATTGGGCGTAGATCCAGGCGATGTACGTGGCTAGGACGCCGAATCCCAGCTGGAAGAACATTTGCATGCTCAGCCAGATGCCGGCGGCGACCTCTTGGCCCCACCAGTCTGGTCCGTCGGGGGATATGTGCAGCTTGACCTCGCCTCGGACGATGCGCTGGTACACATACTCGGAGTTGGGGTCGATCAGTTCGATGGCCGAACGCCGGAAGCGCGCCTTGCGCGTCTCTGGTGTGAGCACGTTCAAGATGAGTACAGATGCGATCAGGATGACAACAATGTAGAAGCCCCAAGATGGATCTACGCTGTTGATCAGTACCGCACCGACCATGAAGCCGACGGCAATGCTGGCCAGAAAGGACCAAGCCCAGATGCCCAGCCATAGTCCCATCCCTCCGCCGTGGCGGCGGGCGTCGTTTGGAAAGACCAGCTCTTCATGAGGGTTGGCAGATTGAAGAGAGGCGCCAAAAAGGTCCAGGAGTGTAGCCACGAAGTTGACATGGGCAAAACCAAGAACGAGGCCTGATATCGCCCGGGGAAGGAGGAGTCCCACTCGGTAGAGGTGCGTCTCTGGATCGCGTGGAGTGCCAACCACTAGTGCCTGTGGGAATTGGAGCGGCAGCAGAATGGCGAGAGATCCCAAAACGTAAGGTTTGCGGCCGTGGAGCAGCGGCAAGGGCCAGCTGAAGAACGTTGAGATGGCGAGCCCCAGGTAAAGGCTGTTCAGTTAGTATGCGCAACAACACAAGGACCAGGTGTCACACACAACACATTTCCCAAAATGGCCCAGTGTCCCTGATCTGCAATGGCATATTGGATTCGAGGTACCTCACCAGCCTATTCCAAATCAGTCAACGTGACACGAGAACTGAACGGGAACTAACATAGACCCCAATCAGAAACCCCACCAGTGCAGTATTGATGCATGCGACAGTAGCCGTGATGCGTTTCTTGGAAGTACCCCAGTTTCTCGCAATGGGCTCGCGCCGCTGACGCTGGAAAACATCCAGTCCTTCAGCCCCGCGGTAGCTCACATGGGTGCGAGCCGGCTGACCCATCTCGAATCCTTTGGAAGACTCTGGATTCAGGTCATCCCATGGCTGTGGAGGCTTGCGGCGTCTGGGCTCGCCGCTCCGCCGCTCTTTCCGTCGATCTCGAACCTGACGCGTGCTATCAGAGGGTCGAAAACGTTGGAAATGTTGGTGCGCGGGTATGTCAACATTTCGATGTCTCAAGGAGCTGTCTCTCAAGGGTGTCGGTGGATTTCCGTGGCGCTTGATATGATCATGGACTTCTTTCTTGGTAGGTGGTGACCCGATCGAGCGCACATGGCGGTCAACGTAGCGATGATCATCGTGGTACACTGGACGTTTTGTGTTGTTATGCCATGCTCTCCAATGCGTACTCTGTTGTCGTTGGACATCGGGCGATGTGCTCGTTGAGGTCGAGCTTGAAGACGGGGAAGGGCTTTGGACGCGGGCCGGCGTCTTTGCCTTGACGTATGCCCAGTCAGTAACAATTGAGTCGGCAGACTTGCGTTGGTAGAACTGCTTTGGAGTCAGTAACATTGAAAGTCGACCTATATAATCGGAGACTTTGCAACGAGGCCGCCGCATGCCCGAGGATATTGATGGAACTAACAGGATACGCGTCCTCGGCCGACGACTGTGTGGGAAGCGCTGCCGCGTGAGGAGAGTGACTGGTCTTGGGGCTGAAGGATGTTTCGAGATCGGTAGGTGTCTCGTCGGGAGAGGTGTCTAATGAGTCAGACACTTGCAGAGGCTCCATTTTTGACGCCGGCGTGGGGGATTTCTCCAGAGATCTCGCGGCACCTTCCAATACTTTAGAAACACCGTTAGACATATGATGATCTACTGCATCCTTTGCCGCATCGATGACTTTTTGTACGAGGTTCTCCGTACCGCTGATTGTTTTTTGAAGGCCAGTCTCGGCAGGTGTCGGCTGTAGTGGTTGGGCTGACTCTACGCTTGACACTCGCGGTTCATCAGGCATGATTGGGACGGGAGAAACTTGCTTCAAGATTAGTGGAGGCTGCAATTTGGGCGTGCTTGTCGCCGATCCTCCAACAAGAGAATCTGGTCTTCTTGCATGATGCGACGGGGTTTTGTTCCTAGTCTCGGGTGCTGTATTCGTCGGCTCTGTAGGCGGGGAGAGCAGAGCTCCGTATGATCTGTGTGGCCTCAGGCTCTGGACAGGAGGGTCAAGGCTCTTTCGGCTAACCGCATCCGTGCTGTATATTGACGGTGTGTACACCAGGCTTGAAGACCTGTTCGGCACATGAAGATCGAGCGATGGGTTTGGTAGAGGTGACTCAGGGCGTGTCAGTGAGGGTTGAGCCTTGTTGTCTATGGGGGACCAAGAGGTCTCGTCATCCGACTCGAATTCGCCTGGGACATGTCGATGCCTCTGGTGGCCCTCTCTATCAGAAGATATTCTCCCATCAAGCCAGGGCAGCTTCCTTCTGGAGGCGCTCAACAGGGATGATGGCCGGCGGGAAATAGAGAGCGACGAAGGGTTTGCTGCGACATTTGTTGTGGAATCAGTGTCTTCTTTGTGGTCGCCAGCGGGAGTTCGCCTTCTGGTGAGACTCAGACGTCTGAAATTTGTACTGCGCCGCCGAACATTGTCGGTACCAGTTCCGTGCAAGCCATCTTCAGGACCGGTACTATATGCGGTGAACATGACGGTTGATATTGGTAATGCGGTATGTAAAATTGCCACGGGGAGGATGGAAAACGATCGACCATGGAACAAATGGCTGCTTGTTGGGCCCGGCTGAGGCGATGAGAGAAGGACAAGATGGGAAAGCTGGTTACATCAGGGAGGCAAGCTGTGCCGAAGGGTGGGAAAGCGCGCCTTTCGCGCATGCAAAAGGGCACGCTTCAGTGGATAGGAAAAATGTATCAGAGGATGGCCAGCTGGGAGAAGTGGACGGTCGGGAGATCAAGGATGTGGGTCAAGGCAGCTGCGGCCATGCAGGAAAGAGGCCCATGGTGTTGCCATTGCAACTGCCGTACGAGGAAACGAGGTTCTGGAGCTCTTGCCACTCACGAAAGACGGCACGAAGTACCTATGCCATGAGGGGGTCCAAGGTTCAAGCATATCATGGCACTCACGCCATGCAAAATTCTTCCCGCAAAAGTCGGCGGACAAGGGCTGCAGCCGTGGCCGCATAGGGTCCAAATGCTTGGCCGGGGCGCGCATAGCATCTCGACTCGGGCCACAGGCACTGCGACTTGGAGGCCACACAACAGCACCGAGTGGGGAGCGCCAGGGATCTCCCGGTGTGACGCAACGGATCAGCATTTGAAACGTCCCAAGAAGACAGAGTCGAAGGGCAGGCGGATGGAAGCGTGCTGCAGGCGTTTGAGGATCGACATGGGCTCGCGGCGGTGATGGGCTGGTGGTGGTCAGCCCTCAGGCCAAGTCACTTCGGATCGACCGCTCGCTTCTGCTCGTCTCCACAACCTGACCTCAACTTCCACCATGATCCCAGGCCGATGCACCCGAAGCGTGCGGCGCAGCGTGTCGTCTCCATGTCTCAGCCGGGATGGTCTGCTACATAGCAGCTGATGGCTCGGCGGGGCCGGGTGGCCATGCACAGCCATCATCTGGCGCGGATGAGCCAAGGCACCTGCGCACGCGGATTGGCGAGGGCGCACAATTCGACTTGCTGGGTGACGCGCATTAGCTGCTGCGAAACGCAGGCCGCGCGCTTGATTGGCCGCGGGCGGTCCGGCGACACGGTGCGGCTGCTGGGCTCTGCTGGGCTCTGCTGGGCTCTGCTGGCCGAAGTGGAAGAAATGGAATGGCAAATCTTGCGCTGCTCCCCGCTGCCCCCCGCTGCCAGGCCTGATTGGCCGCGCCTGCTCACCCACCCCTGCAGTGGCCGCCCGCGCTCGGGCCCTCTCGCCATCACCGTCCACCACCCACCGTCGAGAGCGCCGCTGTGACGGCCAGTGCTCCCTACTGTGGTCGCCGGCAAGGATTGTTTTTTCTGGAACCGCGGACCACTGGCAGCCGGCATGCCTTCTATTCCCCCTTCTTATGAGCCATGTACCGCGTCATTCAGCTCTCCTCCTCTTCGCCCTCATCCGGTTGCTGCTTCCCCATCTGTCTTTTCACTGCTGCACTGCACTCCTCGTTGCCTCTCGCATGTGCCACCCTTCTGCTGTGCGTACCCGCACCTTGTAATCGTAATCTCCCGCGCTCCTTCGATATCCCCGGCCCCGAGTCCGCCGCTTGGCCGTCCATCAGTCCGCAACATCCGCACTCTGTCGAACAAGCTGGTCTTGTTCTTCCTTCGCTTGCTCGCCGCCTGCGTCTTCTGGTTAGGCCTTCTTCGCCTGCTATCTGTTGAAGAGCTTCGGGAAAGGTTGCGTCGGAGACCATTCAGTGCCGTCGATTCGAACTCGACCCCTTGGCAGCCGTGAGTACCCGCTGTTTGGGAAACTGGCAGAAGTACGTGATACTGACGCGGCGCGCTTGATGTTGACAGACGTCAGAGCAGACGTTCTGATGTGTCGTTGAGGCCGCTTCCCATTGCATCCGGCATACAGCCAAGCCATCGCCGCCGACGGAGACAGAGATGCCTTGGTGCCGGTGAAGGGTGGGATCCAGCAGGGACCTCTTGCTCTCAGCATATTTCAGACGGCCATCTCAGGGTCTGCGCACGTGAGAGCGCAGCACCTGCCGAGACATGTCGACCTTTTCGGCGACGCCCCACGAACGCGTCGCGACTCCCGTCACCCCCCGCCACTCTCCACCACCGTCACTGCACTCCGCCTCCTCTGTGCGCTCCTACACCCCCGTCCACTCTCTCTCGCTGCACGAGTATCGCAAGCAGAGAAGCTCGCCAAGAACCCCCGAGCCACCCGAAGGCCGCCGGCTGAAGAGGAAGGCGGCCGCCACCCGCTTGAACGCCAGCGAGCGTGAGCCACTTCTTCACCAGCCCAACCCTCCGCGGCTGCCTCCGACTCCGCCGTCAACCTCACACTCGGAGCCGACCCGCCGCGAGCCCGACTCTTCGTTTAACTCCCTGCGCGTGTCCTCCTTCCGCTCGCTTCCAGCTCTGCAGCAGCGCCCGTCGCTGGGCCTACGCGACATTGCCCGCCTCAACGCGTCGTCTGCAGATCTTCCGCCCGTCAACCCGTCACACGCGCCCGCTCTTCCACGCGACTTTGGCCTGGGCTCACGCAAGAGACTGCCGCGACCGAAAGACGTCGAGATCCGCCGACCCTTCGCCACTTCGCCTATTCCAACCGAGCCATCCAGCCTCGATCTGCTTTCAACTGCAGGTCTTGCCAGTACCTCCACCTTCACCCTCTCAAACTTTCAGTTTCCCGAGCCACCACACCCTCGGCTCGCCACCCAAAGCCCCACTCCGCTGAACCTTTGGCCACGAGACTCGCATCCTGCGCCCACGCCCTCACTGCTTGACACTCCCCCGGCTACTCCAGCCCTTCTTCACTTCAGAGGCACGTCTTTCGATGTTGTTAACCCCCACAACTCTCTTTACCTTTCGAATTTGGAAACCCCCGCAGATCAGGATGAACCCAATGACTACTTTCACAGGACGTCGCTGGACCAGCTATTGCCAGCCGACATGCCGCCTGGGTCTGTCACGGACGATGGCGTTGCGAAGCAGATGCCGCGGCCTCTTTTCAACGACTTTAGGTCCGCGCATGCCTCAATCGCAAAGACCAACCCTCAACCTTCGCAACAAGCCGAGCGACCAGTCCATGATCACGCCGACGCTATCTTGTCTTCAGCAACGCCTGCCGCTCATTTGAGCGCCAAACCCGATCGACGAGCTTCAATCATCGATCGTGCACGTACCGTGTTTCGTAGAAAGGAGAGCAAGCCCATGCAGGTGGACGAAGGGCTCAAGGGTTTAGCTTACAGCTCAACTTCGGTCGCTTACCATACCCCGACGACGGATGCTTCCGGCTCATCTGCGACGATAGCGCCTGGTCAGGCTAGGGCGGATGCTACGCGTCCTTCTGGTGACACGTGGGAAACCCTCTCGGACTCGGCCGGTCCGCAATACGACCAGGCATCCGTATACCCCGATACCGAGTTTGACTCGAACTCCTTGTACTTTGGGCCAATCAACAATCGCTTGAGTGCTCCGTTCGGTGTCAAGAACCAGATCACGGACTACAGCGGCGAGATCTTGTACAAGTTCGAAGACACGCCCCGTCACTCGGTATACACGAACCTATCCCGCCATCCCTCAGTAGAGAGTCGCGGCGCCTGCACGCTGTCAAAGAACATTGACAATACACTGGGCAATATATACGACCAGTACGGCGGTCAAGACACGTTTGACGCGACCAAATCCACCAACCAGCTGTTAACGGATGACGAAGACGATGACGATGATACGATCAGGGTCCCCAGTCTCCGCAGCATGGTTCCCTCAAGCCCCCACGTCGACCGCGTTTCGGGACTAAGTAAATTCGACTTCGGCCTCGACGAGGTGCGCAGCAGCGGCGATCCGGAGAGCCCTGTGACAAGCCCTGTTACCCCTCAGGATGGCGTGTTCCCAAGGGCACTTGCCATGATGCGCCCTTTGCCGGGAAAGCCACCGAACTCTCCGCCTCCTCTTGCTTCTGGGGAGCTCGGAGAGGCTCATCGGGTTTACACCCATGTATCAGACGACTTTTCCAATCGGGCCTCGTCTTACGGCGACACAAGGAAGCTACTGGGCATTTCTGGTAATACTGATGCGATGAATCGGATGTCTGCGATCACTGAGGCTAGCCGTCTCTCTCAGGGCGATAAGCTGCCTCAATCGCCTTTGCAAGAGCTCATGGAGCGGTGTGACAGCCAGAGGGGAACACCAGAGCTCGAGAAGTATCGAGACCACACTCAGAACGACCTACCCAGCTCTGAGACGAACGCGAGCATGGAATCCGATGTGAGCGTCGGCGGCATGACCTTCCAGATGCCGGAGAAAGAGAACGCTGCGCCTATACAGCCCGAGCCCAGTCTTCGTAGACAAGCGACAGTCAGTAATGCTGAGCGCAAGAGCACTGGCAGTGATATTCCAGCAATCTGGATGCGTTCAGTGTCTCCTGGCCCACGCAACGAATCGCCGGCAACTCTGGCTACCGAGGGCTCGGATGGCGATTGGGAGACCCTGGCCCAAACGACGACTGCTGGAGATCGCACCCGTCGGAACTCGACTGAACCGGCGCTTCCCACTCCGGACTCTTCCTCTCTGAAGAGGACCAACACCAACCCGTGGCGGCGCAACAAGCTGGCAGAGGTGGAAACCAGTAGCCCAGTCATGACGTCGCCCTCTGACATGATAGACATTCCACGCTTCCCTCGGGATAGCCAGCTGTCGTTCCTTCGACAAAGCCGTGCTGCGAGGGACGTTCGGCGTTCTACCGTGAGCACTTCGAACTCGGCAAACTCGCGTCCCTTTGAGCTTTCCGCAACCCAGGTCAAGAACCTCCTTGCCTTCGGGCCAAACGATGAAATCGTCGAGGAGCATGAAATGTCCCCTTTGGCTCATAAAACCGTTTCTCACGGGCTGGGTCCCTCTAGTTGTGTGGCAAATGGGAGCAGTCGCGTCAACTCGTTCGACAAATTTACGCTTGTTGGTCCCGAAGCCAATCTGACTGGTACGCCAATGGGTACTGGCATGCGCTTTGCTGGCAGTAGTACTGTCGGCTCCACCCCTTCAACCAACAACAGAGCTTACCAGGAAATCCTCACCAGCTCTCCTCCAGGAATGTCCACTCCTGCACGGCAGAGTCTTCTGGGCAGGTCCAATAACACCGCGAGGTGCAGCCCAAGCGGGAGTCTTATGGCCAATACAGGCCAAAACAACCCTTTCCAAACCCCTTCGTCTTACAGGCCATCGCCTCTTGCTAGAGGGAGCATCGTCAGTAGCTCATCCAGTAGGGCACCGCCACTCAGCTATGGTAAGGAGATTGAGGATCTCCGCGCTGCCTCATCAAGCCGTGCCGAGCGCTACCGTAAGATGAAGTCTACATCAGTCGGCTCTTCAATGAACAGTACCCCGCGTGTCAATGGCATGCCCATGTCGCGGGCGTCAGTTGCTGGGATGACTTCCCCTTTCCCGTTGACGCTTCGCTGCCAGGATAGCACTACATTCAGTTGCAACCCTTCTGAACCTGGCACAGTGGTTCGCCCTGGCTCCGGCCGGACGGCGGAGCCTCTTCACCGTCATTCACCTCATTTGCTGCAGCTACCAAGGCCATGCTCGTCTGATATGACTGACAAAGTCAAGAAAAAGGAACGCCTCTCGTGGATAATCTTCGCAATGTGTGCTTGGTTTCCTCCAACCGCCATGCTCCTGTTCCTGGGAGCGTTTGACGGCTTGATGTTCCAGATGAGCGGCCGCGAGATACTTCACGTCTCCCAGTTCCAGAAGAAGTCTGCCATGGTCGCCTTCGTTGCAGAAGTCATTGTGCTGGTCTTGATTCTGGCCCTGTGGCTTGGCCACGTCTTTTAATCCAGGCCAAGTCATCCTCGCTACGATATTGGCACTAAAGTCGCGGCAATTGGCAACGATCAGTCTGAACTTTCTCTCGCTCAAGCCAGTTTCTATCAGGGTTGAAGAGGACCTTGATGAGTGTCACCACCACACACTTTACGACGTCACGTTTGAACGGCCACACCTTGGGCTTGAGGCATCTCTGGAGCTTTGGTCGTTATCTTCTGGAGAGATTGAGAACACGGCTCACTGCCGGTCAGTGCTTTGATCAGCAACACTTCTCGATGGGTGCATACTCGCCTGATAGCTGATCACGACTCTTCTCCTCCAGCTCTTTTCTACGTTTGATCTCTTGAAGCGAGTCCGGAGGCATTTGAGAGCTTTTTTCCTTTTTCTTGCATGTTCTTCGATGGCACGAACGGCACTCTGCTCATTTCCCCATCAAGCGCCAGCATCCCGGATGATGAAGGCTTTCGTCTAATACACAATTCCTTGCAGTCCATTCTCTCTCATTCTGCGTTACATTGCATAGCACGGACGGGTTTTTTCTTGCGATCACGGAAACGGACAATAATCTGCATTTTCTTTCATCAGAACGAATTTAATGGGCAGAGGATGGGGGGAAGGTATCGATGGGCATAACGACACACCAGACACGGGACAGGTTTCCCGCTTGCTACACTTGCTGATCGGATCCTTTCACTTCTCTCGTCTGCCACCAGTGAAGCGCCTTGGTCTCAGAGTATTGGGTCCTTGTCGATCCATGATCATGAGACAAGGATGGCACTGGAGCAATTCCAGTTTGCTTGCCGGAAATACAAGCATTTTGCGAAATCAGACCAGGCTCTGATAGCCTACGTAGGGAAAAAAAGAAGGGGTGGTGGTTCCCCCGGATCAAATGGAAGACGAGACCAGCGAGACTTCCTTCCCTTTTTTGGTTCTTCAGCAAACGGGCAATTGCTCTTCTTGATTGAGGGGTTCGCCCGGACTACTGATCGGTCTCGAGGGGAGGGGGTTTGTCGTGGTCTGGTCTTTTTTTACTTTCTCTCTGCTTCTTCTCTCGGGGTAGCTACACAGTATAAACATGGGAATTTTGAAAAAAAAAAAAAAAAAACGTGCTTCTGCATTCATTCTGCTGTGGTTTCGTGTGACTGGCTACTTACACCCGGCTCGTCATCGCAACCGGAGTTAGGTTGCCTGAGGTTCGTTGCGACAAGGTTGTTTTTGTTTTTTTTTTTTGAATTTGGGCTGTGATGGTAGGCAGGCAGGTAGGTGGGCAGGTAGGTGGGCAGGTAGGTGGGCAGGTAGGTGGGCAGGTAGGTGGGCAGGTAGGTGGGCAGGTAGGTGGGCAGGTAGGTGGGCAGGTAGGTAGGGAGGTAGGTGCTGAGCGAATGAGCACCATGATGGCCGGCCGTCGGAATAGTGAGTATGTGTGTACCTTGTTGACCGGCGCGCCCACATTAATCACGCACCAGCAAAAACATCCTCAACATCCACAACACGTCCTTCCTACCCTCTCTGCTTCTGACATCGTGATCCATCCACAAACTTCATTCACAGACACCCGTCCATCCGTACCAATCATTCTTCGTCATTTCACTCGTAAACTAACTGGCTACTCTCTGCCTAGCTACCCAATCTCAAGCGTGCTCATCGACACGACTGATGTCTTTCCAAACGCAATTTCGTAAAGAAAGGAGGAGGATGGGTAAAATAGGGAGGACAAGAGGACGGGAGGACGTTTAGTATCCGCTGCCGCCATACCCGCCACCACCGTAGCCACCGCCCTGGCCGTAGCCGCCGCCGCCCTCACGACGACGACCGTACTCGTCTCCCTCTTCTTCGAAACCGCCGGGCATGCGGTCGCGGCCGCCGCCACCGTAGCCACCGCCGCCGAATTCCTCACGGGGAGGAGGGCGTTCGCCGTAGCCATCGCCGCCATAACCGCCGCCGCCGCCGCCCGAGCTGTACTCAGACCGGCCGCCGTAACCGCCGCCGGAGCCGCCACCGTAGCCACCGGAGCTGCCGCCATAGCCACCGGAGCTGCCGCCATAGCCGCCTCCAGAGCTGTACTCGGAGCGCTCATTGCCACCATAGCCGGAGCTGCCGCCGTAGCCACTGCTCTCCTGGCCATAGCCGCTGCTTCCACCGCCGTAACGCTCACGAGAGCCGGAACGGCGACGCTCGCCGGAACCACGACGCTCGCCGGAACCACGACGCTCGCCAGAACGACGACGCTCGCCGGAACCGCGACGCTCTCGAGAGCCGGAACGGCGCCTGTGTTTTTTGCCATCGTCAGAATCATCGTTGTCATCGGAACCGTAATCGCCGCGCTCCTGCTTGCGACGCTTCTTCTCCTCCTTCTCGCGGCGCTTCTTCTCCTTCTTGCGGCGCTTCTCATCATCGTCCGAGCCCTCATCGTCCGAGCGACGGCCCTTGTGCCTACATGCATGCTGTCGGCGCGAGGAACGACATAGGGAAGGAAAAAAAAAGAAAGGGATGGTGCTTACCTCGACTCAGACGAATACTCGTAGCTGCTCTCCTCAGTGCGTGTCTGGTAGCCTCCAGAACCATAGCTACGCTGCTCGGAGCTAGCCTGGTAGTCGTAGCTGGAGCCGCCCTGGGTTCCGTGGCGTGAGTACTCCTCACGGGAGCCGCTGCCGTCGTCGTACTCGGTGCGACGGTACTCAGACTTGTCACCACTGCCACGGCGGCGGCTGGAGCTCTCGTTGTAAGATCCACCGCCGTAGCCAGACCCAGAACCAGACTTGTGGTAAGAGTCTTCAACCACCTCGCTCTTCTTCTCGTTTTCCATCACGTTGCTGATGGTGTTGCCAACGAGGCCTCCCAACATGCCTCCAAGGACGCCGCCGCCAACAGCTTCGCTGACGCCCGAGCCGATGTTGCTGGCCACCTTGTTCTGCTGGCCGCCGGAGCTACCACCACCGCTGGCGCCGCCAACCTTGGCCATGCCAAGCGGCTTGCCACAGCCGTGGCCCGAGTCGTGGACTCCCTCCTTGTGATTGCGTCCGTTCTCAACACCGTCGCGGGACAGCTTCTCACGGAGGTCCTCCTTCTCGCGGTCGCTCTTCCCCTCCCACCACTCCTGGACAACGCGGAACATCAGCTGACGGCCATCGCTGGCGCCGTCGCGACCTTGCTCGCGCTGAGCGGGGTGGTGGAAGACACCGGCGACGATGCGGTCAAGGGTGCGGTCGACGTCGACGTTCTCATCATCCCAGCACTCGACAATCTGGGGAACGACCCACTTCAGGACCTGAGAAGCAATCTTGCCAGCAGGCTCGTTCAGGAGGTTGCTGAAGTGGTCCTTGGACAACATAGAGTGGGTGGGATCGGTGCACTCATCATCGTTGAAGACAATGTGCTGCTTGTCAACAGAGGACTGAATGACCTCAGAAGAGCCGGTCTGAAGCTCAGACTTGACCTGCTTGAGCAGGGGAAGGATGAAGGGAGCGATAAGAGAGAAGACGAAGATGTTGATCTGGCTCGTGAACTCCTCGATAAGGTCGGGCAGAATAGGGAGGTTGTCAATGGCCGCGGAAACAGACTGCATGATCTCGTCGTGGAACTCCATGATGGGCAAGATCTGGCGGCGGATCTGCTCAGCCTGCTCAACGAAAGCCTCGGGCTCCTTGGGCGTGATCTCCATGTTCTCCATCTGTCCAGCAGTGGCGTTGGCCTCGAGCTCATCAGCCTTGCCGGCCTCATCCTTGCCACCGAACATACCGTCCGGAAGCTTGCTGAGGAGATCCTTGACCATGCTCTTGGCCTCGGTGTTCTGCTGAGCGTCGCTGATGGTGCCCTCAAGCTCCTGGATCTCAGACTGGGTAGCCTTGTCGTTGACCTCGCCCATGACAGAGTGCAAGAAATCAACACCACCGAAAGTACCGGTAACGATAGGGTAGATCGGGCGGTCGACACCCTCGACCTGGACCTTGGCGTTGCGGCCAACGTGGGGGAAGACATCGCTCTCGCCAAGAGTACGAAGGCAGAGTTCGGTGAAGTTGGAGTGAGCAGAGTAATCTGGAAGCCGAGTCAGTAAAGCAAACCCAAACAGTGTGAAAAGCTGCGAGTCACTCACCCTCAAGACAATGGCAGCCAGTACCGAGAAGCCTCAGGGCCTCGTACAAGTCGTCCTTGTTTCCATTCTCGTTGTAGCGGCGGGCGAGCTTGATCGAGCGGCTGAAGAGCTGGCGGACGAGACCGGCGGAGGTCTCGATGCCCGCATCTTCGTTGGCAATGTAGTTTTTCAGGCCGGTGCGCTCGTCAATGGCGAGCTCGACGCTTTCGTCGACCGGACCACGGAGACGCTGGTCGTATTCGCGGGCATCCAAGTTGTCCGCGTAGTCCTTGGGGTTGTCAATGTGCTCTTCGGGGCTATGCTACGGGTCAGCATGGTGACAAAGTGCGGGAAATGGGCCTGAACGTACCGGTAGCAGCCAAGACGCTCCGCGGTGACTTCAAACTCGCCAGTACCGTATCCGAAGGTCATGAAGCCGAGGATCCAAAGCAGAAGCCTGATGGCCTCGGAGCTGACCATCTTGAGAGCACCGACCTGTGGGGGAGCCACGTCAGCGGGGTTCCATCCTCAAAACGCCACTGCTCGAGCCTAGAGCTGTGCTTGGGTGAGGAGACTTACATCGACGGCCTGGGAGTAATCACGGAGCCAATTGCCAAAGTAGACGCGCTTGACGTCCATCTTGGTGAACTTCTTGCCGTTGCCGGCACGGCCCATCAGAAGGGCAAGCAGGGTGTCCTCGATGTCGCCATGGCGCCAGTTCTGGCCCTCGATTTTGGCGGTCGAGGCGATGTTGCCAGCGCCGAAGGCATGGGCGGGACGTGCCAGGCAGACCAGCAGCACCAGGCAGGAGAGGAGGAAGAGAGGGGAGAGCCGAAGGGTCGGCATGGTGGGCGCAGAGAGTGCGTCAATGCAATGGTAGTAGATAGGGTGTGTAGCAGGTGTTGGGGGGTAATGCAAGACACAGTGAGCAAGGCGGAGGGGGGAGGTTGAGGAAGAGGGCAAGCTTGTGGAAAACTTGTCAGGCGCTGTCGTGGTAACCCGCCCAAGCTCGAAGGAGGGGCACGCACAACAGGCCCGGATCGACGGCGCTGCGACACTGAGCCTGGCCAGCAAGCTTCCCACTCGCCAACGCCGATTCGTCTTGGCATTCTTGGCACGACGTAATGGCCACGGCTTGTCTTGTCAAACTGCGCCTGCTCGCCAGACACGGCCCTCGCGCGCGCGAACGAGACGCGCTCGCGGCGCTGTCTCTGTGCCTGGCTAGCTTCCCGCCTGCTAAGGTTCTGTGCCTGTTGGACCCTTGATGAGGGTGCTCTCCCTCCGTCATGCCCCGCGTTGCAGTAGTCACACAGCTAGCGCGACGCGTTCTGGCAGGGATGCTGCCAGACACGAGTCAGCCGCCTGCGCCCACCTCAGCTTCACTCCATTTTGCACATGCGCCGCGCCACACCGGTGACGGAAGTTCGGCAGCCGAGGGCACGTCTTATTTACGACACGCCTGCCCGCGTCGTTGGTGGCCACTGGTTTCCATTGCATGTCATTGTGCGTTCTAAATTTGGTCTCCCGGGACCATCATTGGTCCGACGAGCGACAACGCGCCCACTTTGAAACAGCTGCAGTGACGCGCTTGCCCGCAGTCTCCACTGCGCGAACCACCCCTGCACAGCTGCGTCGTGATGAGACGACCTGGCTTGGATGTACCTCCGTACCTCACGCCAGCTGCACCGCGAACGTAACCTTCCCTGCCGACATGTGTGCCAGATACCCTCCCAGCTCCTCGTTATCATCAATTGGGTAGTTCACCTCCCTGAAGTCCTGGCCTTTGACCACTCCCTCGATCCGCACCGCACTCGACCCTGGATGCACCCTCGTGGCCAGTGCTCGCAGCTCCTCCATTGTGCCTGATGTCAGCGCCCCCAGCCAGATCCGCGGGTCCGATTGAATCTGCGAGTGCGGATGCAGTCTGAAGTACACGGGTATCGGCGTTGGTGCCTGGTCTGCGTACGCCGGCGTGTAGTTGTACTCCCGTGCCTGTTGTTGCTGCCCAGAATGACCCACTCCACTGTAGCCTTGCTGCTGCTGATGCATCGTTTGGTTATGATACACCCCACTGTCTTGGTGTTGGCCTGCGAGGTCGTTGGCCGCCAGCAAGAGCGACGGGTCGATCTGGAGATCACCACCACCAGCACTGTTCACTCCGGGCGCTGCCGACGTGGCTGGTGTGGGCGTGGTCGGAGCATATGCCGTTGGCGTCTTTGTCGGACTGTCTTGGGCGCTTTGGGACCTCTGCGTGCGAGCAGGCGTCTGCGCGACGCGCGGTGGAGCTGGTCCGGGGCCCGGTCCGGCGTTGGCCAGGTGCTTCTTCCGTGAAGGATCACGCTTTGTCTCGTCGTCTCGCAGTCGCTTCATGACATCGCGGCAGAGCACTTCCAGCGCTTTGAGCCTTTTCGGGTGCTGGGGACTCTGATTGTCCTGCGTAAACATGCGCTGCAGAACGGGCGAGCCTGTTATCCACTTGTCTTTGAGCTCTTGCCAGTGTTCAGGTCCTGTCTCCAGTTTGCTGTTGACATGGCTGGATTTGAGCATCTCATAGAATTGTCGCCGAATGAGTCTGCTCTCTTCCGGATTGACGCCTATGATGTTTTTCGCGTCTGCAATCGTCATCCTGCGTTCCATCGTGCGCATTCGCTTGGTAACATCGGTGCAAATGACATCTAGCGAGAGGGACTTCTGGTCGGGCTTGTCACCCTGCTCATCAACGAACTGCGTTCGGAGATGGTCGTTCTCGGCGATTAAGCGATCCTTGACTTGCTGCCACTTGTCTGGCCCGGCGATGGTTTTCTTTACTACACCCTCTTCTTCGCAAATGGTCTGGAACTGGTCGCGTAGCTGGCGATACAGCTCGTTGTCCAAGCTCAAATAGGCCTTGCTCTCGTCAATAGTGGTCTCGGAAGGAAAACGCGGTGGTCCTGCAGGGTCAGCAGGTAATCCTGCCCAGCCACGCATTCTACGCCGACGTTTCCTGGCCCGCCAGCGCTCATCGCTCTCTTGCTGTAGCTTTTCCATGCGTTCCTTTCTCTTGCGCAGAGTTTCGGGATCGGGGTCTGCAGACGGTTCTTCCAGTGATTGGCCAGGCGTCTGTGGAGTTGCTGCAGCGGGCATCTCACCATCGTCCTGTGTTGCTTATGGTCAGCATGCGGTATACTTGAGCCACGAGCTGCACATACGGCAATCGCTTGCTGTAGTTCCTTCACAAAGGCCTCGGGATACGTATCGGCGGTCTGTGCTCTAGCTGCCGTGGCCGTTTCTCCTTTCATTCCATTGGGTACTCGCAGCAGCCATCTGTTCTTTGCTCGAACACGCATGAGCTCACGCTCCTTGAGATCGAAGCCCTCGTCGTTGAGAATCTGCAGCATGTCCCTCTGGGTCGTGTTCGTCTCCCAGAGCTCTTTGACGCGCGCGACGAGCTCGGGATTCTTGTGAGCCGGATTCTGCTTGCTTGGGAAATCCCATCGCTATCATGTCTATGAGCAGTTGCTCGCCACACGTAGGCATCGTGGACGATCAAAGCGACGAACCTTGAACTGGGTCTGAAACGCGCGTTTGCTATCGGCAGTCAGTACTCGCGCGTCGCGTTTGAGTCGGCGTCCGTAGAGTACGGTGGGCTGTGGAGGCGGCGCGAGTTCGACGACATACCTTGGTGTGAAATTCCTTACTTTCCAGAAATCCATGACCTCGTCGAGTGACCTCTTCTCCTCGACGTACATCCGATAGCACTCGGGCTCCTTCCCCTCCCAGTCGTAAACCATCTTGGCGGGCTGTCGCGGGGTGGGGATCGTGGTTGGGCGAGAGGGTAAAGTGCGCTGTTGGTGCGTTGGCGCGACCTGATGTTCGGCGGGCGCGTCTTACCTCTCGTGTTAAGCACTTAGCGCGGTATTTAGCTGATCACGTGCCCCCAGGCGACCACCTTGCTTCCCGAACGAGCCACGACAGGAGGCTAACAAGCGGCCTGGGAGCCGGAGACGAGCTGAGGTTGAGTCTCTTGACGTCGGATACTCGCTGCTCAGTACGCGGTGGTGGGAGTGGTTATTGTTTACTACCGTGTCGGCCAATCAACATAGGCAAGACGGATATCAACCTTACACGACAGCGCGAATTGAAACCGTCTGCGCCCCAGAGGTCAGGTCGCACCAGACTTAAGAGGGGCTCTACTAGCGAAATTGCACTACTGGTCCAAGACGACGGGCCGTTAACTGAGTCTTGCATTACGAACTATTGAAGATTTACGAATGGAGAGGGTCGTGAGAAGTGAAGGAACCAAAGCCAATGCATGTCGCTAATTTACCAGGCGCGCCAGGGTGAAAGTCCCGTGCGGAATGGAGATGCATGTTGGTGGGAATCACGCTTCCTCCAAGTCCAAACTCCTTGCGAGAGCCGAGGGTTCTACTGCGTCTTGAAGAGCAGAATCGCACAGTGCCCCAAATAGAAGTAAATGAAGTGCTTCGTTTCTGGCACGCGGTCAGCCCCAGAAGGATACGCAACGCAGCTCTCGACCTACCATGCGTAACGAAGCTTCCGAAATTCCTGCCCACGATGCAGTGCCAGGTGGCTCCTCGCTTGTCGTCGAACTGTGTCTTGTTAGCGTCTGTGTGGCATATCAGCTGAAGGTGGCGTCTCACCTCTTTCTTAATGTACTGGGCGATGTCCTGGACCTGGATGAGCTTGCAGCGGTCCTCACCGGCAACGCGGGCTCACGACCTACCTTCTCGATGTTGAACTTTTGCATGGCCTCGGTTGCTACATGCGAGTCAGTAACATCGCATGCGGCCACAAGGAACACAATACTTGCCGACTTCAATAGCCTGCTCTTGCATGTCGAGGGTCTGGGCGATGATTAGCCACGAGTGAGAGAGGCTCCAGAATAGGCGGCGACCTCACCATGTCGGCGGACTTGACCTGGGCTAAGGGGATGCATCAGCGGGCGCGGTCGGCATGAGGTTCAAAAAGGGGCGGCTTACCCTCCAGCTTCTCGGGGTTCTTCTCGTTGCTGGCCATGGCGATGACGCACTCTGGGTGGAACAGATGCGGAGGGTGGAACGATTAGGGACGGGAGAGGAGCAGCGCTATGGAAAGAGATGGAGCGAGAGGGTGGAGCTGATTGGTCAAATATTGCGATGGTCTCCGGATGGGGCTGTCCGGCATGTGAGGGCATAAGGGACGGTGGCCGCAGGGGGCGGCGGGCTCTGGCGATGCTTGGCGACCGAGGCGGCGCTTCCGCTGCGGCGCTAGGGCCGCACGGCCGCTAGCCAACCACCGCTCGCCGACGAAAAAAAAAGCCTGTGGGCTCCGCAGAACCTGTGCAACTGTTTACCTCGCTCTCTGCGCACACATAACACTCGCCTGCCGCCCGCTCCTCAGCGCGCTCGGCCTGCCACCATGGCCTCCTCACGCATCTTCGTGCGGAACCTGCCCCCGACCCTCGCCGAGGCCGACTTCCGCAAGCACTTCGCTCAGAAGGACGCCGTCACCGACGCAAAGCTGCTTGCGCACCGCCGCATCGGCTATGTCGGCTACAAAACCCCAGAGGCCGCCGAGAAGGCTGTCAAGTACTTCAACAAGACGTTCATCCGGATGTCAAGAATAGGCGTCGAGTTAGCCCGGCCCGTAAGAAATGCCTCTCGGCTCTGCGCACGATTTTGCTAACCGCTCCCCAGATCGACGATGCGCCAGAGCCCAGAAATCGCAAGCGCGCTCCGACCGCAGCATTGCCCGTAGCGGACAAGCCGTCTGAGGAGTCGGCGTCGCAGGCCGAAAACTCTCTCAAGCGCAAGAGAGGGGGCGAGGATTCTGTCGCGGCGGATCCCAAGCTCAAAGAGTTCCTCGAGGCCATGAAGCCTGCCAGCAAGAACAAGACGTGGGCGAACGACATGCACATCGACCAAACGGCGACTGCAGAGGATAGCACCCACGTCGAGCCGGTCAATATGCCCGAGGCCGATAGTGATGACGAGTATCAGACGGTTCAGAAAAAGCCCAAGCACTCTGAGTCGACCGTTGTGGCTGAAACTTCTGATGTCACCACACCAGCCGCTCTGCCTGCAAATGAGAGCTTGTCTGGAGACGAACAAGTCGATCATGACGGAGAGGGGCAGGCTGGGTCGGGGCCAGTGTCTGACCTTGACTGGCTGCGTGCCAAGACAAGCAGAACGTTGGACGTGGTTGACGACGATGAGGAAGAGCTCACACATCGTCCGAAGCCTTCTGGGAAAGAAGTTCCAGCCGCAGCGGACGACAAGGAGTTGGAACCGGCCGATGATGTCCAACTGGAAAGTTCAGGTGGCGGTGCAGTTGCCGATAACACCGATACCCAGGTCAACTCTGACGTCGAGGGCATCCGCCAGACCGGGCGGCTGTTTCTCCGAAACTTGCCCTTTGATGTTTCAGAGGATGATCTGCGGGGCCACTGCAATTCTTTCGGCGCCCTGGAAGAGGTTAGTTTCCTACATTCCTTTCTCATCCTACATGCCTCTCGTGATGAACACCAGATAGGGACAACCGATGCAAAGCATTTGAGGAGACCCTGGGAGAAAATTTTAGTAGATGCTTCTCATTTTCTGATCTTTAAACGAGGCTTCACCCCTTCATTTCCCATTAGCGCTTCCACAATTCGGATGCTGACGCCTCATAACAGGTGCATGTCCCGCTCGATCCCAAGACGGGCAAGGGCAAGGGCTTTGCCTACATTCTCTTCGAGGATCCCGATAATGCTGTCCGGGCTTATGAGGAGCTTGACGGCAGAGTCTTTCAAGGTCGTCTTCTCCACATCATTCCTGCTACTGCAAAGCGAGAGAACAGGCTTGACGAGTTCGCCATCTCGAAACTGCCGATCAAGCAGCAGAAGCGCATTCAGCAAAAGGCGCAGGCTGCCACTTCGACATTCAACTGGAACTCCCTGTACATGAATGCCGATGCTGTCATCTCATCTGTTGCCGATCGTCTCGGGGTCAGCAAGTCCGAAGTGCTTGATCCTACTTCCTCCGATGCAGCTGTCAAGCAAGCCCATGCGGAAACGCACATCATTCAGGAGACCAAGGCGTATTTCACACAGAATGGGGTTGACCTCGACGCCTTCAAGAAGAAGGCTAGAGGGGATACTGCCATCCTAGTGAAGAACTTCACCTACGGTACCACGGCCGACGAACTGAGGAAGATGTTTGAAGAGCATGGAACCATCACTCGTTCTCTGATGCCTCCCAGCGGAACCATCGCCATTGTCGAGTTTGCTCAGGCTCCTCAGGCCCGCGCTGCGTTTGCCTCGCTTGCCTACAGGAAAGTCAAGGATTCTATTCTATTCCTCGAGAAGGCTCCAAAAGATCTGTTTAAGGAGGGTTTCACACCGCAGGCTGTGCCTACCGCTGTTGCCTCCGGCCCCGAGGGCAAGGCTAGACTCGCCGCTTCAGACTTGCTTGCCGCAGAGGCCGCCCCCGATCAGGTCGATTCGTCCACCCTCTACGTCCGGAACCTCAATTTCTCGACGACGACACAGCGCCTTACGGAGGTCTTCCGGCCTCTCGACGGGTTCGTGTCTGCACGGGTCAAGACGAAGACAGATCCAAAGAAGCCAGGACAGATTCTTAGCATGGGCTTTGGCTTTCTTGAGTTTCGAACCAAGGAGCAGGCCCAGGCTGCCCTCGCCGCAATGGACGGTTACAACCTCGATGGTTACAAGCTCGCGATTAAGGCGTCCAACAAAGGTCTCGATGCGGCCGAGGAGCGGCGTAAAGAGGACAAGGCGAAGAAGGCAGCTGGCCGACAGACCAAAATCATCATCAAAAACTTGCCATTCGAGGCGACCAAGAAGGACGTACGCGCTTTATTTGGTGCCTACGGACAGCTCCGCTCGGTGCGCGTACCTAAGAAATTCGACGCCTCAGCGAGGGGTTTCGCGTTTGCCGATTTCACGACTCCTCGCGAGGCGGAGAACGCCATGGACGCGCTCCGCAGTACCCACTTGCTTGGCCGCAAATTGGTCCTGGACTTCGCTTCTGAAGATCCGGAGGATGCTGAAGAGGAGATTGCCAAGATGCAGAAGAAAGTTGGCACGCAGGTTAACAAGGTCGCCCTGCAAAACCTCACGGGCGCCGGAAGAAAGAAATTTAATGTCGCAGGCACTGATGAGCTCGAAGAAGCTTAAGACGGTAAAAGAGACGGGAATCCCAAGGATTTTGCCTACGCGGTCCCTAGCCCGCTTCCCGCGTCGCCCCCTTGCTTCTTCGGCGAAACGCGATGTCGAGCGCGCCACTCTGGTTTGCTACCCCTTTGGAGGACTGCCATGGCTGATACCCGTTGCCTGGGCCTGCCACCCGCAAACAGGACAGCACGATCTCCTCTCGGTAGCGTTCGGCCGAAATACAGTGCAGGTGGGAAACGTCCCGAAGTCTTCTCCACCGCGTCCGTGAAAACCTTGCTGCGACTGATGTCTTAGGCGCGCGTATCGTCCACGCGAAACAGAAATCAAGGGCCATGACGCCTAGCAAACCAATTTCTTTCTGATCTCACACGCTAACCTCCGTCGCATTCCTGTCGAAAGACTCGGCTCAACTGCCGCACTGCTGCCCGCGGAGTGGGTGTGAAGAACATTCCTCGCATAGGCTACATCCCTGGCACCGCAAGAGGGGTCTCAACTCACCAGAACGACCATGTTTGGGGGCGAAAGGCCCGGCCAGCCCTTGCTTATCAGGCTAACATGATAGAATAGAAGGAAGTCAGCATTCTTCTAGTAGTCAATCCATGAAAATCAGACAAGAACGTCAACAAACGTCCATGAAATCCAGCCAATCCCGTCGCGCCGTGAATCTTGGTTAGATTTGGCTTTCCTTATGTCATTGATCGACCCACGCCTCTCCTGCCGGCCGTTTCCATGGTGCCCTGCGGCATTGTTCGACAACGAGGCTCCTTTCTGAGTCCAACACCCAGCCTCCTATAAACAACAGTCCACTTCTCTTACATTCCCACCTCGCCGTCCACATTCTCTTTCTCTGTCAAGTCATTCCTTTGGTCCAGCTCTCTACGTTCCTTCGTCTTTGACTGCTCTGCTCGAAAGAGCGAAGCCCAGCACCCCAGACATTCTTACTTTTGAACCCTCATTCTTATCCCATCGCGCGGCATTCCCGAAACCACCACATAATGGAGAGAAGCTCATGCATCCTACCCTCTAATGCGCCGGCTCTTCACGACAGTATCATCGACGACATAGGAGTTGCGAGACCGATCCTGCAGGAGCGTTGCAACAACCGCCAGCAGGATTTTCTGGACACCGATCACCGCAAGCATGGTCTCTATCAGCCCGCCGAGAATTTCTCCTACAACAGCGCGGCGCAGGGCTATTCAGCATCCTCGCAGAGCTCGCACGCCAGCTATGCGGCGTCGGCCTGGCTTGCTGACGAGGACGAGCGGGTCAGACAGGAGGCGGCCCGCTTGTGGCGAATGCTGTCACGGTCGGACGCATATCGGAAGTATCGAGCGCGGCAGCCGAAGGACTGCAGAGAACAGGACCAGAAATGGCCCGAACACATGGAGTTGGCCTTCTTCTCAGGTAGGACCGCTCTTCTCGCGGCCGTCCCGACCAATGGGAATTATCGTGGCACTGACGTGTTCTTGCATTGCAGCGCTGGTCAAGTACCCGCCAATGGGCCGCCGCAAGCAGATGCATGAGGGGAAACCCCGCGGACGGAACGAACTCATAGCGTATGCCATCGAGAAGTGGACCGGTGAGGCTCGGACGAGGAAGCAAGTCTCGAGCCACATCCAAGTATTAAAACCGCTCTTCAAGGAGTATCCTAAGAGTCAGTATTTCTTACCTGCCCGGCCTTGCTCGCCTCCAGTTGCCGCCCCACGAGCGTGCTGACCCATGTAGTCATGAGGTACATGTCCAAGGAAGATCTCGACCACCGCCGTCATCACCGGCACAACTCTCACGACATGCTTCGGCGGCGGTTTACAGCTTCGGCTACCCTGCAGCCGCTGGACTTCAACTCCATCGACCAAGGCGCAATATACGCGCCTCAGCAGCATGCCGCGCTGCCGCCACCACGCCAGATGCTTTCGTCAAGCCCTGCCTTGGTCCCTGCGTGCTTCGAGATGAACGCTCGGGACACGACTTCTGATCCTCCCCGCTCCTTGCACTGCTTCACGCGCTTCCACAAACGAGCCGAGCAGCCACCGCTATATGTTTCTGACCTACAGGACCAATCGTCTGGCGTACCCAAACACCTTCGGGACATGCTGGATGATAAGGACTCGCTGATAAACTGCGACGTCATCCTTGCCGAGTCGAGCATCGAGCTGATGGCAATGCATGCTCCCGGTGACAGCACCGAGCTCGGCATTCAAATCGAGTTCAACAGCACCTACGAGTACGCACTGTACGACCACTTCGAATCTCACACACGCTTCTACACTGGCGACGATCTCTCAACCGAGCCCAAGAGCGTGCTGGGCTACGACCAGCATTACAAACGGCTGCACGCCGTGGCGGGCACGTTTGGCAGTGGCTTCTGGGCAGGCAAGCTGGGCGAGCTTTCACTAATCATGCGAAAGGCGTACAAGAAGAAGGGTGATCTGGTTCCAGCACGCGGCGCCGTACAGGCCGATGACGAAAGACTGCAGCAAGCCCGCGAGCGTGCCAACCAGACGCTCGAGGCTCTCAGTGCCGTTCAAGAGATCTTCGCCGTGCCTCGTGGCAGCATCGCCGCCGCTAGCGGATACGGGGCCGAGTCCCCAGCCCCGGAGCGCGTCCTCATCGTCGGATGGACGTTCCGACACGCAGACGCCGGCGTGGCTGGAGCGACGACATGGCGACGCGTCGTCCTGCCCCACCAGCAGTCCGGCAAAGACGAATCCGCTCTCAAGCAGGAGTCTCAACAGTCCTTCATGGACGGTGGCCCCGGTGGCCCTCTCAAGCAAGACACCGGCAACCCCTACGGCGGGCTCACGCTCGAAACCATGCCGGGCAGCGGCCTCATCACGCCCACCAACTCCACCCACCCCTCCTTCGACGCCTCGGCCCACAACGGCGGCTTCGACCTCGACCCGCTCTCGGCCATCGGGGGCCCCTTTTCCGCCGCCGCCGCCGCCACCGTCGCCATGGCGCCCCTCTCGGCCGCCTCGTCGTCCGCGCCGTCCCTATACCAACACCAACACCACAACCCGCACGCCGCCCACCACCACCACTCCCACCACCACCACCAACAACACCACCACCACCATCAACCCCTCTCCGCGACCCCCACCTCCGACCTCTCCCTCGCCATCCCCCCCCACCACGGCTCCGTCGACGACCACCCCAACGCCCTCGACTTCACCGCCGGCCAAATCAACGTCTGGATGGAACCTTCCGTCTCCATGCAAGGCTACTACGACATCGCCGCCGCCGCCGCCGCCTCCACCGCCTCCCCCCTCGACCAGCAGCACCACCTGCACTCCTCCTCCCACCACCACCACCCGCACCACCAACACCCGCACCATCACCACCACATGGGCATCGGCACGCCCACCGGCGGCACGCACCACGCTCCACCACCGCCGCCGCTGCCGCCGCAGCAATCGCAACAGCAGCACCAGCAGCATCAGGGAGGCGGGTCGCATACGCCGGTGGGCGTGGGCGTCGGCGTCGGCGTCGGCGTGGGGTACGGGCCCGGCGATGCGTATAATCCGCGTTGGGGGGGCTATGGGGCGTTGTTGGAGGAGGCGGGGTGGGGGACTGGGACGGGGACGACGGGGACGGGGACGACGACGACGGGTGGTGGTGGCGGTGGGAGTGGTGGTAATAATAATGGCGGGGGTGGAAGCGGTAATTCTGGTGGTGGTGGTGGCGGCGGCGGGGGTAATGGCGGTGGAGGGTACGGCGATGGTGTGGGGAAAGATGGGGTTGGCGTTGATGGAGGGGGGGCGCAGCAGGGGAAGCATGGGGGGCATTATTTGGATGAGCAGGGTGGTGGTGGCGGCGGCGGCGGGGGTGGAGGTGGTGGTGGGGGGTATCATCATCATCAGGGGGGGCGGAGGGATAGCGGGATGTTGGGGTTGTAAATGATAGGTGTGTTTGTGTGTGTGTTCGTGTGCGTGTGTAGGGGTGGAAGTGGGGAAGAGAGGTGGGCTGTGTTGTTGTTGTTGACGCTGTTGTTGTTCTTTTCCTATTCTCTTCGGTTTTTGTTTTCTCCAATTGTGTTCTTGCTTGCCCTTTTTGGTTTTCTCCCCTGTCGCCGTGGACTTTGAGGATTCGCGGAAAGAATTGACGATTGATTATGGATTGTTATGTACGAAGGAGATGAGGAAGAAAGAAAAAGGGGAAAGACGGAAGAGACGAAGACCGGGAGGGGTGGAAAAGGTATTTGGACGCTCGCTGATTGCCGATTGATTGGCTGACTGGCCGACTCGCTGATTTACTAACTGATTGACTGACTAACTGAGTCACTGACCATGTGGCTTTACCTTGTTGCACCTGTCTATTTTACGCATCTTGCATGACCCGGTCATGCCAGTGTCGGTTTTATATACCCCACCGACTATTCCACCGGAAAAAAAGTTCTTTTTTTCTTTTCATGCAGTCGTTTCCTTTTCCTCTTTCTTTTTACCGTTCGGCTTGTTTACACTCACTCGACCTTGCTATAAGACGCAATTTTATTTACAGTAAGTAGGTAGCTTTTTTTAGTCCTTCCCCCTAATTTGAAAAATATGGTTATTCGCTGTTATTGTTATTTTTCTTTTTGTCAAATTGGCCTTGCGCTTTGTGTATGCTAGACGTAAATGCTTAGTTATTCTTGCCAAATTTTCTGTGAGAACGTTTGCGTTGTGCTGGTGCAAGCTGTCACGTTTGCGTACGGACGTGATGGATAATTAAGATCCCTGGGGTGCGGCTGGTCCAATACTGGCGCTATCGACTATTGCGTTCGAAGTGAAGCACCGCCGCCAACTTCTATCTCCCTACAATATTGAACACTACGTATTCTGGTAATGGTGTTCCACATCTATGCAGGCTTAAGATACGCAATCACTTCCGGATGTCCGTTTCAAATAGCTATATGGGAAGCGTGTGAGGTCCTTCGTGGGGTAACCCACTGTAAAGATGATATCATGTTACGAAGTACGCTTTTATGATACTGTTGCACTATATACCCTACGATGTTACGATTGCTAAGTCCTTGCTCCCGCGTGCCAAAAGAGGGGCCAAAAAAAAAAGACGTCGGCGAGGCCGAGGCTGCCCCACTACGGCGGCCCATCCGGCAGAGAAGAAAAAAAGAGCAAAAAGAAATAGCTTGCTAACCAGCCTGAGACTGATAAGACGGCGAGTCTTGCAGCTTCTGTGGATCGAACACAGTACCTCCAGATACCGCACAGATGATGCTGTAGGCTGAAGTGGACTTCAGTCTGGCGCTCTCCCAAGTGAGCTAAAGCTGCTGATTGGTTGATGAGAAACGATGTTGCACAGAAACTTCATGTGCGTTTGCAAAATTGCCGCAGCAAGCCTGAGGCCAGAGAAGAGCAAAGGTCAGAAATTTTCACGCCGCGGTGGAAGGTCTCGGCAAGAGCCATGGCTTCCACGTGATATTGTACCACCCTTATCTTATCTCGACGCGTCTGCCTTGCAGCCGGCCGTCTCCCCTCACGTTCGAAACATTTCGCGGCGCCGAGCCGTGCGTTAAGTTTGCTTCTAGTTTTCCGACGCGTGCGCGCACCAAACGGACTGCAAACGGAATCCCACCAACCATTTGCTCCCGTCACTCGTCTCCAGAAAAACAAAAGCAAAAAAAGGCGGAGGCCGACCATAAATTAAATGGCTTTCCCGCAGATCACCTTCCCCAGCCTCGGCCACAACCACCGCCAAACCGCCCAAAGCATCGAAGACTTCGAGGCCCAAATGGCCGCCGCGCGGACCCTCCTCCCCGACGACGAAAGGGGATTCGTCGACCCCCCGGGACCGCCGCCGCCCGCGTACAGCAAGAATGACAGCGGCAACGGCGCCATCGACGCGGCGCCAGCAGCCCCTCCTTCTTCTTCTTTTTCCTCCTCCTCAGCACCGTCGTCCTCGCAGCCGCAGCAGCAGTCGCAGCCGCAGCCGCTTCAGTCCTCGCCACCCAATGACCAGCCCCCCCTCCGCGCTGGCCGCGCCTGGTCCAGCGAATCCGTCGCCGCGTTCAACAACCTCTGCCTGAAGAACGCCGTCGCGAACACGTTCGACTACGAGCAGTGCAGGCCGATGCCGCCGGGGTGGGCGGTGCGGTTGACTTTTAGTTTCTACAGCGGGGTTCTCGGTGGGAAAGAGGATGGTGGTGAGGACGGTGCCTTCGTGGTTGAGTTGCCCGGACCGTATGGGACGAAGAAGGAGGCCAAGGCGGCGGCGGCGGAGAGGGGGCTGGCGGTTTTGACCGAGGCGTTGGAGAGGAGGAAGGCTGCGGGGGTGGGGGCGGGGGCGGGGAAGAGGAAGCAGACGGGTGAGGATGGGGCGAATAAAGACGGAGAGGAGGACGGGATGGAGGTGGATGAGGAAGAGGTGTTGGAGAATTGGGTTGGGTTGCTAGGAGGTGGGTTGTTCTTTTTCCCTTACCCCGTTGACGCTTTTTCGTTCTCTCACTCTCTCACTCTTCTCCCTGCGTTTGGTAATGGCCGAGGTAATTGCTTCAGCCAACGCTTACCTTTTCTTCCCCGTTCTCTACAACATAGAATACTGCCAAGCCGAGAACAAGCCGCGCCCAAAGTTCCAAGAGTTCAGCTTGGGCGCCAACTACTCGATGGAGTGCATCATGCCGGCCGAGGAAGGGCGCGGCGAAGACGAGCCGTTCGGCGGCCGCAACGTGCTCTTCAACAGCAAGAAGGCGGCCAAGACCAACGCCGCGCGCGAGGCGGTCCACTGGCTGCGCCAGACCGGCCGCATGCCCAAGACCGGCCACCCCACCAAGAAGAAGATGAAAGCCGCCGCCATGGCAACAGCTGGTGCCGGCATGCCCGCCTCCGCGTCCGGCAGTAATGCTTCTGCTGCTGCTGCTGCGGGCCCGCCCCTGACGCCGATGCCTATCGGCGGCAACAACAACAATAACAACAAAAACGTCGGCGGTACGGGCAGCGGCTCCGAGAGCGACAGCGGCGGCAACAGCAGTAGCAGCTCGGGCGGTCCGCCGGGCATGAAGGACTTCACTCCGGGCGAGCAGGTCATGAGTGAGTCCCCTCTTTTCCCTTTTCCCTTACCTTCCCCCCCTTCTGTCTCTCTTTCTCTCTATCTCCTTCCCACAACCACACCACCACCACCACCACTCCCCCTCCCCTCCCCCCAAAACAAAAAACAACCGCCGTCCCACCCACCTACTCACAACACCCCACTCACTCACCCCCAACGCAACGCAGACCTCTGCTCCCGCCTCGGCTGCGCCCAGCCCATTTACAAAATCACGCCCGACCCGCGCGTCCCGTCCATGTGGTCCGGCGCCGCGTATTTCCCGCACGACCCGGCCATCGTCGGCGGTGGGGGTCAGCAGCAATCCATCGGCGAAGTCAAGAACATCTACGGCAAGAAGAAGGCGCGCTACGAGGTGGCCAAGAAGGTCTTGAAGCACCTGAAGGCCATGCAGGCGGAGAGGCAGAAGGTCGTCGAGGGCGTGTTGGGGACGGGGGCGGGGGTTGGGGCTGGGGCTGGGGCGGCGGCGGGCCCTTAGTGGGTGGGAGGGAGGATGTAGGTAGGTGGCTGCTGCGTGTGCGGGTGGAGGGTGGGGCGGTGTTTTTTGCTCCGGGGCTCCTGAAGGAAGGAGGCTTGGGGAAAGAAAGAGGGGAGGATTGTTGTGGGTTTCTGGGGTTGGGTTGGAGGGGATGAAGAAAAATTGTTGACGAGATTGGTTTACTGCGAGCGTGGGACTATGAAGGGTGGGGAGAGGAATTATGTATACCCGGTGTTGTTCTTTTTCTTTTTCTCATGTTTGGCTGCTAGAATGTTTTGAAATGCTCAAGGTTGCTATGGCTCGAGGCGTGTGCACGCAGGTTGCATTGAGAGGTTTTCACACTTGGTGCATGTGATTATGCATGGGGTTGCGCGACGACATTACATCACTTTGAACGTGCAATGATGGTCTGCGCTCTAAATGTAGTTGTATTGGTAAGCAAGAAACAGCGACTGACTACGGCCACAATTCGAGCAACAGAAATCGATCCTCAGGCGTGCTGTGATGGGGATAAGCCGGGTCCTGGCGATGAGGATCGAGGGTCCAAGGGATGGATGCCCGGCACAAAGTCAGGGAGAGGAAGCCACAAGGAGAATGAAGAGCAGTCAGTATGCATCACTTGGCAGGCGAGTCAAGAAAGCAACGGAAGCACAGCTTATGCACGCGGCGAGGGTGTGCCCTTGTGTTATAGTGGATGTTGATCGTGATCGCATCGTCGTCAGCTGCTTCTTTCGACGGCGATTCCGGGACCGTCCTTACCTTACGATTCATGCTCACACGAAGGCGGTTCGTCGACGGCAAATGGCATAGACTATTGGGTTCCCGGAGACCAGTTTGAGAGGCAAGCGTCTGGAGTCGTCATTGGTCCGGCCGCAAGGAGGAGTAGTCCGTCCGTCGAGAGGAATCTGAGCTGAGGGCCATTCCTGGGGGCACCGCCCTATGTGGCGGAACGGTTTGCTGCACGTCTCAAAGGAGCGGCTCCGCAGCGCGGTGAAGATGTGGACCTATCCTCCCGGGTCGGGGTGCAGGACTTGAGCAGGTAAGTGGATCTTGTTCACAGCAGCAGACATCAGGGTGGTTGACGTCAAGAGGAGAAGCAGACGGAAGACGGGACTGTTGCGGAAGTGATGGCTTGGCCGCAAGTCGGCGGATCCGAGGCAGGAGCAGCGGCGGGCAGAGGAGCGTGCTCGAGCTGGAGCGGAGGGCGGTTAAGGAAGGCCTCAGGACGTGTTGCCGGATTGAGTAACAAGTCCTGGCCAGGTGGTCGTGTGAGGCGGGATTGACGTCGGAGGTAATCCGTAGCGGACCCTGGGCTGCAGCGGGCCGCGTCGGTCTTGCGGCATGTCCGATGGGCCAGCAGTGAGCAGTGAGCAGGCAGCTTGAGGCGCGGGGCGGAGTGGGTTGGGCTGGTCGAGTGGTCGTCTGCGGCGGAGCGGCTGCATCGAGCGATTCGAGCCATCTCTCCGCGTGGGCCGACGACGCACCGACACGGCCGTACCAGTCAGCGGTGGTGTTCTGCGCTGTTCTTCCGCGGTCTTTGCTTCATCAGCACACCCTGACGCAGGTACATGCGTACGAGCCGTGGAGCCGCAGGGCACCGCGCCCGGCGAAACCAGCGGCGAAACGGCGCGCAGCCTCGGTCCAGCGATTAATAACGCGGCTGCTGAGCAAGCACTCCCGCTCCGCTGATCGGCGGCGAAGCTTGTCAGCAGGCGCCACTGGCAGCGCAGTCCGGGGCGAGGGTACAGGGCTTCCAGAAGATCGGGCTGGTGGCGGCCGAGGCAAGGCTGGACGAGAGGCCGTGCCGGGAGGATGCCGGGAAGGGCTATCGCGCCAGGCGGGGCGACGCGGCGATCGTTTTTCTTCCCAAGTACCTACACGGCTACACCTCTCCCTCCACCCGGCACAACCTCACCCGCCCCGGCCGACTTGCTGCTTCCAGCCCCCGCCCCGACGCGCATACCCCTATGCTGTCTCGAGCAGCTCGCGCCGACAGACTTCAGCGCCGTGTCCCGCCGCAGCCAGCGCGGGGCGGAATCCCGAACTGTGTCTGCCTCCGACCCAGCCAGACGCGAGCAACCACCGTCCGCCGTCTTGCGAGCATGCGTCCCGCCCGCAGAGACCGCAGAGACCGCCGCGAGCGCCGCGAGCGCTGCGAGCGCTGAGAGGGCTGCCGCCGTGCAAGACGTGAGGGCGTTGCAGCCAGGGAGGGCACGAAACCGTGACTGGTGGCGGTGCCTAGGGCTGGAGCTAGACACGAGCAGGGCGTCGGTCCCTCAGACTTCACGGCCGTTTCGGCTGCTCGAGCTCAGTAGTCTCGGCCCAGGGCTGACGTCTGCCCGCCTTACGGCCGCCACCCCTCGAGACGCATGATGCAATCCTTGACCTCCAGTCGCTTCCACTGACCCTACGCCCACGCAATATATACCACCGGCCCGCCCTCCACCGCCGACAATTCTCTCTTCACCCTTCACCCTTGACACCATTGCCCAGCTGTACCCCACTTTCCAAAATGGTCCAGAACAAGAGCTTCATCTTCAAGAACCCGCCCGTCGGCGTTCCCAAGGCCGGCGTCGACCTTACCGTCGAGGACCGCGCCTTCGACCTTGAGGCCGCTCCTCCGGCCGGCGGCATCACCGTCAAGCACTTCTACGCCTCCCTGGACCCCTACCAGCGTGCCCGCATGAGGGATCCCAAGATCAAGTCGTACTTCCCAGCCCTCCAGCTCGACCAGCCCATCGACAACAGCGTCGTCAGCAAGGTCCTGAAGAGCGACAATGAGAAGTTCAAGGCCGGTGATCTTGTCATCGGCATGATGCCTATCCAGGAGTACAGCGCCCTCTCCGCCCAGCAGGCCCAAGGCGTCCGCCTCATCCAGAACCCCCACGGCCTTCACGCCTCCAACTTCATCGGTCCTCTCGGCATGACCGGTCTGACCGCCTTCTCCTCCTTCTACGAGATTGGCAAGCCCAAGAAGGGCGAGACCATCTTCATCTCGGCTGCCAGCGGTGCTGTCGGCCAGATTGTCGGCCAGCTGGCCAAGCACGAGGGCCTGAAGGTCGTCGGCAGCGTCGGTGATGACAAGAAGCTTGACTTCATCACCAAGGAGCTCAACTTCGACGCTGGCTTCAACTACAAGAAGGAGAAGACGTCTGAGGCTCTCGCCCGCCTGGCCCCCCAGGGCATCGACATCTACTACGAGAACGTCGGCGGCGAGACTCTCGAGGCTGCCATCGACGCCATGAACAACCATGGCAGGATCAGTAAGTACCCATACTCTTTTCACTTCTGCACGCACATGATTGCTTCCCACGATGAAAATTTCTACCAACATAATCGCAATTTTTCCGAATCTCAAGATGTCGACCTCTTCCACCAACTCTGAGGAACACAATCATCTTCCCCCTCGTAACCCCAAAACTGGTTCCACGGAGCGTCTTGGCTAACGCTCCTCCCCAGTTGCCTGTGGCATGATCTCGCAGTACAACCTGCAGCCCGAGGAGCGCTACGGTATCAGCAACCTGTTCCACGTCGTCAGCAAGCGCATCACCATGCGCGGCTTCATCGTCGGCGACGCCGACTTCGGTCCCAAGTACGCGGCCGAGCACCAGCAGAAGCTGCAGCAGTGGGTCGCCGACGGCTCGTTCAAGGTCAAGCTGCACATCGACGTCGGCATCGAGAGCGCCCCGGAGGCCTTCCTCGGCATGCTGTCCGGCAAGAACTTCGGAAAGGCCATCCTGCAGATTGCGGATTTGGACAAGGAGTAAGAGAGGGAGTTGAGAAGAAAAAAGAGATACCCCATGGGATTTGTTCTTGTTGCTGAGAGATGAGTGAGGTGGGTGGAAGATGGGTTGGGTCTGTGATTGCGATGACGGCTTATGATATTTTGTGATCAAGACAACAAAAAGCGTAGAGTACGTTCGGGAGTCTGATTGGCTGCTTGGAACTTGACAACGTATAAGAAATATAATATTTAACAGTGTTCCCGTTTCCCGCAACTGCAACCCATCTGCTACGAAGGCATCAGCCCGATCAGTTCGCTCTCATTTCATCCGTTTTGCCGGCCGCACTTTCCGGGGTCGGAAAAGGGTCAGATCGCCCCGTTCACTCCCTGCCACCTTCAGCCTTTTGCTACGAGCTTCGCAGTAGTATGGCATATCCTTTTTTTTCTCTTGGCGCTGAAACGCACCATCCGTCGATGAAGCTGGCGCACGTAAATTCTTCTACACGATGGCGAGCATCAACGTAAAGCCCCTCCCTCTCCCAATCACGCAAGTAAAGATGTGTACAATGGGCGAAAGTCTGTCGTTCACGGCGGTTCGGAGTTGAAGCGTGGCCGTTACGGCCAAACCAAACAAAAAAAACCCCCCCACAGTGAACGGGTACCAGTTCCCCCGGCGATCAATTAATGGTCTTGTCCCCATCGTCCGGAGGTTCTGGGAGACAGTGTCGCCGGTACTTTTATACTAGGGGAGGGAGGAGCGGGCAGATGGGAAGATGTGAGTGAACAATGCTCACGGGACCGCAGGCGTGAGGGGCACGGGGTCGCTCGTGTGGGGTGGGTGTTGGGCTGCGTATGTAATGCAGAAGAAGGGTACCGGGGGAATGCGGCATAGAGGCTGGCTGCTGTGCTTGTTGGCCGGTTAGAAGTGATGCTGTGCAATTTCGTGCAAAGATGATGGATATCGGTTCAGCGCTGATCGTGCTCGACTGTGGTTGAAAACGCGGACTTTGGGCACACTCCGCAGTGTCCTGTGATTCCATCGTCTTTTTTTTTTTTTTTTGCGGCCTGCGCGAGCTTGAGTGGTCTTTGGTCTTGAACCAGGTTATTCCCGCTACTAAAGCTGTTTGCCATTTTGAATCCCGAATTTGGCGAGCACGGGAATGATGACCTGCGCCCCCCGGTATGTGGGAGGCGACCACGCGGGTCGGGAATCGATGGGGCCAGGTCTTGTATGGCGCTTTTGTTTCTGCTCGTGACAGTGTTCTCTTGTACTGGACTGGGCTGGGCTGGGCTGGGCTGGGCTGGCTAGCTTATATGCGGACTGGAATGAGCGGGAGGTTTTGAACACGGTGTGAGTGCTGCTTGTGATGGTTACGACACTGAGACTGTTAGTCCAACCGTGTTATTCACTTCTTTTTGTTCCGCGAGGACAAGATCTCCATGGACTTCGCTTATGTGCTACCAACTAAGCTCCGGTCGCCACCTTAACATGCTGCAGACTATCATGTGCTCAACGCGCTGCTCGTTGACATCATTATACGTTTATGCTGCTAAGCACTATCATCTACTCGGCATTCTAAACGTAGGTGTCGACCTTTCCTTCTGTTACCGGTGGACAAGTTTAAACGAGTGAGGTAGTGTTGTATTGTCATGGTTGTGATATGAATGTACGTTGTTAAAACATGAATAATATCTGGAATGAACAGCAGTCTTTTAAAGTGCGGAGATGCTGGCTACTCGTTGAAGCGACACGTGTGTGGTCCCGGAAAAGGCACTCATGGGACCCACGCGCCAGGTGGCATGCGCGTCATTGATTTCAGATACACCTCAAAGAGCACGGTTCGTTGGGAGAGTCTGTCACGGGCTTTTTGGGGCGGAGGTCTAGCGAAGGAAGTAAGTCCTTATAAGCACACTTACTCCTACACGGAGCTCACTCTGCACGGCACCTTTGTGGGTGTGATCTACACAATCGGCCATGTGCGCGAACAGAGAGACATTGCGAACCACTTGGTTGGCGTGGGGTTTCTTGAGATAAAAGCCGCCATCAACTTCAGGCTGAGAGTTGGCTGAAGCATGATGTGATGCTCGTTACAATTATTGCGTTTGAGGGTAAGGATTATGATTTTGATGACATACATGAATGCAGCGTAAAGCTCAGTTGTATCACAAAAGACAAATGATGCTGAGAAAAACCATAAAATGGTGTGCAAGTGTTTTGATAAAAGATGAGGTGAAGTTGAACGGGAGATGCTGGGACACCGGAAGCCACAGTTGTGCAATCTGCAACCCGGGAGAGTAAGGAATGCCAAGCACAGGCTACAAGGGCCGGGAAGATGTTGACGAAAGTAAACATGTCCGTGGAGGGAAAGAGTGAGTTTGGTGATTTTAGAGACAGAAGGCGTAGGGAAGCGCAACACACACACGTGCTTGTGCTTGTTCTTTCATCGGCGGTGTCAGGTGTTTGAAATGAACGAGTCCTGGGTGCTCATTCGGGAGCCTGTGACCCTGCTAGTCATGGGAGAGCGGGCAACATTGGCCAAGGGAGGAACTGACTCAAATACTTTCCACGCTTTCGAAAATCTCATTAAAATCACGTACACCCTCGAAAAAAACCGCACACACGAAAAGTCGCCATCCTCAAAAAAAAAGAGAAAAAATCAACCCACCTTCTCACCCCTCCTCTTCCACCTAACCGTCCCATCCTCCCTCCTACAAACCCTCCTATACCACCTCCTCCGCTTCCTCCTCCCAGCGACACCACCCCCACCCCCACCACCTGCCTCCCACTCCCCCTTCGCCGCCGCCACCACCCCCCTATCCGCCCCATACCTCAAAAACCCCTCCCACACCTCCTCCCCAAACTCCTCGACCCCACCCCCACCCACCACCTCCTCCCACGGCGACACCATCCCGCTCCCGCTCCCACTCGGCCCACTCCCCGCATAATTCGGATCCGCCCCCCACTCCAATAACATCCCCACCAACCGCGCCCTGCGCTCCGCATCGCCCCCATCCTCCCCTTCCCCTTCCCTTTCCACCTCTCCGCCCTCCCCCCACGCCGCCGCCCCCGCCGCCGACGCCGAAACGACAGCGAAATGCAACAGCGGCGCCTGCGCTTCCGCACCACCGGTACTGCTACCACTGCCACCTTCCGGCCTCTTCCCCGCCGGCAACACCCACGCCCGCTCCAGCCGCGCGGCGACCCACGGCACCAGCTGCAGCTGCGTGGCGAGCGCGACGAAGGGCGCGTCGTTGGCATCAGCGGGGTAGTCGGCCGGGCCGCGGCACCAACAAAACGAGGTAGGGCACGGCCCGTGGGTGGCGATGAGGCGGGCGGTCGTGGCGGCGAGGAGGTCGAGGAGGGGTTGGTGGTGGGGGGCGGGGGAGGCGGCGGTGTGGTGGAGGGTGGTGAGGAGGAGGGTGGAGAAGGTTGGGGGTGGGAGTGTGGTGGTGGTGGTGGATGGGGACGAGGAGTGGTCGTGCCAGTGGGAGGGGCCGGGCAGGCGGGCGGTCTTGAGGCAGAGGAGCGAGGCGTGGGCGAGGGCGAGGTGCGGGGTGAAGGGCGGGGAGGAGGTGAGGATGTGGTGCCACACGGAGCCGCGGTGGAGGTAGTCGCGGACGGTGCGGTGGAGGTGGTCGACGGTGGCGGGGGCGGCGGCGGTGGCGGGTGTTGAGGAGGAGGTCGTTTTGAGGAGGCCTTTGCAGTGGCTGTGCAGGCGGCGCCGCATCTGGTCCGATCGGGCGGCTTCCTGCTCTTCGGTCAAGGGCTCGACCGGGTGCTCGTAGGCGAGGTGGGGGTCCTCTTCGCCGGCGAAGGACAGGCAGAGAAGACTGACCGGCGCGCGGGCGGCTCGGACCATCTGTAGCAGCTGCGAGGCGTGTTCGGCGCGCTCTGGCTCGATGCTGTCCAGCATCTTTTGGAACAGCGGTTCCAGGTCGCTGGGCACGCTGGCCAGCCGTCGCCGGAGATCCGACGGCCTTTCTCCATCTTGGAGGCCTTCGAGGAGTATGCCGAGTACGGCCTCGACCCAGACGAAGACGCCTGACGCTTTGTCCGCAACTGCTGCGACCAGTTCTTGCGCCTGTTTTGGAGACTGCTTGCAAAGGTGGACGAAGTCTGTGCTTTTCTCCAGGCTTGAGTGCGCAAACTGAACGATGTCTGGGTAGTTTCGCTCTTCTAGACACAGGCTCGGCCTGAATCCATAGGATTTCTTGAAATTGCTCCACGGCCGGCAGCTCAGACAGATCTTGATGTTCGAGTTCAGGGCCAGGTTCTGGAAGAAAGCCGCCAAAGTGTCTGGATTCTCGCCAAACTCATCAAGGCCGTCGACGAAGAAGGCGAACATTGTGTCGGGGTTGGACTTGATCATCCGTTCCAGTCCTTGCTGCAGGTACAGTTCCGTCATCGGGGCATCCGACTGTGCCCCGAGCAGCCGGAACATTTCCCACCGGTCCGGGAAGGCGGTTGCCGCGAGATGTTGATATTGGCTCAAAGTCTGGTATAGCAGTGTCCGCAGGAGGCCTTCCCGCGACATCTGCATCGACTCTTCTGAATCGCTGCAAAAGAATTGCGCGTGCAGCAGCCTCTCGTTGCCGGCCCACTCGTGGCACAACTCTTGAGTCATTTGATGATTGCAGATGAACTTCATGAGCGTCGATTTGCCAGCGCCCGCTTTGCCAGTGATCCAGTAGATGCGTTGGTCCGAGTCTCCACGCAGCCAGTCGTAGAAGCCGGTCCACCGTGTTTGCTCGGGTTGCGGTTGCTGGAATATCCATTCGCACGTCTCCTCGCAAGCGTCTGGGATCCTGTCTTCTCGGCTCTGCGCCCTGTCGAAGAAGAGAGCCGATAGGATGTCCGTCTCGAATTCATTGCCCGAGGAGAGCGCATGGACCCCTTCAGCGGGACTGGGGTTCTCTAGGATAGCTGCGTGTATTTCCGAGTAGTATTGCTTGTTCTTTTGCAGAAAAGTTAGGAACCTTTGGCCGTTTCTGTGATTTTGCGCTGCTGTGCTTTGGACAAGCGGGACTTGACTACCGAGCCGGGTTTGTTGCTCCCTGGATTATCTGTGAGCCCATGCTCAGAGGATACATGAACGTGCAAGAACTCACCTTAATGCCGTAACAACAAGAAAAACGAGCTGAGACCGCCATTTCCCAAAGTGCTGCTCCAACTCTTCAATCTTCTCCGGGCTCCAGATGGTTTGCAGCGCTTGCTTGAAAGTTCCAAACTTCTCCTTTTTACCCCAACGCCGCGTCTTCAACTTGTGCACAGCCTGGAGGAGATCTTGGGCCACGGCATCGCATTCAACGCACACGATCTGGATCTGCTTTTCTGTTTGGGAGACAGCCTGGCCCTGTCCGCTCCCGTTGCGGGAGTCCATCATCTCCCCATGGTGGCTTTCCAAGTCCTCGGCAATCGTTCGGCTTTCCGACTCCAGCTGCAGTTCTCCAGTCTTGGAGCTGCGGATCCTGCCATTTGTGGATAAGAGAGCCGCAGAGAAGTCGACGAATTGTATGGTCGCGGCTGCGATTCCCAGGGCGCTGAACGGATCCATCGAGTTCAGGGGGGGAGAGAAGGAGGGGAAGTACGGGAGCCGCGGAAGATGGATGCTGGGGTTGGCAACGGTGGATGTTGCGGGCTTAACTAAGACTTCTTACCGTTCTGCTGACGTGTTGAGCCTCGCCGCAGTCCATTCGATGGACACAGGTAATGTTCATCGTTGCGGCTTGACGGTTGGATTCCGATCCAATGAAAACACGTAGGGGCCGCCGTTTGACAGGAGCGGTGGCGGAGTGGGGACCAAGGGGGCGGCTCAGACGTGGCAGTGCTCCACTCCCCGCTGGAACCGCCACCAGTCTTCCGGGTAAGATAGGCGCGCGCTTAGCCCCGGGGACAATCACCGCAAAAGCCGTCGTATGCCTCTGGCCCGGGTGTGGTGTAGGAGGTAGAAGAATCCGTAATTTGGTGGCCGTTGTACATACAGCAAGTAAGGTGTTTACTCGTCTGGCCGAATGTTGCAAGAAGATGTGGAGCAGCATTTTCTATGCCGGCGCCTTCATTGATTCCCGGCTTGGCGTACTGTAGGTTCCCAGTAACGCATTCGGATAGCAATTCTTTGATGTTACCGGTTGACTGTGACCTTGTTCAGGGCAGTCCACAGCCTGTTGACATGTAGTCATAGTCTTTGTTTGCAACTGAATCTTTCACGTACGACCATAGGTCGCAGAATACAGGGCTTCCCGTCCGCTCAGCCGTACTTAAGCTGCGAACCGGCCGATTAGTACTCAAGTGGGTGACCATTGGGGAATCCCGGCTGTTGTACGTTTTGCATTTTGCGTTTTTCTTTTTGCTGCCCAGTGGGAAACGCACGGGCCTCTTTTTGCTCCATGCACTTCCACCTGCGTTTTGCCCAAGGGAAGATGTTTCCGGGATCAAATAAAGCAGATAGATGACATTTTGCGTACGAGATTGCAGGGCGGGCAGTGCACGCATAAAGCACCATACACAAAACGTTACAGGGGAAAGAAGGTTAAGAGGTAATTTGACAGAAGTGTCCATGTCAAAGGGAGACACCCCCCTTTGATTGATATACAACCGAAATAGAGTAAGGAAAAGAGATGAGGAAAGAAAGATCCCTTTCACGTATGCATTTTTTCAACTAACTTTCAATGACTTGAGAACACAGACAATCGTGCCGAACGCTTGAGAAAGAGGGAAAAACCGGAGCTATAAAGACCGAGTTGAAGTATGTCCGGGAAGATGAGTGAATAAAAGTATAGTAACGCAGGGTGCCTAAGGGCAGGTATCTCTCGAAGAAAAGGGGGAAAAGAAAAGAGGAGGAGACGAAGAAAGCTAGTCTCCTCTTTTGGTGTTCTCTCCATCAGCCCATGAAAATGAAAATCGTTAACCTCGTAAGCAAGTGCCAACTCCGAGAAAAAAAAAAAGCCAGAAGGATGAGGACGGGAAAACGCCGTGAGCCATGAGGGCTTCATGATACGCCATGCACAGTTCTTATGTATGTCTGAGAAGCAATAAACATCCGTATTCCAACCGGATACAAAAGTATGTCTGACGTCATGTCCGCCGTCTGCGAACTTTGGAGCGATTCTCCTGGTATTCGGCATAGAACTGATCGAGTATCTGCAATAGATTGCAGTCAGCGGTCCATCGTGCTTTGAATGGCAGACGGCCGCTGCTGACTTTGTCAGAAGTTTAGCGGTTTAGAAGAAGGCTTGTCCTGCTCACCTGGGTCGGAGCAACTGAAATGCTTCAAGATCGTCAATCAGATACCTCAGCAACGCAGTTTCTAAATATGTAAGTCGAATAGAAATCAGTCTACTCCAGCTCGATGACTGCAGACGGGGCCGAAGGCTCCCGGAGTACTGGAGTAGAGGCATGCGAGGTGCGAGTCTGTGAGGCACGTGTATCGTCTTCGGGCTTGGCTTTCCATTTGCCATCACTGTCTACGATAATGGCACTCGTCTCTGACTGGCCCGCCGCAGATAACTCCGTGATAACTTGCATCAAGAATCCATCAACGACCAAGCTTTCTGGACGTGCGTCGCCATTGCATACCAGACACTTCCAGTCGTCCACCGAGCTTGGACTGTCTGGCCGTTTCTGACTGCGACGCCGAGTGTTGAGAAAAACGTCTAGGTCGAAGCATTCGCGATGAAGACACCACCTGCCTCTTACGGGAATGTCGCAATGTCGACATTTCGTCATGGGATCGAAGAGACTTATCGCGACGTTGCTGCCAACAATGGCTATTTCATCGTCATCTGCCGACCCGCTCAGAGTACCTTTGATCGAACCAAGTACTTCCGCTGCGGGCACCAGTCTTTGCGAGAGGCAGTCTGTCTTGATTTTGTCGTAATGATGAATCCCAACCACCTCGATAGCGACAAGGTAATTCGACATCTTTTCTTCGTCCGGACGTCTCAGCAAAGAGATCTCTATTCCATTCTCGCCCCGTCGAAGATAGGGCGTAATGTCGATTGGAAGATCCTTTGTATGTTGCAGCTTCTTCCGCATTTCGAGCACCTGTCCGTTGAGAGTCAAGAACATCCCCTCAGGCCAGCAAGTGCTTTGCCGGATCCAGACGTGCTCTGCCTTGGATGCCGACCTTGCACAACGCAGGCGGTACATCCTGGTCTGTTCTGTCACCTTCCTGGTATTTATTTCGAATGGAGCGACCTCGGTTCGTGGGGGTAGGTGCGCCTCATCTTCTGCAGTGATTTGAAACGTGAGCTTCTGCTGGGCTGCACCGTCCTTGAGTCTCTCCGGAGGGATTGCGAAGGCAATCACAGACTGAAACAACTTCCGACCGAGCTCCGGCCTAGGAGTGGCCTCCAGAACAGGGCTTGAGAGGTGCGACTGGTGGAGCGCCGATTGACTTGGATCAACGATGTGTGGGGCCCAGTTGTGATGTACAGGGGGAATCATCGGTTGTGACATCTGAGATTGAACCTGGACCGGCGATCTCCCCACTCCGTTGGCCCGTCTTGGATCTACCTGGTGAACCACATGGCGCGTCACCGATGCCGAACCAGGAGATGCAGCGTTGCTACGGACTACCTGGTGTGCCTGTATTTGTCGATGACCGCCCTGTGCATCGTTCGGGAGTGGCACGCCTTGCTGGTAGATCTGTTGCTGATACACACCAGCTAGCATGCCTGGACGAACCATTTGCCCGTTCATGGGCTGAATTCCAGAGGGAGGGTACTGAGGTGTCATCGGTGATTGCGGCTGTCTCTGGGACCTATTTTGTGACCCTGGGCTGTGGCCATGCGACGCCAGGTTGATGTCGTTCATAGACATCCCCATTTGAAAGTTATTTGGAAGCGACTGTCGCTGGATTTGTTGATGGACGAAGTTCATCCTATTCATATTTTGGACTGATGATGCAGGACGAGGCGACTGCAAAGTCGAAGTTGGTGTCGTCACTCCATACGGGCTCATTTGTGAGCTACCAGATCTTGCTCGAGGTATGGCAACCTGCAATGAGGGCTGAGGCGTTGGCTGTCCGGGCACAGCCTGCTGTTGTGCAATTTGCACAGAGGCTTGGTGCGCGAATGGGCTGGGCTGAGCTGGCGACCGAATTTGGCCTTGGCGTTGAGCAGGCGAGTTGCTCATTAGCTGTAGCTGCGGACTCTGGCCTTGTCCCGACATGCGTCGTGACTGCAAATTCGCCTGCTCTGTTTGAGCGAGATATCGCCTCTGGAGGTTGATTATCTGTTCTCGGTACCACATCTCCTCATTCAACTGCCTTTGACCGTGTTCTGGCATACTCAACGACTGCGATGGAATATCCGCGAGGCGTTGCTGATGCAGTCTGAAAGCAGCTTCGGCGCGAGTAAAGAAGTCTACTTGTGGAGGCGTATTGGGCTCTGGAAAATCGCAAAGACGCCGCAAGATGGCCCGGTGGAAGACGGACTGAAAAATGGGGGAGTGCATGCCCAATTCCCTTCCAATCTCCACGGCAGTTGGCGGGAGCTTTTTGACAAAGCAGAGCTTTTGCATATTTTCCCATCCATTTTCTCGAGCGCGAGCGATGAATTCGTCGAAGACGGAAATCTGCTTCATGTAGTCATCTGGCCATTGCTGCTGCATAACATGGATTGGGACGGGAAAATCCGCAAACCGTTGAAGCCAAGGCATCGTGACTTCTCGTGTCTGTACTAAGTGGTTCAGAAGATCCAGAGACGTCAGTGCCAAATTATTTTGGGCAATCGTTATTGGTAGGCGAGATGCGCTGGCTCTCAAGCACATGAGCTGGTGGAAATGTATGTAGTCGTGGTCTCCTCGTTCAACGGCTTCACGGACGAGATCAACTCTAACGGTCTCAACGGCACTCAGGCCTCTTCCATCGGCAGAAAGAGGGATCAGTGCCTGCAGCCTCTTCATGCAGAGTTCAGCCGCGAGGCACGATGTGGCTCTCCTGTGAGAAGTCAAGTGAGGCTGAGGATCCTGTGCAGCTGCAGCTTGTGCATGCTCCACGGCCACATGGTCCGTCTGCGCCGACGCATTGGCCTCGGGGGCTTGCAAGCTTGCAGACTCGGGTGCCGAGGGGCGTCGAAGTGCTTCTTCCCGAGATGGGTTTGCCACGCCATCTGCTTGCTCGAGTGAGGTTTGCATGGCCCTCGTATTGTTCTCGGCCGAAGCTAGCGACATGCTCCGGCTCGGAGCAGGTGCTACGCCGACGTCTAAACGATTGTCTGTCCGGCTTCCATCCTCGTCGTCCTCCTCATCGCCTAAGCTTACGATCGACGTCGCTCGCGCTCGATTCATGGCCGGGTCTTTGTTCGGGGCGGGCGGGTGAACGGCCGGGTCCTCGCTCGGGGCGGGCGAGGGCAGGATGCTGTTCTCGGCGGCGGCGGTCGTGGCGCGGGACATGTGGGAGGCAACGACGTTGGGTAGTGCAGGAGAGGCAGGGTTCGACGAAGCATTATGTGCGGCGACGGCGGGAGCTTGGGGCGCGACAGAGGCGGCGGTAGCGCAAGGGAGCGTCGGCGAGGCGGAGCTGGAAACGGGCTTCGACGGGCGCCTGGGGGCGTCCAAGTCTCGCGGGGCGGGTCTCTTGCGCGAAGGCACCAGCGGCGAGGCGTTGACTTGCGGCTGGCTGGTGGTCAGCCAGGACGGCATGCGGCGGCCGCCCAGAAAGGCATTTGCGGTGGAATTGGATGTCTGATGCTCGCGTAGAGCAGGGTCGCGCGGCCTCATGGCGTGGTGCTCGCGGGATCTGAGCAAGACAGGCGGGCGGCGTGGTGGTTGGACCCAAACATGGCAGAGGGCGGTGGTCCAGCGGGTCTTTGCTGTCTGCCCCAGAGGGCGCACGGTGCAGCGGGCCCGGATTGGGAAGGATGCAGGCAAGAGGCACAGTTGGGCCTTGGGCGGGGCGGCGAGGTGAGCGCGCTCGTCTGCGATGTGAGCTGTCTGCCAGTAAGCGCGACCTGGCTCCGGATGCAGCGCCACGGGGGCCACAAGGGACGGGAAATTTCAAACCGCGCAATCGCGGCACCGCCCCACGCCGTGTGCGACGGTGCGACGGCGCGACGGGCACCTGCGAAGGCGCGCGCGACGACACCGGGCGCGACGCTGGAGAGAGACCCTGCCGACGGAGAGTTGCCTGCCAGTGGCCTGCCAGAGGGAGATCCGCGCGTGTCGGCGGCTGTGGACTGGACCGCTACCGCTGTCATGCTGGGATCGCTGGCGCCGCGCCCGCGGGCTCCCAACTCACCCACAGCCAGCGAGGTTTGCGCCGTACGAGCCTCTGGTCGCGCGCCCGGCCCTGCGTTGCGCTCGCCTGCTGCCGCCGCCTGTGCTCTCTGCCCTCTCGCCGAACAGCGCTCCGCCTGCGCCCTCCATGGAGCGATCGCGCATGTGATTGGCCGCCGCCGCCGCATACTATTAACCCAGACGGGGCCCCGAAATTGAGCTTCTCCATACCTGCCAGCAAGCCGCCACTCCCGTCTGCTGCTGCGCGAGCGCCTCCATCGGCCTGGTACGACTCAGCAGCTCCGCGCCATGCCCTTTGCAAGGGCTGCCATGTGGTGATCCCCAGCTGCAGCAATCACCCCGACCACCACGCCGTCGACCGACCCGCGCCCCCGCAGCCGCCGCGACTGCACACCATGGCGGCGCGCTCCAATATGGACCAGGCGCAGCCTGGCGACACCCTGCTGGTCATCCGTAAGTCGCCTCGGGCGCCGCCCGCCGTGCGCGCCGCGACGCCAGCCCGCTCCCCCCGCCGCCGCCTGCTGATATGTGGTGAGCCACGCAGACGAGTTCAACGCGCGCAGCCCCGACGAATTGAGCCTCAAGCGCGGCGACCGCATCGAGCTCATCGAGCGCGATGACGACTTCGGCGATGGCTGGTTCCTGGGCCGCCACCTTCAAAACGGGCACACCGGCCTCTTCCCAGAGGGTACGCCAGTTCTCCCTTTCCGCTCGCGGAGGAATGGCTAACTGAGCTAGTCCAGTCTACACACAGCTGGCCCCGCAGCCTACCTTTACCTCTGTCCTGAATACCCGCCCTGGCGTCGCATATACCACTAGTCCTACCTCGACCACTGGCCCCGCGTTCGCAAGCCTCGATGCCGCCCATCCGCCCGACAACGACCAGCCGCAATCCACGCCACGGCATTCCGATTCTCCTGCCACTACTCCTGGCGCCTCGGGTCCCCAGCGCTCTGCGACGGCACCAATGGCGCTCTCTGCCGTGGCCACCATGAACAGCAGCCAGCGGGCGCTGTCAGGAGAGCAGCGGAGTCCTGTCATGAACGAAACCCTGAGCGTCATCGACGAGCACCTGACCGATATAAACAACACCCCGCGCAGCAGCCTGCTGCGAGACCTCCGCCCCAACAACGACAGCGGAAGCGAGTACAGCAGCCATGTGGAACACAGATTGTCATACATCAACGGCCAGGAGACAGATGAGGAGGAAAACGGACTGCACACGCTGCAAGAGATCAGGCACTGGACGCCGCTCCAGGTTGCCGAGTGGCTGGAGGACGTTGGCGTGGACAGGCGTCACTGCGACGTCTTCAAGGACCAGGAAATATCCGGGGAAGTCTTGCTGGGCATGGATCAGGCGTCGGTTTTCATGAAGGAATTCGATCTCGGCGCCATCGGCCCACGTTTAAAGATCTGGCAAAAGATCAAGGCCCTTCAACAAGAGGTAACTGATGCGGTGCGTAATTCCCAGAGCATGCAGGACTATTCCGGATCGGATCAGGGCTCGAACGCAGGCTCTATTCGCCATCGCAGCACGTCGATTGGAACAGTACTCCCTCGTATCCCAAGTTTGATGGATTCTAATGGCGGCCGGCCATCGAGTCGACAGCAGGTAAACAGAGGAAGCTCGCAGCAAGGCATGGGATCCGTACCCGGCACCCCAGGTACTCCCCGGAACGACGCCAGGCGTCCGTCCGCAGCGTCCGTGAGAGAAATGAATCATCACCGGAGGCATTCTTCAGTCGAGTTTGCAAACTTGCCCGCGACTCCAACGACCCCAAGCAATGTCCACATAACTTCAGCGACGCCGAGCACACACAAGAAGCAGCCCTCGTTTGATCGGAACTGGAAAATGGGGGAACCCAATGGGCGGCCAGCCTCTGCAGCGCAGACGCGGCCCGAAACTCCCACTGAAGGCAGTCCACGTGGCGCAGGTCTGAAAGTGGTAACGCCTGAACTCGACCGCGGCTATTTCTCAGGCGGAGAGGTCGAGAATCGTAAACAGAGAAACGTGTTGCGCAAGGGACACAGTCCAAGCCATTCCCGGACGTCGAGCTCTGGGGGCGATGGAAGGCGCCTGTCGGCATTCAAACGCCACAGCAGAATTGGAAGCACCGACTCGATGCGGGATATTTCCGAACCTACCGCTCTTGCCTCCTTCTACAGCCCGGGCGCAAAGCGTACTCAGAGTGCTCGCACAGCTAGCGGACCTGAATTGCGGGGCTCACCCAAAGCCCTGAGCAAGGAACGGTCTGCCACGGTCACTAAGCTGGATTACGGAACGCCAAGTATCGACGCCATTGCTTCGTCACCAAACCTGGTAGAGAGCGAGGAAACGGGCGGACGCGCTTCGCCGCCGCCAGCCATCCAAAGGCACCCGAAGCCGCGCGCAACGGGTCTTCGAGCCATTTCTGACGCCCTTGCTGGGACTTTGAGCGGGACCAAGAACCCCCCGCTCTCTCCCAGCAAGGACTCGGCCATGAACTCTCCTGCCCGGACAGGATCCAGCACGCCATCACAGACGTCGAAGAGCTTTGATTCTGGAGAGGCGCCGCCGGACGTTCTTCGTAGCGCAACGACGGGCACGTCGATGACTTCAAGTGCCGCTAGCAATGCACCAAAGAAGAAGACGAAGAAGGAGACTAGCGCGTACCAGAGGGGATTGGAGAATAAGCCGCCTTCGGAGACGATACCGGGGTCTGACTACAACGGTTGGATGAAGAAGAGATCGTCGAATATGATGACGACATGGAAGACGAGGCTCTTCGTGCTCAAGGGTCGTCGTCTATCGTATTACTACTCGGAGTTCGACACGGCGGAGAAGGGGCTGATCGATATCTCGGGTCACCGTGTGCTGCCAGCCAACAATGAGCGTATGACGGGCCTCCATGCGACGATAACTGGTGCCAAGTCATCACCAACATCTCCTCATAACGCAACCTTGACCACGTCAGCGCAAACGGATGCGGCGAACGAAATCGACATCAAGGAGGACCCGTCGGGCATGTTCATCTTCAAGCTCGTACCGCCCCGGGCTGGACTGTCGAAAGCAGTCAACTTCACCAAACCGACGGTGCATTACTTCGCAGTGGACAACCTCCAGCAGGGGCGTCTTTGGATGGCGGCACTCATGAAAGCAACGATTGATCGCGACGAAAGCAAGGAGGTCGTCAGCACCTACCAGCAAAAGACCATCTCGCTGGCCAAGGCACGGGAGATGCAGCAACGGCCTCCGGCGCTGATGGGAGAGGACGAGGACGACGAGAACGGCAATCCGGACAAGATCGACGAGGAAGATGAGGAAAGGGGCTTGGCTATATCCGGGCTGGAGGACGAGAAGGCCGACGGCGACTCGGCTGACGACGCGAAGCGGTCGGGCAGCGTCGGGACCAGCGAGGCCGCGAGTGCGACACCTGCATCGGTGGACAGCGAGGCTGCGAGTAAGGAGTGATGGATCTCCAGAAGTTGACTTGCTCGTTGGTAGAGAAAAGCACGCCTGCTCGATGAAAGCAAGGTTTGCTTTCTTCTCTCTGTTTCCTTTTTTCTTGCTCTCCACACCACTCGGCCTGTTTCTTTCTTTCTTTCTGGATTCAGTGAGGGTTTTACAGGGGACAGAGACTTTTAAAGGGTAGTCCCCTGTGTGGGGTTTTCTTCAGGGCTTGATGCTTGGCTGCACCAAGCCATGGGCGACGAGGCGAGACATTTTCCTTTGTTTTTTTCCTTTTCTTTTTCGTTTGGTACCACGCTGGGTTATAGTGCGTTTTCTATTAGCATATCTGGACGACGGTTATGAACGTTGGCCTACGGGTTGATTTTTTGGTGGTATAGGATCGAGTACCCCTGACAGCTCCGAAGTACGTACGGTACTTTCATATCTCTTTGCTCTCTCTTCTCCAGCCTTTGCTCCGATTTCATTTTCGTCTACTACTCTCCAGATCCGAAAAAGCGGACGCGCAGATTTCCTTGTAGTGTTTAGTCAGGTTCTTCAGCCGTATAGGTACCCTTCCGTTGGAGCATAATACAGAGCGGCTGTCTATTTTCGAGTCAGACTGGGACCTGTTTTGCGGTGGCGCGAGTGATGGCAGAAGGGACATGCAGGCAGGCAGGCAGGCAGGGGGGCTTGTGCAATGGATGTCCGGGCGAGAGGGGGAGCCGTTGGAGGCACAGCTTGGCAATGGTGGTGGTGTTGGAAAAGCACCGTGTCACATCTTGGTCCTGGGCGGGCTCTCTTCAAGTCACGTCAACGTGCAGGCGGGAAATAAGCAGAGGCGGATCCGGGTCGGCGGGCGGGTGGTTGTTCAACACGAGGTTGGCGGCGTACCTTGTTCGGGATCCGCTCGTCGGCATGCTGGGCGGGCAGCGGAAGAGCAGGGAGTGTAGGGATACGTCAGCGGGGGGATGGGGTGCGGCTAACCGCTTGGCGATTCGGGTGCAGGAGGTTGGTGAGGCACTGGGGAGCCACTGGCGGCACGTTATCGCGGAGCAGGGCGCGCTGACCGGTAAGCAGTATAAATAAACTTGCATCGGGGCAGACGCAGGCGCGGGGATCGAGGGGGAGCAGAAGCATGGCATCATCGGGGCTGTGGCTGGCCGGCTCGTGGGCTTCACAGTGAGATCGCATCGGCGGGCATCGTCGTGCGTGCAGGCGGCACGCTCCCATGGCACACAGCTCGCATGCGGCGCACGCACGCACACGACACTCGCCCCCGGCCGCCGAGCTGCTGCAGGGTCCCTGAGCTTCCGGCGCGGTCTAGTCCTTTCCGTGCCTTGGAGCCCTTTGGCACCGCACCCTCGCCCTCCAGCCCACCCATTTTTTTCCCCACTGCTTTTCGCCTGTCGCCCCGAGAATGAGCCAGTCGATTCCGCCTCGCCTCGACTTGACCCTGCTGCACGCTGCATATGCACGCCCGGCCAATCTCGTCACCCCGCCGCCCGGTTAGGTACCGTGGAGTCGCTGGAGTCGCTGGAATCGCTGTGTTTTCGCCCCCAGCCTCCGCTCGCTCGTCCCCAGCCGGCCGCGGTCCAGCCCACAACTCGCGCCCCGGCCTTGTTCGTTTGCCGCCGCCGCGATCTGCTCGCGTCTTGCCGTCAGCAAGAGGCACTGTCTCAGGGAAACACCGAATCCACTTCACATGCAGGCGTGCGTCACCGCCAACCGTGTCAATCCGGAAGGGAACCGCGACCTCTCTGATGACGCCGAGCGCCCTCTTTTTCTTGCCGTTTTGCCTCGGAGCCGCATGGCCACGATGAACGTTGCGTCAGCATTGGACCCGTGGCAGCGCCAATTGGCCACAAAAACATTAAAAAGGGCAATTGGCATCGACGATTCGTCGTCGAAGGAAAAAAATTCAACGAGTTTTTTTTTTTTTTTTCCTTTCGGCACCACCGACCCCTGCCTGGGTTTCTGGCACACGACGATGATGTGCATGCAGCAAGGCAAAAAGCGAGACGAGACGAAACGAAACGAAGCGCCGTGCATGTGCAGCGCAGCGGAAGCGCGGTCCCGGCCATTATGCACGTACGAAAGAAAATAGGGCTTGTTCCTTTTCTGCAAGCCCAACAACACAGAAAATGTGATAGAAAAAGGGCTTCATGTGCTGGAATAGGCCGAGCACGTATGGCATGGCTGAATCAAGCACATACCTCATCTGTCAACAGCTGCGCCAGCAAGCACGACTTGATACACGACAAGTGCAAAGAATTGGGGCGCACGAGGTACAGCAGCCCGCGCCTCGCCAGCCAGCCAGCCAGCCAGCCAGCCAGCCAGCCAGCCAGCCCTTGCCAATCCCAATTCCCAAAGCCACTCAGCCACGGAGCAGAGCATACGACGACGCCCGCCTGATCCGCCTCGTCGGATTCATCCTTCTCACATCACGCCAGAAATCGAGCCGGCAAGGAGAGGGAGAGGAAAACTGGGAGGGAAGAGAAGACGTCAGCCATGGGCCCATCTGCCGTGCTTTTTTGCCCGCGCGATCTGCACGCGCTTCCATTCCTGCCTACATGCCGGCTGGGCAGGCCCGCAGCAAAGCAACCCCTTCCCTTCCTGCACGGACGTGCTTCTGCTGCTGCTTCTGCTGCTGCAACACGCAACCCGTGCATCCGGGGCACGGCACTACCTATGCGGTGCAGTGAAGAAAAGGGAGTGTGGGGAAGAAAGGAAAGCAGAAAGCGATGGGCGCAGACACCAGTCGTGTGTACTGTGAACATCCGAAAACCCGGCTTTCGCCAGCCGATGATGTGAGCGGGAAGCGGCAGCGGGAAAAGCAAACCCCAAAAAGCAAAACGACAACAAAGCCACGGTTATGGACTGCTTAGCCGCCGCTCCGGGCCGCACGGCCGACCGCGCACGCGGTGAAGAGAAAAAGAAAGGAAAAAGCTGCATATGTATGCGGTCTTCGACTGCACGACTGCACGTTTTGGCCGTTTTGGCGGCCGCATCCCATGCGCATATCCACGTCGTCGTTTAACCTTCTACTTCTGTGCGGGTCGTCTTTCTCCTTCAGGTTCTGGCCCCTCGCTCGTTGGCCGGCCCGTCTTTCGCCGCGCGCCGTTGCTGTGTGTTGTCGTCATTTTAATCTACCCGCCCCTTCGCTTGCTCTATTCGATGCCTCGCCATTGCAGGTACCTATAGCGATAAAGCAGCGGAGCATGCTCCGGCGCCCTTCGCCTTTGGCCTACTCCGTACAACTGCAATGTCTCACTCGCTGCCGCTTGCTCCGCCTGGCTAGCCTTCCGTTGCCGGTCTCGTGTTGTCGGCAACCGGGGCGTTGGCAATGGCCGACCGAGCGGTAGGTACGGAGTAGGCTGCGGCTTTCGTTCGCTGCACACTACCCCGAGAGCCGCCGTGAAGTCAGGGCGGGCCGGGGCGTCCCAACTTTGGCGCGGTACTTTAAGCTCGAACGGACCCTTTTCTCGCGGAGCTGCCGTTGCAACGGGCCAGTAAGGATTTTGGAAGGGGAAGGGAGCTTGGGACCCCGTGGAGCAGATAGCTACCCCGCCCCGCCCGGCCGGGACAGCACCTGGCGAGGGAGGGGGAGGGGGAGGGGAGCTTGTAAACACGCGAGATGGCCGACCTTTTTTTTTTCTTTTTCTTTTTGGCTTTTCGATGAGACATCTTGCATAGGAGATACACGAAGCGATCACACGCCTTCTTTCATCTCTCTCTTTCCCTGAACGCCTCGCTTTGGTTTGATAGAATTTATTTTTTTTCATCTCTAGCTCCCTTCCCCGGACCCCACACACACGCGTCCGCGCCCGCGCCCGACCCCACGTCATCATCCCCGCTCCAAAAAAAAGAAAGAAAAAAGAAACAGAATAATCGAAAGGCACGCACGCCAAACACCCGCAGCCGTCCCCGTCCCCCGCGCGCAAGATACCCATAGACAACAATGGCACAGACCCGACTCCTCGCCGACAAGGTTGCCGCCATCACGGGGGGCGTGACGGGCATCGGCCGCGCCATCGCGCTCGAGTACCTGCGCCAGGGCGCCCACGTCGCCGTCAACCACCTCGGCGACGACGCGTCGGCGCGGCAGTTTGAGGAGATGCAGAAGGAGGCGGAGGCGGCGGCGGCGGCGACCGTCACCGGCGCCGGCAGCGGCAACGGCAACGACCGCCGCCGCCTCATCGCCGTGCCTGGAGACATTTCCAAGCCCGAGACGGCCCGGCGGCTGGTCGAGCGGACGGTGGATGAGTTTGGCCGGTTGGACGTGTTCGTCAGCAATGCCGGCGTGTGTCGGTTTGCTGATTTCTTGGAGTGAGTACCTGCTCGAGTCGTCCCTTTTTCTTTTTTTTTTTGTGTCACCGGGGGTGCAGGTGGTGATGGTTTGGTCCTCGTGCAGAAGACTGCTGCTGTCGTCCCCCTCCCTCCCCAATATCGTCCGCCCATGACGCACACACACCTAACAAAATCCACCAGCCTCGACACCGAACACTGGAACTTCACGCTCAACACCAACCTCGGCGGCGCCTTCCACGCCACGCAAGCCGCGGCGCGGCAGATGGCATCCCAGGGCCACGGCGGCTCCATCATCGGCGTCTCGTCCATCTCCGCGCTCGTCGGCGGCGGCCGCCAGGCGCACTACACGCCGACGAAAGCCGGCGTGCTCAGCCTGATGCAGTCGTGCGCCTGCGCGCTGGGGCCCCACGGCATCCGCTGCAACGCGCTGCTGCCGGGGACCATCCGCACCCAGCTCAACGACGAGGACCTGGCCGACCCCGAGAAGCGGCGGTACATGGAGGGCCGGATCCCGCTGGGGAGGACGGGCGAGCCCGCCGATTTGGCGGGCCCGGCTGTGTTTTTGGCGAGCGATTTGAGTCGTTATGTGGTGAGTGGTGGAGCGCCCCCCCCTTTTCTTTTCTTCTTCTTCTTTGAGATTGCGTTGCTGATGTGCTGGGATGCAGAATGGCGCGCAGTTGCTTGTGGATGGAGGGTTGTTTGTGAATCTTCAGTAGCGCGTATATACGTTGTAGAAAAAGGGAATAACAAATCCGATCCAGTACCACCGTCTATAATCGTAGAGCAATGCCAAATCTGCCCCGTGATGCCGAATTCCAGAAACATAAACCTTAGCCCCACCAATCACACTGCATTGAGGGAACATAACGATCGAAGAGCACACCAAAAACCCCCACCCCCCACCTCACGCCTTCTCCCCCGGCGGAGTCAACCGATACGCCTCAACGGCCGTCCCGTACCAGACGCGATCCCGCTGCTCCTCGGTCAAGCCGTACGCGTCCAGGATGCGCTCGACGGCATTCACCCAGCACCTCCACGCCGAGTCCCCGCCGCCCTGCACGTTGCACACGGGCCAGTCGCTGCCGAACATGATGCGCTCGGGCGGGAAGGCGTCGAAGAGGACGTCGAGCCAGGGCCGCATGCGCGCGAGCACGCGCTCGGGATCCGTCCACAGCGAGGCCGAGTCGGGGCCCATCTCGGAGAAGGCGCCCGAGAGCTTCATGTACGTGTGGGGCGAGCGTCCGGCGCGGCGGATGGCGGCGGCCCAGCGGGCGAAGGCGTCGAGTTGCGCGGGGGTGGTGGGGTGTTGTTGCATGTCGGGCTTGCAGAGGTGGTCTGTTGTGGTCGAGGTTTTGGGTCAGCGTGGTTCTGACGATGCACCGGCATCTCTACGATGAAGGAAACACAGATAGGGGAGGGAGGGAGGGATGGAGAGCCAATCGGAGAAAAAAAAGAAAGATGACAGGACTTGTCTCGCCCAAGCCGCCGCCGCCGCAACTCCCCCCACCCTCCAAAAAAAAAAAACCGCAAAACCAAAACCACAAAAAGAAAAAGCGCCCACTCACTCAACACGAACCGCACCCCCTCCTCCCCCTCCCCCACCCCCTCATTCACCCTCTCACACGCCTCCACCCCCCTCTCCACCTGCCACGCCCCCGCCCCCCCCGCATCCACCCCGACATCAAAACACCACCCCTTCCCGCCCTTCCCCCCACGCACCAACACCTCCCTCACCCCCTCCACCCACCCCTCCCCCCCCAACACCTCCCCCAACGCCCCCTCGTCCCTCCTCCCCTGCAGCAAAAACCTCCACCCGACGACCCTCGCCCACGCCTCCGGCCCCGCCGCCTCCTCCGCCGCCCGCACGTACTCGCGCATCTCGCCCACCGTCCCGTCCACCGGCAACCACGGCACGACGCCCCACAGCAGCGACGCGCCGTCGCCGTCGCCGCCGGCGCCGGCGAAGCCTTCGCCGGGGAGCGGCGAGCCGGTGACGAGGCGGCGGAGCCAGCGGAGCTCGGCGAGGGGTTGGGCGGCGCGGGTGAGGATCGAGGGGGACGGAGTGAGGGTGCGGTCGGTTTCGATGTAGACGGCGCCGAGGACGCGGGAGGGAGCGGGGGTGGAGGAGGTGGTGGAGGAAGAGGACGCGGCGAGGTAGTCGGAGAGGGAGAATTGGCGCGTTAGGGGCCCGTCGGGGGCCATCCAGGCGTGGCCGGCTGGGTTGGTGGACGAGTGCGGCCAGAGGTGGATGTGGGAGTCGAGGATGCGGGGTGGTGGGGGCATGGTTGCGGGGTGGGGGATTGGGGTTGGTTGGTTGGTTTGGCGGTTGGTCAATTGATTGATTGATTGATTGGACGAGCGGGGGGGTTTTCTCTCTTCTCCTTCTTCTTTTTTTTCTTTCGATTCTAAAGGATTGATTGAGGCGCTGTTGGGTGTGGGTGTAGGTGTTCACGTAGAGGGTTGAGATGGAGAAGTAGAAAGTGAGTTTCGAGATTGGTCCGTGTGCGGAGAAGACGGGCTTGGGGAACATGGAGATGAGATAGGCTAAATGGGGAAAAAAGGACAGGAGCTGGACAATCACACGTGGTACAGCAAAAATGCTGGGGAGGAAAATCCGGGGCAATGTTAGAGCGAGCTTCGCTGCCAGCCAAGGCGCAGACAGCGGCATTGGCGAGAGCCAAGAGGAGGCGAGTCGTCGGGGTTGGCAACGGTCAGGGTGGAAGAGTCCGGCAAGCGAAGGCCGAAGGCCCAAGTCTTGGCGGTCGCGGTTTGGCTGCCCCGACGGATGCCGTAACGATTACTGCAACGCAAGACGTCAAGCGATCATGCTGGGTTGTTCTGGACCTCCGGCTTCGTGTCAGAACGGGGCCCGGAAAAGGCTTCCCTCTGGCAGCACGAAGCGAGCCAATGGGCAAAAGACCAGATGACGTAGGGCGACGGGGTCAGAGCGGGCAGCGTGGCAGGATGCCTGAGAGCCGAAAGAGTGGGCAGAAAAGAAGAGGCAGACGACGAGGCACGGCGGAAGGACAGGCGGCGGAAGATGGTCCCACAAAACCGCGAAAGCGGGGCTCAGCACCGAAGCCGAAGCCCAAAACCCACACAAAAACAAAACCACTCGCTCCCAGCCCAGACACCAAGAAGCGCCATCGTTGCCATCGGATATAACGCGGCCGGAGCCAACTCCTTGGACTGCTCTTGTCTGCACGACTCGCCAATCTGCACCGGGGGTGGGCAAATCGAAGCGCCACATCGAGACGACCTGCTGCCTAGACGGGTAAGCGAAAGGGAATGAGCGCCTGTGTGTGCTAGCCCTGGACACTAACGCAAGTCATGCCCGCCGTCGCCGCCGTCCCCCAATCGCTCAATCTAACCGCCTCCGACTCCATCCATTTGACATGGCCGCCTGGGGGCCGAAACCGAGGGTGGGAAACGCAGCAAACCCCATCCCCCCCCGATCCTCTTTTCGCCTTCTCCCGTTCCTCGGCATTATGCGGTGGTAGGCTGGCAGCACATCCGACTAGTCTCCATACTCGTTGCCAACACTAGCCCAAACATTCCTCCCTCGTCAATCAAAAAAAAATAAAAAAATCCTCAACGGCCGCCCGGCCTTCCGACCCTTCTTCGTGGTTGCAGCAGCCCTAACGCCGCCCACGCCGAAAGAAAGACCTATGGCAAAGACAAAAGAGTGGAGTAACAAACCGACCGCCGACCACGACCTTGACCCGGCCTAGCCACATGCCGAACCCGCCCTGTGATCACGGCACCCGCCCCGCTTGCGCTCTTGTTTCCCCCCCAGCCCTCCTCCTTCGGCCTCCGCCGCCGCCGCCGCCGCCGCCGCTCCTCGCCGCACACGCCCGCCCCGCCCGCCGCGCCCGGCTCGTTGTTGTTGTTGTTGTTGTTGTTGTTGTCGTTGTCGTTGTCGTCGTCTTTCGGCCTATTTCCCCTCGCTAAAAACATCCTCGCTGCTGACTTGCACCGAAGCTGCTGCGTCTGGGGGGACAAGCTTTTCCCCCTCCCCTCCCCCTCGTATTCGCATTATTTCCCCCGTCCCTTTTTCCCTTGTGAATAATGGCGGGTGCGAATGCCGACGGCCGCCGTGCGCTTCGCGCCGAGAATCATGGTCGCGGCGGGGGGGGCGGCCGGGGGGCGGTGGCGCGGCGGCTAACTTGCCTTGAGTGGCCGAGTGCAAGACCAAGATTTGTCGTGAGGAATGGCGACAAACTGAAGCGCCCGGCAAGCAAGCAAGCAAGGGAACGGCCAAACCGGTGCCGGCGTTGGTTTTGGTGGTGGTACATACATTAAATAACCATCGCGGTGGGGGAGGGGAGGGGGCATCAGGGCAAGCTGGGCGCGGGGTAGATCTCTTTGGTCTCTTCAACCTCTGGCTTTTTGCTTGCCATTGCTTGCTTGCTTCGTCCTTTGGATTTGACCACCCTCTGGCGCATAAAATTCAGATTTTTGTCTTTTTTTTTGTTATTTCTCTCGCACTAGATGTAGGCCGATAGAACGCGCTCTGCTGCCCATCATCATGGTTGCCTCTCCTCCTCCCAAGGGCATCTACGTGCGTGTAAGTATGTAAGCACATACATGCCAAGTCGAGCACGCGACATCACAAACACGCGTTCGGATGCTCCTGGAAGCCCGAGACCATCTCCCCTCCATCCTTTGTTGGAGAAGCCTGTCAACGAAGCAGTGTCGCTAAAAAAGAAAACGATTGCGGGAGCCCCGCATTCAAAAATACCGCTGCAAGACATACGCTAACGGAGGGGGTGGTGTGTGTGTGTGCGCGAACCACACCACGACGCAAAAACACAGGTCCCTACCTTCTTCGCCTCCAAACCCGCCGCCAAACTACGACGCCGCCGTCGCCCCTCCTCCCCCACCCCGTCTACGTCGTACCTGGCCCGCGCCCGGCATCCGCGCCCGCTCGTCGTCATCCTCGGGTTGACCGGGCGAAGGCCGTGCACACGTCACCAACAAAGGAGGAGCGCTTCGACGTCCGACATGTCGGGCGAGTGCGCGCCGGGTTGACCCAGGCCGGCGACCCGCCACCCAGAATGTCGACCAGCTGTGCGCGTGCGGTCCACGATGCCCGGCGCCCGGTGGGGCGTGGTGCTCGCGCCTGGCTGTTTCGCCAGCGCCGTGTTCGCGGGCTGTGGCAACGTTTGCGTGGTTCGAGGCCGAGGCCGTCGCTGATCGGAGTCTCGTCCCTATGCTTGTGTGAGTGATCATTTTTTTTCTCTTTGTTTTTCTCCTTCTCCTTCTCCTCGGAAGCATTATCTACCAGAAGATACGGAGACGAAACAGGAAGGAAGGTTGGAGGGAAAGAGTGGAGACGTGAGGTCCCCTCCCCCGTCCCGCCGTGTGGTTTGGGGAGATGGGCCAGAAGTTCGAAAAAAGCACACGGTTCGGGACGTTTTTGACGTGAAGATGCTGATCTGCCCGGGCGGATCTCTCCCCTCCGGACCATGTTCTGCAATGTATCTGCACGCCAATGCTTGTTCCTGCAGCAACAGGACCCTGGGAGCCGGGCACTTCGTGTTGGGGAAATAAACGACCCAGTGAACGTCCACGGGGAACTGGAGGCATCCATCCGGGTGGGATGGGAGACGACTTCGCCCCTGGTCTTTGGCTTGCTGCTTCTGCAAGTCCATCATGTCGGTCCGGATGGGACAAGGCGGCCTCACGCACCTCTCCACCCACACTCGACAGCTTGCATGCTGCAGGTCCCGGCGGAAGAAAGCACATGCAGCCCTAATGCACGATCGAGGCCCATTGGTTCCGTGAAGAAAAATGTCTTGTGCGTCTTTTTCGGTACCTCTGCTAATTCGCCCTTTTGGTTGCAAGGCACCACTATCCCGGCGTGTCCAACAATATCGCCATCGCCCTGGACAGGATGACCAAACTGGCACAGCACCCTGAGATCGTCGGCTGCAAAGCTGTCCCACGGCAATCTCGATGGCCTCGGCCTCGTCGCCTCGTCACCCGGCGTCGACCACACCTTCACGGGTCTGGGCCAGGTGCTACTGCCGGTGCTGACGCTCAACCGCGCGGGTGCCATCGACGGGCTGGCGTCCGTGTTCACCAAGACGGTGGTTCGCATCTTCCGGCCTGTTCGAGAAGAACGCGCTGGGGGGGCGTTGGACGAGCCGCGGAAGCTGCAGCAGAAGGCGGCCGGCAGGCGAGAAGATGGTGGGCAAATCGGGCGGCATCGGCGTCAAGGAACGCAATTCGAGGCTTCGAGGCTTCGGCGACAGCGATGGCGGCAGGGTCTCGCTGCAGGGCGGTTTTTGGGCGACGCCGAGTTGGCGAAGTGGAAGGATGCGCTTGATGGATTGGAGGCCGTTGAGAGGACGCTGTGACGAGTCCCTGTAGTAGCAGATTCCCCATTCGTGCACCACACCACCCCGCGGGCAGCGAAAGTGCGGCCGGCAGGGGCGGTGTCAACACCATGACGAAAATGAAATCCTCCGTTGGACGACATGAAGAATGAGTGCTAGTGCGCGCCTAAGCCGGTGAGCGGGCGGATTCGAGCTCAGCCAGATGCTAAGCTGCCTGCTGACCACGGCAGGTGGACGGCCATATCGTCCTCGCCCGGGCCATATATTGGCGTATCATCTACGGGACTATGGTCTGGCCCCGGGGGTAAGCGGTCCGCTTGGTCGCGATGTGCCTTGTTTTCCTTTTTCCTCCCGCCGGCTGATCACGCAGCTCGGCTTAGATGACACTCGCATTAGCTTGCGGCTCTGCGCCTTACTCGCTGGTGGCGAATCTGGACGGGCAGCGCAGGCGTCAGCCTGCCGAACATGTGCGGCGGAGATTTCTGGGGGCGCGGTGGCTTGTCTACAGCCGCGTCAAGCACATGCGCGTGAGCCTCATGGCTGCGAACACCCTCCGATCCCGATGGGCCATTGACCATAGGGTTGCTAGCACGCGATGCAAGTCAGAGCAGCCCGGCGCGCTTGGCGCTGGGGTGTAGGGGACCTCTCCTCCAAAGAAGACCTGTCACTCTCATAAATGTCGCGGCTGTGGCTGCTGATCCAGGAAGATGGCGCGCGCCAGCACTAGCAGGCCGATAGCACCTGTTGCACTGCCATGCCAGACGGTCACAAGCAGCAGCTTCCGCGGCGCAGCCTTGGACAGACGTCCTGCTTCCGGCCGTGGCATGGGCCGCGGCGGATCACCCACGTCAAATCCCCGCATCGCCCGAATCGCGCGCAATCGTTGCGTCTGGCCTTGGTATGGCCGGGACGCGCGAGTCAACCGCTGGCCCTGTCGCGTCGCGCGCAAAGCTCGACGCGAGGAGGAGCCACGGAGACGGACGAGGAGGAGCAAAGGCAGGAGGGGGGACCGTCCGTCCGTGTGTCGCCGGAGCGGGAGCCGGGCACAGCACGAGCCCAGCGGTGTGCGAAGCTTGGGAAGTTCCCGCAGCCAGCGCGCGGGAGCACAGAGGTCGCGAGCGAAGGGGAGGGGGGGACGTGGATGATCGAGCAGCGAGAGAGGGTCCAGCTGTTAGAGAGCGAGCCAAAGCGCGATGCGGAATCGGGGCCCGAGCGCGGTGGGCGGCTTGAGTCGCGACGGCACGGGGATGACGATGCTTGATGATGATGAGATTGAGGGCAGTGTTTACGCGCAACGGTTTCAATAGTGCGGCGATTTTCCCAAGGGCAGGGCTGGATGTACCTGAATGCTGCGGCCGGCACGCGTTCCCACTCGCTCCAGCGCAGGCGCAGCTCCACGGATCGCTTGTCTGGCCGCACCTTGACACACGCGATGTGCTGCGAGCTCCGCTGATGGACGGCCAGCAAACAGCGCGCTCGTCGTGAGAGTGGGTTCGCCGCCGGTCGAGCGTTAGCGGAGGTTGGATTGCGGAGGCGATGGGCCTGTAGGGGAGCTAGCTGCGCCCGCTAGAGGCGCGCGTCCGAGAGTAACGCCGCCGTCTCATTTCGTCCCAGCACCGCACGGCTGGCGGCGGCCAAGCGGCAGTCTGTGTGGGCGTGGGCATGGGCGTGGGCGGCGGACAAAGCGCCGCCCACCAGTTGCGCAATGTGGCTACCGCTAGCAGGCGTGTTGTCGACGCGAAGCGGAGAGGGTCTGCTGTCAGTAGTGACCAAAGCCCCCCCTCTCACCCCCCCGGCTGGGCCATGGGCTGATGGGCCCGCCCGCCGCCGGTCAGTCTGCGCCGGCCCAAGGCCAGCAGCTCCTGCTGGGCAGGGTGCCAACAACAACGCGCCGGTTCGGAGCAGACTGGGGCGTGCTGACGATGACGATAGCTGTTGCGCGCGCCGCGATTCGCGCAGCGCCCCCAGGGCCGAGCCACAGCAGGGAAATTTCTTCGTCAACAGACCCTCGCGCGAGCAGGACCATGAAGGACGGGAAGCGCGGAGCGACCGACGGCGTCGTTGCGGGATCATCCATGGTCTGCACTCACGCCGCACCGCACTGACGGACGAAACGAAGAGTCGACGAGGGACGGCTCGCCGACCAGGGCAGCGTAGACCTGCCCGCCTGCCACTCCGCGCACGCTCTCTCTTGTCAACGGTTGCGCCGCGCGACTGTGCCCCACCGCGCGCCGCGCCACAGCATGCCTGAGGGCCTCGAGCCCTCGAGAGCCCGCCGTGGGACGATCGCTGCGCGCGTGGGTGCGGCAAAAGCAAACCGGAGAAGAAGCAACGCGCGCCCTCCCGTCCCCCTCGTGGCAGCAGGCGTTTTCCATCAGACGCGTGCCTCGCCCGTCATGCGATGTGCTTTTTGCTTTTTTGCTGTGAGCAATGCGGGAACAACCGCCCGACAGGGAGACCGAGGTACCTAGGCCGCAACCGCGCAAACCACCCCGGACCCGGGCGGCGGCATATAAACTCTCTGTGCCACGCCCGTGCCCGCCGCCATCAGTCCGTCCGCGCTGCTGCCGCCGCCGCCGCTAGCCACCGTACACCTGCACCGAGCAGCGCGCACACGCTGGCTGCTGGATGATGACAGCCGGCCGCAGCGCGCGCGCGCGCGGGTGGGTCGCCAGGTCTGCGTCGCTCCTTCGCGCCCACACACGCCGCGACCCGGAGAGCCAGACCCTGCTGGCCGGCTGCTGCTCCCGCTGCGCTCAAGTCACAGCCCGTCACAGCCCGTGCTGCGATCCCTGGACGGGCGAGCGACAGCCGGGACGCTTGACGGCTGTTGCCGGGCGGGCAGGCTTGCATCGCCCCGGCGATTGCGGGTGTCGCAGGCTTGGCCGGGCAGCCGCGAGTTGCGTGCGGCCGGCCTGCACTCCGGGAGCAAGGCAATCTGGATGATCGCGATGGAGCTGGCTGGCCCGCCAAGGGTCCCTGGGCCAGCCGGTCGCTCGATGCGGTCGGCGGTCGCGAGCACCACCCTGCCGCCGCGCAGCACAGATGGCTGGCACCTGGCAACCCGGCTGGCATGAACGAGGAGGACCTGCTCGGCCAAGGCGCGCCGCGGCTGTTGACACCTGTGCCGTGCAGAGACCCTTCCAACCTTTCTCCACCCGCGCCCGGCGATGCGGCCGGTTGGGGCATGGGAAAACCTTACGGGTACCGTGGCGGGTAGGGTTCCTTCTCGCTCGAGCTGCCGTGACTGGGCCGCACGCGACGCGCGACGCACGGCGTGGACGCAGGTCGCACTTCGCCCGTATGCGCCTATTCTTCAGGGCCCGGCACATGCTGACGAAAGGGAATCTGCGGTTCTGATCTCTCGCCTAAACCTTTCCCGCATGCATCTACAAGAAATGTGACATGGCGCTTTTTCTGTTTCCCTGGCTGCGCCTTCGCGGGAACAACGCAGCCTTTTCTTCAAGCCGACCCGGCGCTGCGGGCGAGCCCTTTCCCCGTACGGTCTGCAGGGCATGTCGCGCCTCTCTTTTCGGCACTGGACGCCTCTCGGCATGCCCATTGGAGCCGTGTGGAGTGGGTTCCAGAGCGCTGATCCGGACACTTTGAGGCCCATGACGTCCGCTACTTTTCGCAATATGGGGCCCTGAGCCCGTTTTCCCTGAGCAGCCCGCCGGGGGTGATGGGGACGCCAGCCGGCAGATTTCGGGCGCTGTATAGCCGTGGCGGTAGTGTCGAGCGCGACGCTCCGTCTTGGTGCGGAACTGGGGCCTCTTTTTTTTCGTCTGCATGGCGCCGGACGCGCCGCCAACTGCCATTCACCAATGGGCAGAACGTCTCCTTTATCGTCGCGTTTCACCACCACGCGCCGCCCCAAGGTCGACTAGCCATCGTCGTGAGAGATATGCATAGCATTACTGCTGACTATATTGGTCTTCTTTTTTAACCCGCCCATGAGAAAAGTGTATTATACACACAAATCGTGAGATCGAGTCTCTCTCTGGACATGATGCAAGCTGCTGGTGCCCTCTACGCCATCCTGGGATATCGGCAAACACGGTTTAAAAAAAAATGAAAGGCGCAAAATGCAAGAGGAAACCAGACGCAGGCGAAGAGGAAGGGAAGAAAAAAAAAAGTCCGAACCCCCCCCTTTCGCAGTGCAGCGCGACAAATGGCCCAAGACAATGTGAATGCAAGCCAGCCTCCCGTCCATATTTCTTTTTCCTTGAGCAAGAAAAAAAAATCAAGTGCGCAGCCATCGGCGCCTCTGCCGTGCATTTTGGAAAAAAACAAGAACGAAGAAGAAGAAAAAAAAAAGAGGGAGGAAAGATGAACAAGGAAGAAGAAAGACGAAAAAAAAACCAATGGCACACCTCTTCCGATGTGCCACGATCGCTGTGCGACGCATCATCAACAAACCCTAGCCAGCCATGCAAGATTAGATCTCACGCCCCCCTCCCCTTTTCCGGAAGCGGGCACGAGCGCGGCATTATTCAGACAGGAAAGACCACCAAGCAAAGCAACTCGAACAAAAAGCGTATGGGTGTCTATTTTGGAAGATGCGGTAATAACTTTTCGTTGTCCGAATACGCAAAGCCTGCTTGCGTTTTGGGTCGCTCCATTCGGATGGCGTCGTCGGTGTCTGCGGCGGGTCTGCTGCCCCAGGTGGTCTGCAAAGGCCGTGTGTTAGCTAAGGGCGCGGCGGGTGTGCGGGGTACACGGTTCGCGGCGGCGGCAGCGGCATGCACGACTTACAGCATTGAGCGTGACCAAGCCCCAGAACTTGATCAGGCCGTGGACGTAGCCGAACACGACGACGACGGGCAGCAGCAGGATCGTGTCCTCGGGGTGCCGCACGAAGTGGGGCATCAACTTAGTGCATTTGCTGAAGATAGTCCAGGCGGCGAGGGCGAGGGCGGCGGCCAGGCAGGTGTTGTAGTCGAAGCCCTCGCTGAGGCTGGCGCGGTACAAGGTGTAGAACAGCGTCAGGTCGTACGGCAGGGCCCAGGCCGTCAGCGTCGTCTGCTGCACGGCGTAGGTGCTCCACGGCTGGCGTCTGCGGCGGTCAGGTCAGCAGGTGCACACGCTTCAAACGGCGTCGGGCAGCGGCGCCCCGTTCGGGAAGGGATCTCTTACGTCCAGGTGTGGCGCTCGACGAACATGGTTGTCAGGTTGCTGCGCCAGTTGCTCCGGACCCAGCGCAGGCACTGGCGCAGGTACCGCGGGTTGCACTCGAGCGTCGTCTGGACCTCGGCCTCGGGGTGGTACTGGACGGTGGTGTCGAAGCCGTGCGAGACCATCCAGCGGGTGATGAAGTTGTCGTCGTCGGCGTTCAGCGTGCAGCCGTTCCACTTCTCGTTCTGGAAACCGTGGGTGAAATCGCCGTTCTGCAGGATGCGCGCGCGGTAGGCGACGGTGCGGCCGGACAGGCAGGGGAGACCCCCGTCCATCTGGGTGCAGGCCGTGATATCGAAATTGCGGCGCCGAATGTACATTTCCCCGAGAAACTGCCACAGGTACTCCTTGGAGAGATAGCGGAAGTTGGGGTTCCTCTTGATCTTCTGGTTGGTGCCGACGCCGCCGATGTTGGGGTGCTCGAAGGGGGCCAGGATCCAGGGCAGCAGGCTGCTGCCCCAGGTCACGTCGTCGTCGGCGAAGATGATGATCTTGGTCTTGACCTGCGGAATGGCAGCGCACATCTGGCGGCGCTTGTTTGCCTGGGCGACGCTCATAACTCGGATCGTCTTCTGCGCGGCGCCGCCCATGGCGTCTATCATCTTATTGGCCCGGTTGACGTTGGCGTCGATCGTCACCAAAATGATTTCTGCAGGCGCGCAGCGCAGGATGGAACCGACCGTCTCCCGCAGCTCCTCGCCATCGCCGTCGATGGAGGGCAGGATGACGGTGACATCGTCGGCCGTGTACGTGGGCTTCTCGGGAATGGGCGTGGGGCTGTACAGCGCGTAGAAAGCAATGGCGTTCACGACGGTGCGGGCGCCCTTGAGCAGGCTCGGGGACGGTCAGCGGGGACTGCGGCATGTGAAGGCGCGGGATGCTTCTTACAAGGTCAGGGCGAAGACGGTCAGCCACCAATGCTGGTCGACAAAGGACCAGAGAGCCTCCATTGCAACGCCAAACGAGGGACGCAACGAGTGTAGGGGAGACGACGGGACTGCTCGCGTCGATGCGCTTGTCAGGCGGCGCTTCACTCGGGGAGGGGAGGGACTAAATAGTGCAGCCACATCCAGAGTGGAATATGACTGGTAATAAGTACGCCGTTGATGGGGGTTTGAATAGCGCAGCAGCATGTCGTCAAAGAATAAGTCCTTGTGCATCCCGGGCCCACCAGGCCACTGAGCAGTTCTGTAACTTCCTGCAGGCGCGCTTTACCCATCCATCTTTAGTCGATCGACATATTTCCGCACCCACACGCTGCAGGGGGGCATTGTCGTCAACGCGCGCCGCCTAGGCGAGGGTGCGGCGGGCAGCCATCGCGCGGCCTCCGATCATGCACACGCTCGTGCCAGCTCCCGCGCGAGTGGAGGCGCGTTAAGAATAGGCAGGCCGGAGCCTCGAGTGCCTCGTTCTTGATTGCAGCGCCGGCCCACTGCATCCACGGCCAGCCTGCTGCAAGCGCCTGGCGCTCCCCATCAAGCCCCTCCCCCCAGTGCCAGAGCAGCGGCGGCCGTGGTGTGATGCTGGATGGAGACTGGATGGAGACCGACCAGCGCGCCGTCGGCTAATGCCTGTCGCCAGCGCTCCGCCGCCGAAGCCCAGCGCACACGCCCCAGCTCTCTCCACAGCGCCGGCGATCAACGACGCCGGAACATGGCGAATTGCTGTGGCGACTAGGCCCGTCACGAGCGGCGTATCGCCGTGGTGGCTGACATCAAAGTCTTACATGTCATGCTCGCGCCATCGATAACTTCGTATGCAGCGCCCGCGCCGCGCCTGCCCCAACCGGGGCCAGCGGGTCCTCCACAACGCCCTCGACTGACCGCGCCCTCTCCCGCTCTGCAGCGCGCCCCCGGCCACGCTTCGCGCTCAGTGCGCCCGCCCACAGCCCAGCCCGCCTCAAGCGAGCATGCACGCAACGTGCGCCGCGCCGTCATCATGCCATACGGGCTGCATAATCTCCTGCCGCTGCGTTTTATCCGCACGCTCGTCGAGCTGCAGCAATGATCTGCCCGGGGGCAGCGGGGGGAACGACGCCTCCCGTTCCGATGCATGTCAGGTTATTTAGCCAGCCTGCGCAAGGGAGAAAACGGAAAGTGGCCATTGCTGCGGATATGATGAGAATCGTCCGAAGCCCACCCCCCCTCCAACGCCCGCCGCCCCGAGCGAGCGAGGCTCCACCGCTCCGCCCAGCAGCTACCGCGACCACCTGGGAGCACCCTCGAGTGCTAAGCCCGTGTTTAGTCAGAGCGCCAGCGCGAGCTCCTGGCCTGCTGGGCTGCTGGGCTCCTGGGCTCCTGGGCAGACCTCCCGGCCCGGTGCGGCAGACTGCCGCCCGGTGGCCGCGATGCGGCGGCTTTGGGGTTGGAGATAGGGCTGAGCCGCATCGACGTCCTCCATCGTGGCACCCATGCCCCAGAATTGCTTTTTCGCCTTGAGCTTGTTTCTACCAAAGCCACATGTACATGTACCACCAGCTCCAGCCTCACCGATCCAGTGCGAGGTGTGAAGGGCTTGCAGGCCGCTGTGTTTCGGGCGCTGGTCAGCGCCTCCACCCCGTTCCCCAGATGCTGGTTCTGCTCGCCCTGCCGCCGCCGACCACCGCGGAGCGCCTACCAAGCCCCTCCTCTCCGCGGAAGCCCGCCGCCGCGCGGCTGCCCGGCCTATCGGCAGCCTCGAAACGAGATCGATCTGCTTAACTCGCAGCTGCAGGCTGTCGCTGCCCGCCGCGACATGGGTGCGCCCTCGATCTCCGGGTCCTGGGCCATAGGGTCCAATGGCATGCCGCCCGGAGGGGTCGCCGCTGCTGAGGGCGCAGCGCGAGGGAAGGGAGCGTGACCAGCCCGAGCAGCTCCTCCTTCTAGAAGCCCGCGCGGAGAGGCTGCAGCTCAGGGCATGCGGCCCGCTCTTTGATCCGACTCGCCGTGCCCGCGGCTGGCGTGCCCTTGAGGCCACCCAATAGAAAGATCGTGTACCGGACGCGGGGCTGCGAGATATCTACCGACGGAGAGCGTCAATCAGGTTGAGCCCAGCTACGGTTCCGGAGGGGGAGGCGTGGGCGGTGTGCTGGACATGTCTTTTTAGCTCAATGCTCTGCCTTCTGCCCGGCTGTGCAACTCATCTCCCCTGATGTCCCTTATTTCGTCCGCCGCTCCCTCGAGCGGTTACGCGTCGACCTGTGGAAGATGTGCGCCCGTCACTCCACACCGGAGATAGCGCTTGAGGACCGTCCCATCCACATCGGGCACTACGGCGCCCTGTCGTCTGCTAATCCTCTCGTAGAAGCCGTCCAAAATTAGCAGAAGTTCATTCTCTTACTGTACCGACGCGGAGATGAGGAGTTTGTGGAAAGTACCGATGTCAATCCCGCGCGCTTTGAGCACTCCGCAGTGCCAAGCCGAGAATAGCATCCACACCGCGATTGCTGCTGTACTTTAGCCCCTGAGCCCAGAACATTGCCAACAGGCAACAGCGTGGTTCCATAGACGTGTCTTCGTATCGACCCCATCGCCAACGACTCAACATGCTGGCCAGACCTCTCTCTTGCTGGTGCGGCTTGGGCGCTTGCATAAGGGATCGACAAACACACCTGCCCTCCCCGTCGCTGTGAACAAGCTGATGACAATTTGCTCTAGCTCACCTCGCAATGGCTGGCTCCCCCCACCCGTTCCAGTCCTTCAGAAGCCAACGGTGAATAACGCAAGCGCTCGCCGTTCGTGGGAAGATGCGTCCGTTGGCGTTCCATGCCGGTACTATGGGGACAGGAGGCCGCGACTCATTGCCGAGATTGCGGTATGACGTCTCTTCGACACATCTTCATTCTCGTTTCTAATACTCTTCTCTTCATGTTTCAACGCCGAGTGCTACTATTCGATGCCGTCGAGCTGGCTGATGACATGAGACTCCAGAGGTAATTAGACAATCGAACGACAGTCCTCGTTTCCGGTCCGCAACGCCATTCGGCCAGACTTCCGATGCCCTGCTGGAGGGGTTCCATGTTGACTGCGGGCCTATTTGTCTCGATCAATCTATTCTTTCGACCTCTAATTGCACGCTCGGGTCCTATTGGTCCATTTCGCTTCTCGGTTTTCCCGGTACTCGGTGGAGCATGATCAAGAAGGCAATCCACCGGGTGCCTATTCGTCAAGCTGTCCAATTTCCACTCAGCGCTCGGTATCTCTTTTCGTCAAGAACCCCGAACCAAGTAGGGGTTGCGCGTCCCGAAACGACAGCCAGAGAGCCGTACGAGCAATGCAGCACCCGGGGATTCGGGGTAATGAAAGAGAACCTGGGACAGGCGCGTGTGTGATGTCAACGGGAGTGGAGGACGACGGTCTGGCCGGTGGGGATGACGGATGGGGTGGGCACGGGAGGGTACAGAGCCATTGCCCATGCCGTTCGGTGGCTCGGCATCTGAGGTCGTCCTCGTTCTCGACCAGCGAGAGCGGAAGCATCCAGGTCCGTCAGATTGCGGCGGGGGTGCCGTCCCGCATGTGTGTGGGGAGGGTGGCGGCTCGAAGAGTACCGCGGTGGTCGGACGCTTTCCATTGGACGTTGGGCAAGGCTCGACACCCTGCCGGATATGTTCTCGCACCTGGACGGTTCTTTCAAGTATCTATGGTTGGGTTGCTTGCACGACGCAACGCTACGTGGAAGGGGCTCGTCCGGCGGAGAGCATCAGCCCTGCTGCCAGCCAGCCCCTAAAGGGGAAGGAGGGGCACGGAGGGTTTACGGAGGGGTGGTTAGTGCGTAGGGTGGTGCGGATAGGAGGGGAGAGATGGAGAGCGTGTGGCGAGCACCCGACGCTGCCGGTCTGCGGGCCCAGCAAGCCATCGGCGGTACCTAGTGACTTGCTCCTCCGTACCTCCTATCCGGGAGCCAGACGCTGCCATCCGAGGTTGGGCTGCATTGGGGGTGGGCCGGATGGATGGAGACATGGAAATTGACGGCGGCACGGACGGGGCTCCAGTAGCGAGAGGCGTGCGCGATTGCAGCGCGAGCATTGTGATAGAAAGCAAAAAGCGTGAAAGTGGTGTGTGGAAGGGCGATGGTGACTGTCGCGCAGAACCGGCATCTCAGCTAGGGTCTTGGCGCCCGAGGCGCTGGAATGGTTTTCCCTTCGGGCGTGCACGGCAGAGTTGACCTCAACGCCCACGGAGCACGCAGCCTCATCCACCCTCGACACCACCCCATCTCCGCTCCTCCATCGCCGCCGCCATGTCGCTCGCTGCCTCCCGTGCCGTGCTGCGGCAGTCCCGCTTCGCCCTGCGCCGCCCCGCCGCGCGCCACGCCTCCAACACCTCCGAGGCCGCGAAGGAAAAGGCCGCTCAAGCCACGTCCAAGGCCTCTGAGGGCCTTGCCCGCGCGAGTGCGACCGGCAGCGCTGCTTTCGCGAAGGCCTCCCAGTTCGGCGGCGCCGCTCTGCAGCGTCTGGCATCCGCCGGCGGCCGCACGGCCAAGGTTGCGGGCTTCGTCCAGTGTAAGTGCGCTCCGTGTGATTTACAGACTCGGCGTGCAAATTGGCATGTGCCATTCCGCGGGCTTATCTTGGACGGCACCATGCCATTGCGACTGCATAATTGGCGCTTCCGATGGTGTTCTAGATGCCTGCAGCTTGCGTGTCAGTCGGCGGTGCTGCAGGCGCGTCCAAAGTCGCCATTGTTCCCGCATGCCTGCGTCCACCCGTACTGACAGGCGTTCCCCGCAGCTCTCATCCCCCCGACCGTCTACTACTCGCGCGTCACGCTGGAGCTCGGCAAGATTGTCTTCCAGGCCCGCAAGATGAGCCCTCCGTAAGCAATGCCCAGACAGCCCTGAGATGGACCATACTCATCGACCCCTGCAGGTCCACGCAAACTTTCCAGGCCTACTTCCAGCCCCTCATCAACACCCTCAAGAACCCCTCTCAAATCTCCGGCCAGACCTCCAACCTCCTGGCCCGTGTCAGGAACGCGAACAGGGCGGAGCTCGCGTCTGCCGGCGTCGTTGCCGCGGAGGTTCTTGGCTTCTTCACTGTTGGCGAGATGATTGGCCGCATGAAGATCGTTGGCTACAGGTCAAGCGCGCCGGCCCACCACTAAAGGGTGAAGCCGACTGCGATGGATGGTAGACAAGTCAGCTGTCAGTTGGAAGCAGGCGCAGACGGGGTCGGGGACGGGTGGAGAGTCGAAAACAGGCGGCAAAAGTCGTATAGGAAGCCGTTGACTAGAGGAGCACACCTTGTTCCACGGAGCAAGGCATTGTACTACATGCACATATGCTGCTTCTAGATTTTATCCATTTCCTTTGTATTTTTACATCAATTGGGCCATTGCTACACGCCCGTGAGCTCGAAGCTTGGTGATATAGGCGCACGTGATGGCGTGAAGCTTTGACAGCGCCGATAAGTTATTTTTTTTTCGATAGCGGAATTATTGCGCCGCCAACGCTTGTCGGTACCGCAAAATTATGCATCGCCACCACTGATCGCTCGTAACTCCGTCACGTCTGGCCTAAACTCACGACATCTCGAGACATGGACTTCCTCAAGGTGCTCTCGCGCGGCACCAACGTCGGCAAAGGCGCCGCGAAGAATGCGCCCGCAGCGAAGACGCCGTCCAGCGGCGCGACCGCAAACCCGCAGCTTTTCGGCCGCGACGCGACCAACGACGACCGGGCCCCGACGCCTGCTACACGATTGAAGACGAAGAAGCGCAAGAGAGGACAGAACCATGTCGCCGAAGCAACCGTCGACCTGCCGCCCGAACTCGATTTTTTCGGCCATGGGAAGCGGGAGGACAAGATAACGGGGCCCGAAGCAGCGACAGAGGCAGACGCGGAAAAAGACAAGAGTGAGGCGAAGGAAAATCAGGCCGAGGCTGAATCTGCTGGTGGCATGGAGCCGATGACGGAAGAGGAAAGCAGGCGCATACTGCGCTCGCACAAGGTCAAAATCACCCTGCTGGAGGACTACAAGGCGCAAGAGGCGGAGCAGAAGGCGGCGGAGCGGAAATCTAAGAAGCGCAAGAAGGCGAAGGAGCAGGAGGTATCGCAGCAGAAGAAGGGAAAGGTCCAGCTGTTCCCGCAACCGCTCACGTCCTTTGGCCAGCTGAGATCGCGGTTCAACGTGAACAGGAGACTGGCGGAGAACATCGATGCGCAGGGCTATACCATGCCGACAGAAGTGCAGCTTGCCAGCCTACCATTGCTGTTGGATGCAGCGGACCCGGAGGGCAACGGACTTGATCTTTTGACGGTTGCGCCAACTGGCAGCGGGAAGACGCTGGCCTTCCTGATTCCCGTGGTCGAATCACTTTTGCAGAGGCGTAAACAAGCACGCAACGGAAAGGATACACCCACAAAAGAAAACGAGGGTGTTCAGGCAATTGTTCTGGCCCCCACTAAGGAATTGGCCAGTCAAATCGTCAACGAAGGACGGAAGCTCAGCCTGAAGACAGGAATCAAGGTTTCTCTCATGCGTAAAGGTATGGAGGTCTTGGAAGGATCTGCGGAAGACGATTCCAAGCCGGAAGACGATGACGACGGTTCCGAGGGAAGCGACAGTGAGAGCCAGGGCGACTCGGCCTCGGACGATGAAAAAAGCACCAAGGCGACAAAGAAGCGCAAGCGAGGCCAGCTGGTTAAGTCTGATATCCTCGTCTCAACGCCCCTTTCTCTACTGCACGCACTCCAAGTCGCGGGAAAAAAGACAGGCACCCTCCCATCTGTAAAGTACTTCGTTTTGGACGAAGCAGACGTGCTACTCGATCCTCTATTCCGCGACCAAACCCTGGCCATCTGGAACGCTTGCACAAGCCCGCTGCTGCGGGTCAGTCTCTGGTCAGCCACCATGGGATCCAGCATCGAGGACCTCGCAAAGGCCACCATCACTTCCCGCTGGACATCCCTCGCCGCCCCCTCCTCCACCACCCGGCCCAACCTCGCCCGCCTCGTCGTCGGCCTCAAAGACTCGGCCATCCCCAACATCCACCACCAACTCACCTACGCCGCCACCGAACAAGGCAAGCTCCTCGCCATCCGCCAACTCCTCCACCCCACCGCCCCCTCGTCCTCGTCCTCGACCCCGACCCTCCGCCCGCCCTTCCTCATCTTCACCCAAACCATCCCCCGCGCCCAGGCCCTCCACGCCGAGCTCCAATACGACATACCCCCCGAGGCGGGCGGCTCCGCGCGCATCGCCGTCCTGCACTCGTCGCTCTCGGCGTCGCGCCGCGACGGCGTCATGGCGCGCTTCCGCCGCGGCGACGTGTGGGTGCTCATCACGACGGACCTGCTCGCGCGCGGCGTCGACTTCCGCGGCGTCAACGGCGTCGTCAACTACGACGTGCCGTCGTCGGGCGCCGCGTACGTCCACCGCGTCGGCCGCACCGGGCGCGCCGGCCGCCAAGGCGGCGTCGCCGTCACCCTGTACACCGAGGAGGACGTGCCGTTCGTCAGGAACGTGGCCAACGTCATCAAGGCGAGCGAGGCGCTGAGGAGGGGGGGCACGGCCGCCGCAGCCGAGGGCGAGGGCGCGGAGAAGCAGACGGTCCAGCAGTGGTTGCTGGATGCGTTGCCCACGCCGAGTAAGCGCGATAAGCAGTTGTTGAAGAAGAGGGGCGTCGAGGCGAGGAGGACGGGCGTGGAGAAGGAGGGGGGCAGGGGCAAGTGGCGGACGCAGATTAGTACGAAGCCGGGCTTTGCGAGGAAGATGGAACATAATAGGAAGGCGGCGGTGGAGGCGAGTAGGAAGAGGAAGGAGAGTGGTGGTGGTGGTGGTGGTGGCGGCGGTGAGGAGGAGAGTGAGGGGGAGGAGTTTGGGGGGTTTGATGATTAGGTGGTGGAGTGGGGGAAAGGGGAAAGGCGTGTGGTTGTGGGGAGTGGTCGCCTAGAAAGGATTGGCAGGGAGAGAAGGGTTTGTTAGAAGAAGAAAAAAAGTTGACAGCGTCTTATTTTACCCGTATCAAAATCATAGCGATTGGCGTCTTTGGTGTTCAGCTTTGCATTTTCGGATGAATTCAGCTTGTCTGACGACATTCCTGTGATTGTGTTGAGGTCTCTTGCGATATCTCTCTACTTTCGGAAAGAGGCAGAGTTAGGACGGAGGGCCAGGTTGCCCCTTTCGTGCCCTACGGCACAACACTACCCTTTCCTGCAAGGGGCAGTCAAAGTAAGTGACTGCGTGTCAACAGGTCTTTATGCACAAGGATGTATAGACGATATCTCCAACCACCCATGTAAGCAGGTACAATAGCTCTGAGGATTCAAATGCTTTTTTTGTAACATACTGTGGGGATGCACCAGATCTGCAAGAGGGAGCGAGAGAGGGGAAAACAGGTTTGTAAACGACCTCAACAGAATCCTCTGCAGGCGTGCAGGTCGCCCGCATGTAATGTATGCAAGTCGAGCTCGAGAGAGGAATGAAAAGATAGAGGCACCAGCCGCGTATCTCCCTGTAGTTTGTCGGTTCTTCTACTACTTTGCACGTGAAAACGGGAATAAGATGGGAGGGGTGTGTGAGAGTACGGGAAACCAGATCGCTTGGCGATGGCCCTACGAGCGACACGTAGCCGATTGCTTGCTTTTTTTTTTTATCTCTTCCTTTTCGGCTCTCGTCTACATACATATATGAGGGGTAAATGCAGCTTACATACATGCATTGCATCGGACACGCAACACCGATGCACAACGTTTGAACGCTGGATGGGGGGGGAAATAAGAAGGCTCTAGGCCCCAGCCGGTCATCAACCAATGACGAACTGCATGTTCGGTTCGACGAGCGCAAATGAGGCCGTGGTATTTGTTCCGCCGGCCGCCTTGACGCGCTTTTTCTGAGTAATGCACCTTGATTCCCTTTCTTGGTTGGCTTTCCATGTGGGCACTGGAGATAAGCGCTGGTACGAACCGGCTTGGCCCAAATGTGAACGAAGAAGATGAAGAAGGAGTGATGGTGTCAGGGTGCTTGGGGCTGGCGTGATCTTGGTAAGGGGGACCTTCCGTTTCTGGTTTATCTCTATTGGAGATGAATATCCCGGTATTTTTGCGCGTGGAGACGGATACTATTGCGGTCTAGAAGAGACAATTATGGCTTGATATAGATGTAAGAATGCTCCCATTTGCCGCTATTTGAAACGGCCCAGTTCCTCCTCGAGATCTACTGCAACTCAATTGACCCACTTACATGTTTTACATGGGTAGTGTAATCCTATATCTGGATTTATTTGTACAGTTTGAACTTTAGCATTCAGATCCGGATATCTGCTTCACTCACGCACGAGGAAATATCATTTAAACCTACATTTACGTCGGCATGCTTGCTTCATCTGCCCACGCAAAGGATCGCCGTAGATCAATCTTTCGCAACCCGATATCGGCTTAGATACGGACATGTTGTAAGAGGCTCCTATGCGCGATGAGAAGCGGGCATGTTTCTGGTGGGAGAAAGATTATAGATTAGAGAAAAAGCGCACACGTCAATTTGTCCTAAGCGGGTGCGAGAAGGCGGGGGCGAGAAGGCGGGAGCGAATGCCACGCACTTATTCCGCTGGAGAGGTGGCGGTCACCGCCTTCGCGTGCGCGGTCTTGTGTCTGGAATAGACGGGAAGAGAGCTATATGTAGTAGTTAGTATTACTCTCGGTATCGCCTACCTCGTCGCTCGGACTCGATATCAGAGCAAGCTATCTATTTCGGCTGGTATCGCTTAGGTTTTGTCAACCTCGTGACTAAAGAGGGGTGTGCTTCAGTGAAACCTGGGGAGGACGGAATTATCCGGCAAGCACTGCCTGCACAGAGTATGTTGCATCTAAATGGTTAGGAAGTGCTTTGTAGGAGTTTGGTTTCCTAGATATAAGGCTCTCCGTGTGTAGTCTAGTAGGAGGTAAGTTATAGGATAGTATGCATGCGATAGAGTTAGGGGAGTCAGTAACGAGTTGTTCTATTATGAACAGGTAGAAGTCTAAGCGAGCCAAAGAAAGAACGGAGGTAGTCGTGTGAGAAAGTATACTCTATGCTATTATATTCAAGTCAATTTCCCTCGGTATCGCATGCGTTGCAGAATCTGTGCCAGCATCTTCGAGAGAAGGGTTGGCCCAAGACGGAGACAAGTGTGTCTATCAATGTACTCCTTAATTGACAGCCATTCCGTCGGTTTTCTCGCGTGGGTGTTAGATACGAACGAGCTGTGCCATTAGTCATTGCACTTCGTGTGCTTATCGGACAATGCTACAAGATGGATCTCGGACCCTAGTGGAGAGGACACAGTGAGACGAGGATGACAGAAAGAGTAAGGATTGTTTTGTTAGAAACACGATTGAAATCAATGGATTGACCCTCAAAGGGTGGCTATGGACAGAGGAAACCATCTACGTGGCAACCCTCAATATGTACGTGCTAAACCCCTTTTGGATTAACTCAGGCTGCTTTGTCTAGTTCTCGTTGCTGTCGGGTTCCAACAAGACACACCAGCTTCGTGGATTCTGACCAGGCTCGTACGACCAACAGGCGCAGGCTTGCATGTGCCGCGGCTGAGGTGGGCTGCAAGGATGCTGCATGGCACCCGTACCGCTGACTACGACGTCCGGCCCAGTCCTCCGTCTACTCGGGCCCATGGACTCCACGGACCGGTTGGGCCGTGTTCCTGTCCAAAAGGCCCAAAAGGAGCAGTCGAGGTAATGGCGGTTTGGCAGGGACCAAGGCCCCCTTCTCGTAAGTGCTGGCAGCCACGTCGGTGGTTTGATTCATTCTGCCATGGATACGTCCAGACGTCCGAGACACGGTCCACTTAGGCGCGTATACGAAGACTAAGTGAGGAGAGAGGCCCAGAACACTCCAGACCGACGACGGCATCTCCTGATCGTTCTCCGGACAGTGAGACTCCGGGGCTGCGGATGGCCATCCGGGGGCGTATCCATCCAGTTGCCGGCTTGATGGTGGAGAGTCAGTATGCAAGTGATTCACCGACAAAAGCCACAATCCGTGTTTCTGGGGTCACAGCAGCCGGACAAGCGGGTGCAGTCATACTACGTAGAGGTCAGGGGTCAGGTGGGCAAAAGGACGAGCAGGACCAGGTCCAAGAATGAGCAAAAGGAATTGGCCCAGCATGATCTGGAGCAAAAGAAGAGGGTATACTGGTCACTACGAGGGTCGAACTCGCGACCTTGGCGTTATCTTTTGAGACGTCTGGGGAGGACTGCCAATATTAGCACCACGCTCTAACCAACTGAGCTAAGCGACCTCCGGCATCAAGATCAGGTGATTGACCTCTGCGATGGGGCAGGGCTCGACCAGGTGGGAAGATATCGATTGCGAACGCGTCGAAAAGACGTGTTGACGAAGAGTCCAAGCAGATGGGGATGTTGAGCGAAAGATGGTGTAAAATTTTACTCTGGTCGACTAGTGTTTCCCGATTGGGACTAGCGCTGTAGTGAACGGATCGGGCTGCCAGAGTTGCCAGATTGAGGATGGAGCGCGTGGTACTACGTAAGAGCGGCAGTGGCGGAGATCAGCGCATGATCGAAGGACTCGGGACCCTACTTTGAATGATGACGAGGGCGAGAGGACACGAGCGTCAGCAGGATGCTCGCCGTCTGTGGGAAAGCCATGCAGAAACGTCTCGAACCCGCGATGGTCGGCTGAATCGGACGCTGAGGTGTGAACGGGCAGAGATGGGGAAGCAGGATGTCAGTTGGCAGTAGAGGCTCACGACGCGAGGCGGCTGCCAAGACGCGACGCGATGCGGCGGGGTGGTTTAGGGTTCGAGAGGGAAGACAAGTGTCAGCAGCTGATGATGATTGAGCCCTCGGTCGTCATCTTGAGGGCAGCGGTGGTAGGGCTGAGAGGGCGGCCAGACCAGTCCACTGCGACGTTGATCGCGGATCAGCATGGGAGGGAACGGCGGCGTAGGGCGGAGCGGAGGGCGGAGTAGGCGAGCGAGGTGCGGCGGTGGTGGCACAGTTGCGGTCCATGGTAGCGTGGAAGCCGACGTTACATGGCTGTGCGCCCGCTGCTATTTTCAGCACAGCCTTCCTCCACCCACACCACCCCAAGCCACCACGCACCTGCATCCTATCCGCCGTCGCCCTCGCCGCGCATGCGTCTCGTAAGGCTCGTACTACCCGCCCGATGCTCTACCTATGGCGTCCGTATGAGCCGAGTCTCCACCGGCGTTCCGCGGAACAGCACCGTAGGATGACACGGGTTCCATTTTTGGCAGTATGCTCGCCGCTCAGCGGGCAGGGCCACTATCACCGGCTTCAACTGTCGCTCAGCAGAGCATACATATAGCCGTCTGTCTGTCGCCCGGTAGCTGTTTTCTCTCCATCACAATCTTAATCACTACACTAATCAAGGCCCCGAGCCGACATTCGCTATACAACTTTTCCTTGCTCCCTTCGCTAGAGCCCCGAGAGCCAATCACCATTTCAATCTTCAGAATAATCTTGCACACTTTTCATAATGCACGCCCTCTCAATCGCCTTCACTGCCTTCGTTGGTGCTGCTGCTGCCAGCGTCAATGGTCCCTGGCAGAGCCACAGCTCCTGGGGTACCGCTGCCTCCAGCGACGTTACCACCCCTACCCCTAGTCTCTCCGGGAGCAGCGCCCTCCCATCAGGCACTGGATCCGTCAAGCCCAGCGGCACCGGCGGCTACGGCACTACTGAGACGGCCACCATGACCACCTTTACTACAGTCACCACTTGCCCTGTTACTTCGACCAAGACCGACCACGGATCCACCTACATCACCACCTCCTTGACCACCTCGACCATAACCGTCACCTCTTGCAAGGCCGGCTGCCACCACTCGACCGCTGCTCCCAACTCGACCTACGTCCAGCCGACCGACAAGCCCACCACCGCGCCGAATGGCACCTACGTCCCCTCGGGCAAGCCCACCACCCTCCCGACCGACAAGCCCACCACCCTCCCCACCGGCAAGATCACCGACAAGCCTACCACCGCCCCCACCGTGAAGCCGACAACCTCCGAGTACGCCCCCGGCACCACCCCGTTCGTCACCACCAAGATCTACCCCACCACCATCATCGACACCATCACCTCCTTCGTCCCTTGCTCCACCCCCGTCGGCCACCAGGGCACCAGCACCTGGTACTCCACCTGGCTGACGCCCACCTACATCCCCCACACCACCGTCTCCGACTGCACCACCGTGACGACCCTGCTCCCCGCCCCGACCGGCAGCAACAACGGCGGCGGCAACAGCGACGTCTGCCCCCCAGCCATCACCGTCACCCTCGCCCCCAACGGCTCCCCCGTCCCCGTCCCCACCGTGACCGCCTACGTCACCGTCAGCATCGGCCACGACGGCAAGCCCGTCACCGTCTCCGGCCCCGTCGTCACTCAGACTGGTGGTAGTCAGACGCATGAGGGCGGCGCGGCTTCTTCCAGTACCGGCAACCAGGGCCCTAACCCGACGAGCAAGCCGCACTGGGGAAGCACGACGACGACGACCGAGGGATCCGCCGGGCCTACGGGTACGGGAAGCCCGTCTGCTGGCGTGGGGAGGAAGTGGTAGGTAGATGTGATGAGGATTGGGGTGGGGGGAAGGATTATGTATAGATTCGTTTAATTGGCCTGGGGTGCCGGGTCGCTACGTTCTTTTCAGCGAGTTTTTTTTTTAACGACAAAAAAGGCATTGGGATGGCCTGTTGCATTCTTTAGCTTGGTTGGGATATCTGCGCATCTGCGCCTTTTAAGCGTTGGATTGGTCACGCTCCTTTCTGGTCATTTATTAGCGCGAATGTCGACTTACACTTGCATAGCAAGCTTGGCGTTGGTGAAAACATCATACTGGATGTTATTATAACTCTTTTGATTCCTTCGGTTGAGAAACATGTTTGAAGATGGTTTTCTGGCTTTCTCTTATTCAGACATGATATTTAACTACTTACATAAGTAAGCTAAGATATCGCTACAAGATATAGGAAGACTTAATTCTTTACGACCTACCGTAAAATCGACAGTTACCGCCAACGACAGCAGCCAGCAATCCTCTCCTGCAAATAGCGAGTATATCAATAGTGATAGAAATCATATTAGTAGGTTTTAAACACGCATATGTAGGATGACAAACTCTGAACAGAAAAGTAAAACCCGCAGGCATCAACTAATATTGATAACTACAGTAGAGCTGAACATAATATCTACGCTTTCATCTCTACATACAAAAAAAAAGCCGGCCGTTTTATTCACATATACAGAGAATACAGAGATGTGGTATCTTTACACAAGACGAGAGACAGAGAGAGAAAGAGAGATAGAGAGAGAGAGAATGCCACCTTCCTTCCTTCCTTCCGTTTCTTTTTTTCCCGCTTCCCAACCCACACCAACAACCACCTTTATGTCCCTTCTTCTACCGGACTGTCTTCATCCGCTTCTTTCATTCCATTGCTTGTTTCCTTTCTTGTCTGTCCGCCCATTCTAATATCCGTTGATTTTATTTTTATTTTCTCTTTTTGATATCCCCTTGTTTCCCATGTTTCTTTACACGCTATGCCTCCGCTCGACACCCTTATCCAGCCCCTTTGCCAGCGCATACAGCGCGTCGAGGTTCGGCGTGGCGACGCCCTTTTGCTCCGCGATCTTGATGGCGTTGCCGACGAGGGCCTCGACCTCGAGCGGGCGGCCGGCCTTGACGTCGGCCAGCATGCTGCCGCCGCCGGCGCGCATGGCCTCGGCGGCGCTGCCGGTCTGGGACTGGGCGCGGGCGAGCTGGTGGCGGGCCTCGTCGTCGGTGATTTCGGCGTAGCCGCAGGCCTGGGCGATCTTGACAATCTCCTGCATGACGTTCCACACGAAGTCGGGGCCGTATGACTGTTGTTGTTGGTCCGGGGGGAAGGGCGAGGCGGCGGCGACGGCGGCGAGGACGACGGCGGGGTCCCAGGTGGCGGCGTTGACGAGCATCTTGCTCCAGCGGCGCGGCTGGATGTCGTCGTAGACGAGGATGGTGGCGCCGCCGCGCTGGACGAGCTCCATGAACTCGCCGAGCTGGGTGGCCTCGGCGACCGAGGTGGCGGGGAAGGCGCCCACCTCGAGGCGCTCGAGGTTGCCCATGCGGACGCAGCCGGGGCTGGGCTGGGTGGCGGGCAGGTAGACGACGCCGGAGAGGATGGGGTTGCGCGGGAAGGCGTCGTGCCACTCCTGCTCGATGCCGATGCCGTTCTGGACGAGCACGACGGCGGTGCGCGGGCTGGCGACGGCGGGGGCGACGAGCGACGGGGTGCTGGGCTCGGCGCCGGGGAAGGCCTTGCTGCACACGAGGATGAAGTCCCACGGGGCGTCGACGGGCGGCGCGGCGACGTGGTCGACGACGTGCGGGCGCACGCGCAGGGCGTGGCCGAAGACGTCGCTGTCGAGCTGGAAGCCGTGCTCGCGGACGTGCTCGTAGTTGCTGCGGCACACGCAGGTGACTTGGGCGCCGGCGCGCGTCAGCACCCAGGCGTAGACGGAGCCGATGGCGCCGGCGCCGAAGATGAGGACGCGGGCCATGAGGGGGAGGAGGGATGGATGGGGGTGGGCAAGGGGCAGCGCGGTGTCGGCCGGCTCAGTCGGGGTCTTAATGTCATGGTCTGGCGGCGGAGGAGTGCGCAGGAAGAAAGAAAATCAGGCTTTGATGCGTGTCAGGGGTGATGGGTGTCGGTGTGAGTCGCGTCCGGCTGGCTGCGCGGGTGGGGCGGGCAGATCTGGAGTGCGCGCCAGGCGGGCGCTGCCGTGTCTGCCGCCGCTAAAAAAGCTCCTTGCGGCCAGCTGCGCCTGCTAATCCGCCCCGAACCGGTGTATTTTGCTGCCGCTTTGCTGCCGCCTCGCTGCCGCGGACCAGGGCCGAGGCTCAGGGTCCCGCCGCGTCCAAGGAGGCGGTCCTGCGCGCCCTCACGCCTGACTCTCTCCGTCGCCGCCCAGTCCCCACTCGACTCCCGCCCCGGCTGCCGCGCGCCCTCAGCCAGACGCCCGCTGCCCCGTTCCGCGCGCCCCGGCCGGCTGCTGCTCGCCAGCGGCTGCCCGCCCGCCGTGCCGCGCCCAAGCCCGCCCAAGCCCGACAGACCTGCCCCCCTGGCGCGCCCCGGCACGCCCTGGCACGCCCTGGCACGCCTGTTTCAGCTGCGGGCAGATCATCGACACCAAACCCACGGCGCTGCCACCGACCCAAGTGGGCCATCCCAATCCCGCCCCAATCGCGCCCGCTGCCACACCCGCCGCCCGGAGGAACATCCGCCGCCCCTCGTGCTTCTCTCCGCATTGTCCAGCATCCGTATATCAACACCCATGCCCCCTCAACCCGCTGTGCCTCACTCGCCCGTCGGCCGTTTGCTGAATCTAGCCAAAGCGTGCCGTCTCGCCGCCGTCTTAGTCGCGCGGCCCGCCCGCGCGTCCCGCCCGCGCGTGCTGCAGCCGTATGGCGGCATGGCCGCCCGGCGCTGCTGTTGTATTGTTGTCCCGCCCGCCGGCTCCACAGCATCCTCCTCTCCCACTAGCTAGCTCCCTCCCCGGCACCGCCCTGCTGGACCCCTTCAGACCGCCGCTCCCCGATGCCGCTTTCATTGTTCGGAACAGTCGGCGCCTGCTTCTCCCGTTCGAGCCGCGCCCCCCCGTTCGAGTATCGCCGCGAATTTCCTCTTTGGTGCTGCCGCCACATGCGGAAGGGAGCGACAATGAGAGAAGAAGCCTTGCTTTGTCCTCCTCTCGCCGAGCGCCCGCAACCGCACGAGGCCACCACAATGGGCCTTGTTCTGCCGCGCCTGTCCTTCATTTGCCATGTTCTTGCGAGAATGGGGGGGTGGTCAGCTCTGCCACTTATAGTCGGACCCGCACTTCACACGCTGGCGTGATGGTTCCGCTCCCTGTTCAGCTGGGGCACGACGACTTGCACATCCTTCTCGGACAGCTGGACCGTTCTTGTACGCTCATTTGGTGGCATATTTCCGGCCTGGTGGTGTGCTCACGAGACACACCAACACTCGCTCACAGCCACCATGTCGTCCGCTCCGGAACTGCAACCGCACTTCCCTCTCCGGGCCCAGCCGCTGCCCAGGGGATCGCCGATCGGCGGCCGCGAGCTCTACAGACACGCCGTCAGAGAGTTTTTGAGGCACGAGATTGGTCAAGGGCTCCGAGACCGACATCGGCTGGCCCGCCACAGCGAATGTGAGTGAATGAGAAAGAGCCGAGGGCGCCAACATGATTCAGGACACGGCATAAAAGCTGTGCACAGCATGGGTTCCGTGCCGGGGACAGTGAGAGGGATTTGTGCTGACGAGCGGGACCGGCACTGACCGCATTTCCAGCACAATGGGACAGAGCTAGTGACAACAAGTGGAAGGTGCTTCCTTCAATCATCAGACGCCGCTGGGAAGCCGAATCACGCCGGCTGTGGCCTCGCCGAGGGGATGATCCTTCGGTGCGCACCGAGCCAATGGATGTGTTTTGCAATGCCGACGAGATATACTATGTCAGAGGCAGGGTGCGCCCCAGAAAGACGCAGAAACTCGATTGGCCCGAGGGTCAGTTGCCGGAGAAAAGGGGCTGGCCGTGTTCCGGCCTGAGGGCGCAAGTGTGGCTGATTAAGTGTGCGTACCAGAGTATATTCGCGAACGCTACCAGCCCGTGTACGACGCACTTGGAAGTACAGCGACCATCACGGGTGGTAGACCTCGCTCTGTGAAGACTGCATCTGCCCCGAAGACTCCCTCGACACACTCGAACCGTGGCACTGCAAGCCAGGGCCCTGCAAACTCGAACAATGACCCCGGACTCCCGCTCCTATCGCTCGGCAAAGCACCCTTCATCAACGAAACGTACAAAATCGACCACTCGCGGGGATGGGACCCTCCCAGAGACACTTGGCTGGCGGATCTGCCCATGTTTTACGGTGCTGCCGACAACGGTCTGCAGTGGCACGCGCCGAGCAATGCTGAAGAACGAGGCGACGCTTTGAATTTGCACGAGGCTGTTAGAGACGGCAGTAGCAGGGGCAAGTGGACATGGCACAAGCAACTGGGCCAGGGCACTTTCGGAAAAGCTATGCTTTATCGATGGGCCGATGATCAGGGCAACATTCTTGGTGTAAGTGGTTGTCATTTTGTCATTGGGAGACGTCTGTTGCCTTCCTTTGTTTTTCTTTCACCTGTGCAGGCATCTGCGAAGGGAGGGATGGGTCCAAGTTATGCTTTTCTTTGTACTCAAAACGGCCGAGACCGGCATCTCACTTCGTCATCGAAAAGTATTGAATGTATTACTGACGATTGGCCCTTTGCGACATAGCGTGTGGTTGTCAAGAGAGACTTGCAACAGTCCCAATATGAGGAGCGACGACATTTCCGATCTTTGCGCGACGCGGGAGTGGATAGCAAATACATCGTAAAATACCTCGGCGAGAACGCTCGCAAAAAGGAATTGGGACGTACATATTTGGAGTTCGCTCCTTACGGCACCTTGCACGACCTATATGAGTACTACGAGCAACACGAGTAGGTTGGAGTGAACGCATTCTCCAAGACGACCGAGATTAACTGTATACTGCAGCGTCATGATTCCGGAACCATTTCTTTGGTATCTGCTCCGCTGTCTTGCAGAGGCAGCAGTCGCACTGGAAGATCCCGTGCCGCCGCATAAGAAGGCCATGTTCCATTTTGACCTCAAGCCCCAGAATATATTGCTCAATCATGCCGACGTCTCCGCCACCTCTCATCACTGGCACCAGAACTATCCGGTAGTGCAGATGGCTGATTTCGGCGGCGTCTGCGAGTATCCCGAGCCAGGTGAACCGGACACGGCCATACGGGGAGGAGGTACACCGCATTGGATGCCATGGGTGAGTCAAGTTCCCTCCCAATACAACAGATAGGACCATGGCCACCACGCCAAGCCCACAAGCATACTTTCCCACTACATCGCTCGCGAACTAAAAACTCGATAGCACTGACAACTTCATCAGGAACTCCTCCAACAAGATGACCAGCTCGAATGCAACGACTACCGCACCACCACTTTCCCAACGTACCGCCCCGTCCCGGGCATTCCCGGACCCAAGCCCGCCCTCCCCGTCGACCACCCCTGCCGCTCCTGGACCAGCATATGGCAAATCGGGCTCGTCCTCTACACCGGCATGCGGCTGCCACCGCACGCCCAGCCCGAAACCCAACCCTACGTGATGCCCGCCCAGAACCCCAGCATCCACACCTCCCTCTCCGCCTGGCTCGACGAGTGCTACAAGCTCGTGCGGCACGACTTCCCGCGCCGCCACCACCGCCGCAACCGCGACGACTCGAACCTACCCATCCCAGCCATCGACGCGCTGGCCGCGCACTTCTGTCTCCCTCCCACAAAAACAGCAACAGCAACAGCAACAGCAACAACCGCCACCCCGCCCGCCCGCCCCAGCAAGAAGCAGAAAAAACCCACCCCATCCCTCGACCCCGCCATGGACGCCCTCCCTCCTCCGCGCATACCAGCAGCCCAGCACCGGCCCATCGTCGTCGTCATCGTCGTCGTCTCGGGCCTCATACCTCCCCCGCACCGCCCTCTCCCCGCACTACTCCCCCCGCCTCGTCGAAACCGTCTTCCGCTGCCTCGAGCCGCTCCCCGCCGACCGCCCCTCCCCGCCCGCCCTCCTCGCCGAGGCGCGCGACGCGTGCGCGGCGGGCTGCGAGAGGTGGTGGCCGTCCCAGCCGCCGCTGTCGTCGTTGTCGTTGTCGTCGCCGGGCGCGGAGAGGCCGAGGCCGAGGCCGCTGGTGTTGGGCGAGGACAAGTATCCGGTTGGGCGGGCGGTGTTGAATGATGTTTATACGTACGGATAGGGTGGCTGGTGGGTGTGAGAGGTGGCCGGTGGGTGGCTGCTGAGGCGGGAGGAGAGGGCGGGGCGGGTGAGGGAGATTGGGGGGAAGGCTTGAGTGACGGAGTTGGGGGGAGGGGGTTAATGGGCGGGTGGGGGTTTTTGTTGGCTTGCTTTGGCTTGCTTTTGCTTGGGGTACTGGTTTGGGCGGTGATTGGGGGGTTTTGTTTTCTTTTGATGAAGGAAAGTTTTGGGTTTGTAGGATATGTGGAGAAGGATGACACAGGCGCCACTGATGAAGTTGGATGTTCTGAAAGTCGTTGCCGGTTGATGTGCTTCCCCATTCCCGTCATGCACGTTGCAACCCCACACCTTTCAACGCCAGACTGCGCACATAGCCTCTACGATGTGCGCCATCAGCATTGCCTCATTCCGGGGATCCACAAACCACAAAGACGCTGACAAACGCAACAGCTGCTTGCACGTAGGCAACTGCGAAGTGGCAGTATGCGATCTGTGCCAGTGCTGCCTGTGGCGCAGCCCAGCGCAGCCTAGTTGCTGCCTGGCCTGCATCCTTCCATAAAACCATTTCTCCCCCACCCCTTCTCAATTCATCCATTCAGTTGCTCATCCACCATGTCCGGCGACATGCCCAAGCAGGAGTTTCTCATCGACGACTTGCCCACGACTTCGGTCACCATTTACCCGTCTCGCGCCCACGTCGTGCGTGATATCGCCGACGTCAAGCTCCAGCCCGGCCTCAATGAGGTAACCATCTACGGCATCACGCCCGCTGCCGACGAGCATTCCGTGCAGCTCGACGGCCATGGCGCTGCCACCATCACCGACATGAGCGTCGAGCTCGTCGCCAACCGCGAGAGGTTCGCCGATCACTTCTCCAGCGACGACTCGGATTCGGATTCTGGGGACCATGCCAGCGACGGCGAGTGGAAGAGTGGTCATCTCAATGCCCTGGCTAGCGAGCTGAGGCGGTTGAAGGGGGAGCTCGAGGATGCGCGCGAGAGGCAGAGCTCGGCCAACGACCAGATGCGCGTGCTCAATGCCTTTATGGAGACTATCAATGCGAAGCACAACGAGCCTGCAGATGCTTCCAAGGCTATTGCTACCTATGGTAGTGACAGAGCACGTCTTCATGCGCAGTGGGCGCTTGCAAAGGACGAGATTGAGAAGTCGGAGAAGAACATCAGGAAGAAGGAAGCGAATTTCCAGAAAGCGACGAAGGAAGAGCGCAAGTGCAAGAAGAAGAAAGCGGAAGAGAAGCAGAAGAAGAAGGCTCAACGGCGGCGAGAGAGGAAGCATGTGCGAGACGAGAAGGCCAAGTTCTGGCCGAGGAAGCTCTACTGCGTCAAGCTGACTCTGGAAGCCCCCGTGGATACTCCCATGTCGTCCAGGCGGAGCTCGCTCGACTCCACCGACGAGAAAGCTCCATTCAGTTTTTCGGAGAAAACGGTGCGCCTCTCGCTGTCGTACGTGGTCCGCGAAGCGTCTTGGTCTCCGCGGTACAACGTCAGCATCTCATCTCTGGACAAGACCGCAACCATCATCTACAACGCCGAGTTCAGCAACAAGACATCCGAGACATGGAAGGACGCCAAGATCACTCTTTCCACTTCTCAGACCTCTTACTCGGGGCTTGATGACAAGGTCCCCGAACTCCGACCGTGGCCCATCTTCCTAAGGGACAGGCACGCATACGACGAGGACGAGCATCTCTGGGATACCAAGCTTAGCCCGCAGGAGAACTTGGCTGGCGGTAGCTTCATCTCCCATGGCCATAGCCAAGACCACTTCAACCGATATGAGGTTTTCGGTCCCGAGCGCGCCGGCCTCTTTGAAAACTTGACCGTCTCTAGATCAACACATCAAAGCCGGCCGCCCCCACCCCCACCCCCAACTTGGAAGCCTACCTTTGGAGCTCCGTCCCAACTTGGCTCTGCATCTGGTGGTAGTCTATTTAACAATCCCGGCAGAGGCTTCGGCAGCAGCAACGCTGGCCCAACTATGACTGCTTTTGGCTCAGCAGCGCCTTCTGCCGGCAACACCAATTCCGGAACCGAGCAACCCCCAGCCACGGGAGGGCTATTTGGCAACAGTAATAACGCGCAACCCGCGCAAGGAGGAGGCGTTTTTGGCGGCGGCAGTAACAACAACAACGCGCAACCATCGCAAACAGGAGGATTATTCGGCAGCAGCAACAACAACAACACCGCGACCAGCAGCGGCAGTCTATTCGGCAACACCACCACCACCAACAACAACGCCCAGCCACCACCAACCGCCGGCAGCCTCTTCGGCCGCAGCGCCGCCGCCGCCGCCGCCCCGCAACCCACCACCAACCCCCCAGCCGCTCACGCCCACCCCGACACCCTCCACCAAGACCCCACCTGGGAAGACTCGGGCATGACAACCGCCTACGACCTCCCGGGCACACGCACCCTCGCCCCCTCTCTCCTCTCCCACCGCCACAAGCTCGCAACCCTCCACATCCCCTCCATCACCCTCTCCCACCTCGCCATCCCCAAGCTCCGCAAAGGCGCCTTCCTCCGCGCCGAGCTGCGCAACCCCCCCACCACAAACACCAGCGGCGGCCTCACCCTCCTCGCCGGCGCCGCCGCCCTCACCCTCGACGGCACCTTCCTCGGCAGCAGCAGCACCACCACCGCCTCGTCGTCGTCATCGTCGTCGTCGTCGTCGTCATCGCTTCTCCTCCCGCGCACCGCTCCCGGCGAGACGTTCTCCCTCGACCTCGGCGTCGATCCGGGCGTGCACGTGGCGTACGCGCCCGCGGCGCTGCTGCGCGGCGCCGACGGCCAGCCGGCAGCGGGGCTGTTTGCGGGTGTCGGCTTGCAGCGCGAGGCGGTGGATCGGTACGCGCGGTGCGCGACGCTGACGAACGCGCGGGCGGGGCGGGTGAAGGTGTGCGTGAGGGATCAGGTGCCGGTGTCGGAGATGGAGAGGTTGAGGGTCGAGGTTTTGGTGCCGAGGGGGCTGTGGAGGGGTGGCGGGAAGGTGGTGGCGGGGGAGGTGGCGGAGGGGGAGGTGGCGGAGGAGGGGGGAGGGAGGTGGGGGCAGGCGACGGCGGAGATGAAGGAGGGGAATGTGGTGGAGTGGACGGTCGAGTTGGAGGGGGGGAGGAGCTGTAGGTTGCCGCTTGAGTGGGAGGTCAGGATGCCGGGGGATAAGAGGATTGCGTTTGCGTAGTGGTGGGGCACGATGGGAGGGTTTTGGGATGGAGAGGGGAATTTTGATGGTTGGAGACTTTTGGGATAGAGAGAAGGAAAAGGACGAAATAACCGAGCCAGGGTCTGTAGATAGGTATATAGTATGAATATAGGAAATAACCGTCAAGCATTGATTTTTTCGCCATGTATAAGGGAGAAATATTCTCCGCCGATGCATAGATCTTGTCTTTCGTGTATGCTGTGGAGGTATGCTTGGATCTTCTGCGCACCATTCAATTGCTTGAAACGACTGACCAGATACTCTGGCGAAGCTGCAAGTTGGACGGGAAAGATAAGGTTTGCGATCAGTTTGAGGATTGCGGAGAATAAAATCGAAGATCGAGATCGACGTGCTAAACCGGAAACGCGGCTGAGCTTAAGACAGCTGACGCAGCCGCGACAGGACGCCTTACCTAGCTAGCTCCGCGGCCCACTTGAAACCCACGGGTCAGGAGTATCAGCCTCTTCCAGATGAGTGCATGCGCAGTGCGAAGTCAAATGGTGAATGGATCTCTGCCGGCATTATATCTGACCCTGGGTATATCGATGCGTCCGAATTTGATCGGCTTACGCACTTCATCCACGCATTCACGATAGCAAATCTACCCCACAGATGCAGATCTTGGCCACTTCAGTCTCCATCTACACCACATAGGCTTAGATCATACGCGTACGCAGAAAGGTCAATGGGGCCTCGGCGTAAGGGCGGCCTTTGCAGAAGGCATGATTGGGCTCTCGGTCCAGGTGTCCACTCAGGAACGGCGGATTTGGTGAGAAGTTCCTGGTAATAGAGACCAAGGCCTTGAGCCGCACAATCAGAAGTTTGAGGACGTTGAGGTATAAAGTCATTTTCCCCCGACATCTCTTGGCTTTACCATCGGCACTCTCGCTCCCGTTTTTCACTGTTGTCTCTCATTCTTCGTCCAATTTTTGGTTCTGCTTGGGCTCGAAGGTAGCCACAATGGGCATTCTCAAGTGGACAGTCGTCACTCTTTTTGCGTCCGCCATTGACTTGGCCGCCGGTTCTCCGCTGGCAAAGCGTAATGGAACATGTACCACCAAAAACCAGCGCAAATCATGGTAAGAAGCTACAAGCGAACTCGGAACGACACCGGGCTGAAACAGTCGCCCAGGAACAATCTCAGTGATAGCGAGAAAGCGGCGTACATTGACGCTGAGCTTTGCCTGATGTCGTCTCCGACAAAGCTCGACATTGAAGGCGCCCAGAACAGATGGGACGAGCTGATGTATAGCCACATCGTCCAGTCCAACATCATCCACGACGTGGTACGTATATCCCAACCACCTCCCTCCAGCGCTACTGACCCAACAAACCATAGGGCGCCTTCCTCCCCTGGCACCGGCTCTACATGCGCGCCCACGAGCTCCTCCTCCAAACCGAATGCAACTACACGGGCGCGCAGCCGTACTGGGAAGAATCCCTCGACGTCACCTCGCTCAACACGTCCTCCGTCTTCGACCCGGCCACGGGCTTCGGCGGCGACGGCGCGGGCGACTCGGGCTGCGTGGCCGACGGCCCGTTCGCGAACCTCACGCTGCACATCAACCAGACGTCGAGCGCCGCCAACTACTGCCTCGCCCGCAGCCTCGACAGCGCCAACTTCCAGAAGGCGAACACGACTTACATCGACGCCTGCTACGCGTCCGCCGACTACGACGAGGCCTTCCTGTGCTACAAGAGCAGCCCGCACACCGCGGGGCACGCCGGCGTCGGCGGCACCATGCTGGATGTCGTGTCCAGCCCCGGCGACGTGAGTTTGATCATTTTGCCCTCACACCCTGACGTGAAAATGATGCCCCGCAGCTAACACCGCAGGTCCCCAGCCCCTGTTCTTCCTCCACCACACCAACCTCGACCGCCTGTGGTGGCTGTGGCAGAGCGCGAACCTGACGGCTCGCCTCACCGACATGACCGGACGGAACGTCCCGCTCACGACTTACCTGGAGCAGAACGATTTCGAGTACCCCGGTGCCGATATCCTCAACTACGATGGCGACCCAGCCAATGTCACTACCTTGAACCACAACCTCTGGATGGTGGGCATCATTCCGAATGCGACCATTGCCGAGGTCATGGATTTGGGGGGCGACTTGATTTGTGCCGAGTATGTTTGATTTTTGGGCTCCGTGTGGCTGTGGTACGTGTTGTTGGTTTCTGCGTGGTTGGGGATTGTGTGATTGAGGCCGGAATGATGACGAGCGAGGAAATGGCTGGGAAGGCAGAATGGGGGGGCTCGGCGTTGGGGCGTATTGTGGTGAGGGGGACTGGCGGGAAGAATTCAATAGCGTAGGCAGGTAATGTTGTTCTTCTGGTCTAGATGATGAAAGGTGCTGCTTCTCGCCTGATGAGGGAAGGTAATCTATGTACGTGGATGCGGCTAACGTGTTGTCACTGTTGCATAGCAGTGCCGTTTTACTAAATCGACCGCTGCAGCAGAGCCGCTGAGCTTCCAGAGCAAGACGCACGTAGTGACGCTGTGGAACGTAAGAAGGGATAGTTTCCCACTGTCGCCTGCCACCCGAACCGCCCTACTTAAATTAACCATTTGGACAAGGCCAAGTATTTAAGAAAACAATACACCCGCCTTGTGTGGTTTGTACACTGACTTTTGTGTATATGGTGTGATGTGTAGTTCGCTAGACCAAAGCGGCCACAGAGGGTCGCAAGTGAGGGAGAATTTCAGCGCGGTGATATTCCTCAAAAGTTTTCTCCAATCTTATCGAACTGTTAAAGTACGATATATACCGACAGTTGTTGAGGACGGCAGTCTCGTAAAGCAAAGAAGGCAGATCAAATAGTGCAGGTTGCCATACTATTCGAGGACTACCTAGGAGGAAACTGTCGCCCACCTTCACCCCACTCGTCTGTTTTTATTCCCTTTTTGGAGGTGCCGTCAACTGAATAGGGAAAACACCACTGTCACCGTATAATTAAGTAGGCGCTACCGAGTATTATGGCGGCCATCCCTGTAAGCCTATCGGCATTCTTGCACCTTTACTTATTACTAGTATTAAATCAAGCGTTTACATTGGCACTACTTAATTACATGTTACACCTTCGGGCTTAAAGAATAATATAAGCATTTATTGTTTCAGTGAACTTTAGAGACGTATTTTTAACATTGCATAGAGTGGCCTCAGCGACCCCCAACATCCCGGAGCTCAACCAGGGTCAAGGATCCAACAGTGGAAAGCAATCCAATAAATGATAGGAAATGGTATCATCACAGCGGTGTTATTAGGCATCATCCATGAAACAACAGTGAGCGCCCGTCAACGAGTTATCTACGATGCTCAAAGTCGTCAACGTTCGTAAGCGAAGATAATGAAGGCGAAGTAAAGGATACTGGAGTGGTCTCTTGACAAATTACCTGGCGGTCGATGCGAGGACTGAGGATCAAGCCTTTTAATACTCATTAAAGTGTGTGCACTTCCGTCCTAGAGGTAGCCTTGAAAAAACCCCCGTTCTATTTATGCATTCAATACGTATTCAGACACACATGAAACTCCTGTAATCAGAGCAGTGTGCCAATCTTGGCAAGGGCAACGCGTCCCGCATGCATCATTGTCTGACGCTGATTATCACGCAAGTCTCGCTTCTACAACGTCGTACGTGACCAGCACGGCGCCAGTTGCACAGCCGATAAGGCGGTTGAGATATATCCAACCCCGCACTGTCGATCCATGCCGCAACCGCCCCAACACCCCGCGTCCGGGAACTAGTTATCTCCGTCGGACATGAGCAGGCAGCCGAAGGAATTCACAATACCGATAAGGGTTTCGTGAAGGCATCCAATATAAGTGTGTCGTTCGCAGAATGAGGCGCGAAAATCAGGCTACACTATATTTTCTGACCGCCAGAGCGCGTCGAGAAACATTCCGAACAGCAAGGCTTGAATGGGCTGCCTTGCATCACATGTGTACGACGAAAGTGCGTGTAAGGCGTAATTACAACACTCGGTGTGGGGGCGGCATTCATTCATTGACCCTTCCGTCATCTGCAAGGCTGGATGGGGCTGCATGGCTACGTAGTCCTTTCTGATTCACCGTATCCACCTGGAATCGATCACACTTCCGAGAAACTAACAAATTACATCGACTTGGTACAATAGGCACCACGGAGGCAACCACCGTTGCCTTAGACGCGAGAGGTGTGGGTGTCCACCACCATGGAAGAGGGGTGCGCAGATGACCACGCACATATGGCTTCAGCCCAAAGGCCATGATTGGAACCCGGGTTTTCCCAGTGTTTCACAGTTTTTAGTTGGTCAAGCCAACCGACTCACAGCCTCAGCGATCTTGTCGACACGCGCCCAAGGGAAAGCAATGCGGCCCTCTGACTACCCGAGCCTTGCCTCACTTCATTGTTCCTTTGCTCATCGCAGAGATATATTCTACGTACTCTTTGCGTTGGTCTGGCATACACCGGCGCGATGAGCTACCATTATCCGCAAGCACCCGGATTTTTCAAAGAGAATCCCGGGGACCAGCAAAGGGCGAGACAAGGGCGCGAAGCAGGTGTACGGCACCGAAATTCAGTCATCGAACGAACGGCGCTAACATGGAGAAGAGCGCAGAGGATAACACAGCATACTCTAACGTCCCAGAAAAGCCAACGGCCAAACCTGTTAGTGGATCTTTCTACTCGAATCATGACAGGAACCATGAGCTAATGGCCAGCTTGCAGTTCCCCAAACCTCCCTCAAGTGGCAGCACGCAGTCTAGCCGGACTGCAACAGCTCATCAGGCGTATCAAGTTGCACAAACGCCGGCAGGTTTCACCGGCTACAACCCACCGTCGTCCGAAGGTCAAGCAATCTCTCCAGAAACAACACCGCAACAGCAACGGCCGCAACGGCAGGCGGACACAGCTCCACAAGAGCGATATACACCGAGAACGTATGCTCAAGGCTCCAACAGTTCAAATTCATCGGGAGTGATGGAGCAGCAACAATCAGGAACGAACTCAACATGGACTTGGGACCCAGCCAACCAAAGATATTACCGTTATGGCCCAGCTGGTAAGTTCAAGGAAGGCTTTTATCGCTCAATAGCTAACAAGACCAGGCGAGGTCATATGGAACTAGTAAAGGCGCCTGCCATGTACATTTTGAGCATCTGATTCCAACGGCGCACGCTGATTGCTCGGTTTTCTAGTTTACAACGAGGCGGACGGATTTCTTTACTAGGCTTCTGTTGAAACAAGGATGACGGAGAAACTGAGCCGTGTGATGTTTTCATTCTTTTATTTGAGGCTGTAGAATATACGCTGTTCTGTGATTGTGGGGACCAATCCAATAACTGGGTCAATTAATCTAACGAGGCTGCGAGGCTCGCTGCATTGTCTTGTTGCAGCGCGGCTTGTGAGACCCTAAGCGTGACAAAATCCGCCTCATGTGTTTTAGCCGCAGCGATCTGACCCTGCCTTGCACGCGACGAGCTTGCTGACCCGCGATCATCCGCCCGGCGGCAAACGTGGCTGCAATGGCTTAATCTTCTCTCCCAATCATTTAAACCCTCCGTCCCGCTCAAACGACAACAGGCTGTGCCCCCCAGCTTCTCTTACTCCCTCGGCCGGGCTACACCCCTGACGCTTATGATGCGCCTTCTGCCCGCAAGCGTCTCATTCAGCAGTATTCACGAACCAGGCGGCTGAGGCAGCTTAAGAGCTCTGACGCATAGCGAATTGGCAACTTCCGCGTTTTCACGAGGCAAAACCCCCTAGCATCCCCGACAAGGCTGGGAGCCGCGTTTGGTCCATTCTTGTGCGACCTGGTGTGGCTGTGAAGCCTCCCTGCCACCTGGCACTTTCTCCTGCGAGAACATCGCGACCGAAGCGGGCGCAGTGCCCGAACAACGCATCGTCGCATTTCCTCGCCGCACACGACACCCCGGACCTATGGGAGCAATGGCAGCTGAACCTGATCTAGAGTCTGATAGCAAGGCTGATAGCAAGGCTGATATCAAGGCTGGGGCGACAATCGAGGCCGAGACGGCCACCCTTGCGACGGGGTCAAGTAAGAAAACACCCGCATATCGAGTTTAACTGAGACTGATTTTATCGCTAGGCCTAACTCTTTCTGAGCAAATGCAACCGGCGGAGACCGACGGTCGGTTCGCCAATGTAAAGGCGAAGCCGGGTGAGGATGATGAATGCATGTTCCGCTGGCCACGCCGCTAACAAAATCCAGTGGCTGATTATCCGGCCGGATATCCACAGCTTGCTTCCTTCATCGATTGTGATTCAAATTTTCGAGTGTATCGCCGCTTCGGCCAGCTTCGGAATCGGGTGTTACTACATCGGCAGCATGAACTGACACAACTGGAGAAGGAGCTCGACGACCTTGACGAGCGGGATAGCACCTCGAACAGGGTCGAGCTCAGTTTTCGGCTAGCTTCAATAAGCTATGACGAGGCCCAGAGCGATTCTCCACGCAAGGAACTTATCGAAAGAATCGATGCAAAGCTGGAACACTACGGTACGTCCAATCCAACCCTCCTCGGTACATGTCCGGTTTGCTGACACCTGGAAGATGCTCTATTGACCCGAGAGCGCGATTCTCTCGCCATGGATAAGCCTACCAAGAGGAATCTTCAGTCGCTCATAAATTTTGTCTGGAACACCAAAATGCTCGCTGAAGAAGAGATTGATTACCTCAATCGTGAGGACGATTTCGTCATTCTTGCCAAAGACCAAGACTCCCCTTTCCATGTCTCCCTCGAAACCCTTCTAGCAAAGAAACCACTATCGTGGCTTCAGGTAAGCCCCTTCGACAGAACATCCGTCTCTGCTTGCGCGCTCATCCTTCCTTCTAGCCCATGTTCGTATCCAAAACCCAAGCAGAAAAGGCTAAAGGCTCCGAAGAAGTACCAATCATCTTATTCTCCAAAACCCGGGTCAACGCCTTGATTCGCGTCATTGTGACTCTCGTCACAGTCGCGCTACTCATGATACCCGTCTGTCTTCTTTTCAGCTTGGGCCTCAGCGACAAAATCAAAGTCGTCTTCGTCCTCCTCTTCGTTATCGTATTCCCCATCGCCATTTCGATATTCGCGCAACCAAAAAGCCACGAACTATTTGCCGCTACCGCTGCGTAAGTCCTTCTGTCTTCGCCACTGCCGTGGTCTTTTGCTCACATTCCTGCCATGGTCCAGTTATACCGCCGTGCTTGTCGTTTTCCTGACGAGCTTTTCTGAAAATGCAAATTAATACGAAGATTGATCTACTTTGGGAGTGTGTTATTCCGGAGTCGAGCCATCTCGATTCACCTTCGGCGTTATCCATAATCTCAATGGAAACGCTTTTCTGGTAATGCACAAAACAACCATCAACATATATTGGGACCCCCCAATAGGGGGGAAAAAAAAGAGCAACAAAACATTCAGCTTTCGACAATGCATTACTATTTCGGAGTTTCTAAAATTCGGTCCGTATGCATTACTGTTGTACGCTCCATGCAGAGGAGCCCAAAGAAAACAAGTGCTTTAGCGGGTCGGTTCATCTTTAGGGTATTCAGCCGTAGACTCAGTCGCATACTGGCGATTCGGTCTACTCTTGAATTTCTTTTTTTTTTTTTAAAAAAAACCTCTACTTTTTTGTATTTTAATTTCAATTATGATTTGAGTGTCTGGTTATGTTCCTACAAAATGCAAAGCCACAGTTTGAGTTGGCCCTGTAGACGATTGCCGTGACATTTAATGCATTGCAAGGAACTTGATCTATTACTACATCCTCGAAATTTGGATTCGTCGAATTTGAAGCAGATAATTCCATTATCTGGTGGCATGTACATACGATCTTATATATATCGTTGGGTTCTCGAGGACACCGCGTTACTTATTTTGTGAGACATGTGCCAGAATTCTCGGCAGGCGACTAACGTCAACTTTAAAGACTCACTTTAAGGCTGAAAAGTATTCCGGGCCTAAAGATTGTTTCTTATTGGAAACCTCTAGGTGTGTGACGTCTGCAAAGGCCTTTACAATCCAATTGCGGCTCTCCACGTGCTATAGATGCAGTAGCTAGCTGGTGCATAAAAAGAAAAGAAAAAAGATCTGCACTGCCTTGATACTTTCTTTAATTGGGCAGCGTCGTCAGACGAAGTGTCCAGCAAATTTTTGTTTCAGCAACGTTAGATGACACATTTACATTCTGAGAAACAACCCGTTTGGATAATGATTCCGTCTATACTACCATTACAGCAGGGTTTGTAATCGGCCTGGAACACGCTCGTTTTGGTACAGTAAGCCTTGCGTAACTTGGGACAAGGCGCCAATACTACATGTATATACATCCTACCTCTCAAGATGGTTCAGATAGAGTACATGCGATTTCGGTCCTGCCATGCCTGAATCAAATACGGGAGGCTCTATAGATGAATATTGGCGCTGATATACTTGAGAAACATGCCATGACAGTGGTTGAGTAAGAAATTTGAATTTTGAGAGATTTCATGCGAAGCGACTGGATTAAACTGGACTCGTTGAAGCCATGCAATCTCTTGCTTGGAAGACTCTCATCCACCATTCCCAAGGTAGTTTGGCAGCGGCGATCCGAAACTCGTGTTCTGGTGGGCCAAGCTTAAATGCGTCGTCACCTCAGCGCTGGTGGACTTGCTGAACATGTCTTGCGGAAAGCGAGAAACTTTTGAGTCACTCTCTGTAGGTAAGCCTGGGATGAAGATTCTTTTGAACATAAACATTCTCGGAAGCCGGGTGCTCCATGGCGCCGTAGATTATCAGTCGAAGTATTCGACCGCACATATAATCTCATCCCTCATTTCTGCATATACAACAGAAGCAAGCAGCTAGATGTCAAACGGTGAACCCAACTCCCCTTGCCTTCCCACCCGCTCTCCCACCCACACCCCTCACAACTCCACCTCCACCAACCACGGCGCATTCCGCGCCCTCCCCTCCCCATCCCTCACCGCCGCATTAACCATCAGCGTCTGCCCCTCCTTCCTCATCTCCTCCCTACTCCCCGGACTGATCTCCGCATACCCCTTCCTCCGCGCCCGATTCCTCCCCACAAACTCCTCGGGCAAACAAACCATCCCATCATCATCGTAATCATCATCATCATCATCCTTGAAACCCTCCTCCTCCTCTTCCCCCTCGAAATACGCCCTCTGCGCCCCATACCCCCCATGCACATGCCCGAAACAGCACAGCCGCGGCCGCGCCCGACACACCGCCCGCCGCAGGTGCTCGCATCCGGCACTCGCCCCGTCCGCCGTGGCGTCGAGCACGTACTTGGGCGGGCCGTGCGTCATGACGACGTCGACGCCGGCACTGGGGATGGCGGAGGTCGGCGTGGAGACGTTGGTCGCGTGCGCGGGCGTGGTACTCCTCGCGCCCGGCGGGTTGAAGCGGTCGTGCGCGGACGGGTACTGGAAGGCGGAGGCGCCGGATTGCGGCGTCCAGGGGGAGGCGTAGATTGTGAAGGTGCGGGGGGTGGTGGGAGCTCCGTTGTTGTTGTTGTCGTCGTCGTCGTCGTAGCGGGGCGGCAGCGTGAACGTGTGCGTGCCTTCGTCGAGGTAGGTCACGCCGTGGTGGGCGGCGGTCTCTCTGACCAGCTTGAGGGCGGCGGCGTGCGTGGCGGGGGAGCCGCCGCAGGCGGTGGTGTAGTAGGCCTCGTCGAGGGTGATGTCGTGGTTGCCGGCGATGATGAGGCGGAGGGTCGCGGGGATGGAGGACAGTTTTCGGATGGCTTTGGTGAGGCTGGGGAGGGTGCCGGTTTCGGTGAGGTCGCCGCAGTGGAGGACGACGTCGACTGGGGTGGTGGTGAGAGGCTGGAAAGAGGAGTCGGTGTCCTCGTCGTCGTCGTCGTCGTCGTCGTGTGTGTCGGACATTATGAGGAACTTGACGGGCTGCTTTGGACGGGGCTCAGCGCCTGGTGTTGGTCGTTTTGCAGGTCTTTCGGTGGGCGCTGGACTGTCGGATCGGGACCTTGAGCGTTTCCTTGATGTTTGCGCTTTGGCGGCCACGGACGGTGGAGGGATTTGAAAAGGTGTTGTAGTCGACATGTTTATGGTGGTGCAACACGTTCTTTGTTCTGGTTGTTTTGATGGATGTTCAGTCACTTCAGCCTGAGTGAGTAGTCGTCCGTCTTGGTGGAAGTTTGTTAAAAAAGAGGGGAAGGGGACAGGTTCTGAATTCTTTTTATTCCCGTCTTATGTGGCTTTCGACGTTGAAAGGGGGCCTATAAGACCCCGACCCACAGCTCGCACCATGCTTCCGTAGCGCTTTTTCTTAGTGCGCAATATACCATTACCAGTCCTGTGGGCTTTGGATGAGTCATAACGTTTTCATTTCATGGATGGGTAAAAGACCCTGTAGCATCCATGTAGACCCCGAAGCGAAGTAAAGCGTAGCTGGGGTGGATATCTATAGCGCAAGCATACGTGGCGATAGAAAGGCGCGTGTAGCCGCGCTATCTGGGGCCAAGGGCTCGAAGACGCGAAATTAATAGTTACCCTGAAAATGATTTAGCCAATAGATTGCGAGGATGACGCCAACAATTAGGGATTTTTTTTTCTTGGCCTTACCGGAGCAACAGAAGCTATGAAAGTGCCTATGGTGACACGGTCGCAACAGCAAACCATCAGTTCAAGCTATATATGAACTGAGACATGGATGCTCTTAACCACATTCAAGATAATTTCCATGTCCGGACACTGACCTCGACTGCCCACAGAGAAGGGATGCAAGTTTCTTTGTCAGGGAATACGGGATCTCACCGTTGACACCTAACCCAGCCATGACTATTCCCAACCACCATCGAACTCAACGAGTAGGATTTACTGAAATACGAACTACCAAGTCTCGCCTGATCCTGCCTTTGTAACAACCTTCCACAATGTCCATGCACCAACACGCTGAAGCCCAGCCACGCCAAAGCACAACAATGACATTGTTCGTCCACATCCCCGCAAACAACCTACATTGTTCCCGCAACACCTCCCATTGTTCACCAAAACATCACCTCGCAAAATGCTAATATAAGGCGCCTCAGCCATGCCTCCCATCCCACTTCCTCACCGCACCCCGTTGAAGCCAGAAGTCGAGCCTTCAACAGCACATTGAGTTGAACTCACGCTTCGAGAGCCCGGCTTCAGACCACTTCAACGACACTCGGTCAACCCACTCGATACACACACACCACCATGGACGACGGAGGAGACGCCCACCGCAACTCGACGGCCTTCGAGCACTCCCCCACCGCTCTGGGCCCTCTCGCCGACTTCGCGCGGACGCCTCTGTACCCCCCTCCTCCACCACCTCCTCCTGCTGGGCCGCCGCGTCGGCCCTCGTCGCCTCGTCCGCACCGTCCCTCATACGAGCCTCTGCTGGCCACGGGGACATGCACCTGCGGCGCCGGTCCGTCCACCATCCGTGCTCCCGAGCAGCAGGCTGCTCCCGCGGATGATAGTGATGATGCCGCTGTCGACACGACGACGCATAGAACGCACCTGATCCCATGGTCCGCCCTCGACGACATCGACGACGACATCGACGACGACGACCGCGATGCCTCCCCGACGACGGCCACGCGCGCCTTCAGCTGCAACCCCTTCACGGGCGAAGAGCCCGACTACGACTCCATCACCCGCCCCGCGCGCCTGATTGCCATCACCACAACCATCGCCGAAGTCCTCATGGATGACGATGATAGTGACGACAGCGACGACGACGACGACAAGGAGACGCCTCCGTCCCCGACGTCGGCCTACTCCGACGACCTCTTCGGCGCCGAGCACGACACCGACTTCGAGCCGCACTACCCGGAGACGACGCGGCGCCCCACGGCGCTCGACCAAGCCCAGGCCGAAGTCAACCGCATGCTGCGTTCGCAGCAGCAGCGCCGCCGCCCCATGACCGACATCAGCCACGCGGCTGTCATGGACCCCGTTACCAATCCGAGGTCGATGAGGTCGGCGTCTGCTGTTGTTCGTGCAGGCAACCACCACGGTCATGATGATGGCGACTTTGAGCCGCACTACCCGGAGACGACGCGGCGTCCGACGCCGCTGGACCAGGCGCATGCCGAGGTCGACCGCATGCTGCGCGCGCAGCAGCAGCAGCAGGAGTCGGCCGCCGGACCGTCGACGACGACGACTCCCACGCTTAGCAGAGGCTCGATGCATGTGCAGCCGCTGCGTGTCACGTCGCCGCCGCCGAGGCCGGCTCGTGCTGGCACGGAGCAGCTGCAATCGGGCTGGTCGTCGACGACCGACGACTGCCACGACGACGAGGGCAGCGCCGATGATGACGCCGTCCAGGTTGGCGTGGCGCTCGTTCTGGACATCGGCGCGTTGGGCACCCTCATGCCCTTCCCCGACCCGATCCGGATCACCACCACCACTGCCACACAGGTGAGAACTGCCCCTTACAGTGACCCTCTCTCGCCCCTTTCCCCCACCCTCCCTCCCATCCTCCAGCCCCCGCACCCCACTTCCGCCCCCGGCGCCGGCGCCGGCCCGCAGCCCATGTGGATCCAAGCCCTGACCGCGCACAACCTGCTCCCGACCCTGCCCTCGCACCCGGCGTCTGTCATCCGCAGTTTCCTGACCGCCATGCGCGGCGTCGACCTCGAGCGCAAGCACCTGGTCAACCGGATCGAGGTCGGCCGCACCAGCCTGACGAGGCGCCACAGCGTGGCCCAAGAGTGGCTGCGGTGCCGCATGATGGAGCTTATCAATCGGCTGTATGAGCATGACAGCTACCATTGGCCGATGCTGGAGGTTCTCGAGTACGGCGATGCTGACAGTGGGGATGATGACGACGACGAGGACATGGTCCAGCACGAGCGGTGCCGGATGGATAGCGTGAGCGATTGGAACCCCGACTTTGATTGGGACGAGCCGTTCGCTCCCAGCTGGTACCGTCGCGGAAGCGACAGCGGCGACAGTGATGACGCCCTGCTTTCTCCGAAGACGCATCCCGTTGCCGGATGGAACAGCGGTTTCAGCTGGTCTCAGCCTGCGGCTGCCAGCCGCGGTAGTAGCAGTAGCTCATGTTCTCCTACTGATGATGAGGCTCTGGTTTCGCCGAAGACAACGGCGGATTTCGAGAACATTCCTTGGTCGAACATGACGGGGACGTTTGAGAATTTCCCCTGGTAAGTGAGCCGGTGAGTTCTCTTCACCTGTCCTCTCGTGTATGTCCTTCGGCTCTACTTTGATGCTGGTTAGCATATGATCTGGAGTCCGCAAGCTTGTGTAAGCTTGCGATTTAGGAGGAAAACAAAAACCCTAGAAAAGCTAATAAAAAACTTGAAAAACAAAAAGTATCCCAGATCACAGATTCGTGACAGCTAAAGCCAAGTGCTCTAATTGGCTAGCGCCCATGACTGTATGATCAGATCAAGCAGGAAGCTGCTCGTTTCTAGTATTGTGAATGAGATATACTCCAACATGTGAGATACTGATGCAATGTGCGATTCTGGACCTCGACGAGAGTAAATCCCCCCAAAAGGTCAATAAACAATCAAATCAGGCCATCAGACCTGCTGAGAGAGTCCATCACAAAATTAGGAACAAAAAGTAATACCCGCTGGAGCTTACACAACTATGAGAGCAATCTGACGTTGTCGTTCATAGGTTGAATTGTCCAACCACGGGCAAGGCTAACCGCACATTTTGGAGAAATCAAAGGATCTGAACGGAAAAGAACTAAAGGGGCTAGAGTAACGCGTGAAATCTTCTCGGTCAAAGAAACCAAGGGTTCAGAAATAGGGAAATGAAAGCGGAAGATGCATGGCAAGTGTGAGAAAGAACAAAGGAACAAAGCCGCCATGCTATCACATCACAGCAAGCCAAGGTCTGCGACAATAGGCAACAGATCAAGCTCAAAGAAGATGGAGTGCTCGTCCGCACTTGCTTCGTCGTGAAGAGCTCTGTTTTGGTCACAACCCTCGCATTTGCTTAGGTGATCGTCGTAGATGGGCTTGTGATCCCAAACGGGCTGCTGGTCTGTCTTTTTCAAGATGTAGTCGACGATTTTGTCCTTGAAGCCATGATATATCTCGCAATCATCCATGTAGTCAATTAGATATCCTTTGATGTCGGAATTCTTGTCCGGATAAGCATCAAAAAGATTCACAAGGAAAATGGAGTCCAGGGAAAGTGCATCCCTGGCATGTTCAAAGAGCTCCGGCCATGAGTCCTCGGACGTGACAAGATTGCAGTCATAGAGAGTGAGACTCCGCAGGGATGAGGACTGGTTGATCAAAAAAGCCGATAGGGATCGACCGCCGGTATATGCGGAGAGTTTCAATCGACGAAGCTTTTTCCAACGGTTGCCTTGAGTGCTGAGTGGGTTGAAGAGATCCCACTGCTCTCCAATGTCCTCACCGCCTTTACGCTCAACGAAGTTAAGGTCAAGGTCTTGGAGCATCTCGGCGGTTCCGAGAAACGCGGCGAACGAGTCCAGCATGGCTTTCACGGTCAGGGACTCGCCTGACAAAGAACATCTGAGGTAGGTGAGGTTGTAAAAAGACGTGCGCATCAGCTTGACTTCTGATTCGCAAGTGTCGCGGAGGGATCCATTGGCCAAGGTGCCCCAGAGATTATGTCGTAAACCATGCTCGGTCCAGAAGGCAAGGCCAGAGGTGCCGATATCGAGGGACTTTAGATTGCTCTCACCCATGGAGTGGGCCCAACCGAGCCCGCGGAGCACGAAAGTCAGTGGTAGCATGTCGTCTTCATGATCGGCCACTTGGCGCCTTCGTCTGTCGGGAACGGAAAAGCGAAGGCCACGCCAGCAAAATGGGCCTGTTCTTTGCCACCAACGTCGCTGCTGGACAGTCTTCAGGTTCTTGAATCTGGCGAGGGCCTCGTCGAAGTGATCGCAAGCATAGGCCATTTGGTTATCTGGCTCGAGCTTGCTTGTGTAGTATCGCTCGCCTAGAGACTTCAAGCCGCTGGACCTCGAGCGAACACAGAACAGGAACTGTGACAAGGCGAGGCATTCAGCTTTGTACTCTTCGTAGAGATCGAGTATCTCGTCCATCATCCACGGAGAGCGAGCATTGAGCGGCCCGCCCGGATCTGGAGTAAGATCAGAAATCCATGGGCGTACAGGCGGCTTGTGCGACTTACAATCAGCGCGATTCTCGATGTGGGTGTACCACTCTCTCCAGGTGCCGAAAAGGACCAGCTGCGAGCTTTCGAGAATGACCAGCTGTTTCACGTGATAGCGCAGGACATGGTGGAAAGCGACGTTGATCATGCGCTCAATGCTGTCTTTCTGGATCTCGAGATAGATGGTGTTGAACAAGTGAGCGGCAGCGATGCGGGAAAGCGTGCGGCAGGCTAATCGGAGTTGCTTCTGCTCGGCATAATCGGTGTAGCCAGTAATCATGTCCCATATTTCCTCGGGAAGAGTGGGGACGCTGGGCGCGCGAGATCGAGGGGTATCCTGCGCCATGAGCAGCAACCGCGAAGAGAGGAATCCACGACCCTGGGGTTCTTTTGCCTCTCTCACTCCTGGCTTGGACGTCGGACAATGACGTCGGCGACGAGGGCCGTGCGTGAGCTGTTGAGTGTGATCGTCGTGATGGACACCAAGGCCAAATGATGAGTGTGAGGGTGTCGTTCACAGGATTGTCTGAGCTGGTTACATGCGGGTGACAGACGGGATGAAAGGGAGACAAGGCGACAGGATGTGACGAGGGAGAGGTGAAGCGGAGTCGGCTGAGCGATCCCGTTCTTGCAAGCGGAGGAGTCGCGCGACCGCCCGAAGAAGGCACGGAAGGTTCAACACTGGACCGCGTAACCACCGTCACGTGCAGCAGCCCTCTATCCCCGCTTATCCGTGCATGCGGAGCGGACATGTGGAGCCAGGTGTCGCAGGAGCATTGAACTTTGATATGATACCTATCCGGATGACTCGTGTGCGGCTATGGCGGGCAAGCATGCCCACGCCGCGGACTTGAGCAGAGTCGGCCCTTTTGAGATGGAGGGACAGTATAAGGAGCGAATCTATCTTTTTTCTTTGTTGCTGAAACATGGTTTATTGCTTGGCTCCTCCCTCTAATGCTTCTGGGGGTGGCAGCTGGGCCTCGCGGAATACATGTTTGGACGATAAGCGTGAAATCGACAAGATATGCACCATCGCACGTTGGACTGCGATCCGCAGATTGGGTTGCGAGATACGCTTCGGGACAGGTCAATCACTGATTCACTGTGCTGCGCCCTGATGCAGTCGTGCAGAACGCCGCGCAATTGTTGCGTCACCGAGTAAAAATAGCAGCTGCAACGAGCTGCGCCCGTTGGATGCTGTCGCACAGCGTGAATGGACATCAAATGCGTCTACAGCTGTAGGGGTCTAGAGAACCAAACACGGGTTTGTGACGCCTACAGCTATGCTGGCCAAGTAGACATACGGCAGCGAGCAGAGGGACGCGCCCATGACACGCGCTATCATGTGATGCCAGCCCGCACCGCGTCTCTGGAGCATGACAGCAGATGCGAAAAGCTCGTTTATGCCGGCGCAGGAGCATTACTCAGAAGGCTCGGTTAGCGCGTGGGGCAGGCGGCCGAGAGGCGTGGCATAGGACGATGATTCAACGCCGAGTCGGGAGCGTCGGCGCGTGCTGGAACGCTGAGGCTTGGAAGCTGCACCAGCTGCACCCAGCACCCAGCACCGGCCGACGAGCAACGCGGCCCGCGGCGGAGTCGCTCATCGCTTCAAGGCACGCGTTTTTCCCGCGCCTAAGCTCGACCGCAGCAACCGCTGATGCCCGGCCGTCCTGTACTTATACCATGCCAGCCTGCCCCACGCCCTGTGACTGCTGCTGAGCTCCCAAGCCCCACGTCATCGGCCCCCTCCACCCTCGGGCTGCCTGCAACTGCGCCACATCCTCTCCGCCTTCCAACACCACCACAACGCCCACCATGCTAGTCTCCATAGTCCTGGACGAGCCGCTGCCGCACTACACAAACCTCGACACCATATCTGGCCGTGTCGTCATCCGCGCCACCAGCAACACCAGCGTATCCTCCGTCGTCGTCAAGCTAGAGGGCGAGAGCAGGACCAGGCTCGTCCCGCCGCAAAACCCGCAGTTCAACAATAGCAAGCCGCGACCTGTCTTGGAGATCCACAAGGTGCGCCAGCCGTAGTTCTGTGCTGCCTTCGCGCGCTAATGCCCAACAGATTCTCTACAAGACAGACGTCGTCTTCCCGCCGCCTAGCCTGCAGACAGCCGACTGGGAATCTCGCAAGTTCACCCTCAACCTCGGAAACTATGAATACCCCTTCTCTTTCAAGGTTCGTCAGTCCCGGGAGCGTCGCTACAATCATTGCAGCCAGAATTGCTGACTGCGCGCTGCAGCTACCGTTCAACAACGCCTGCCACACCACAACCTCTCTCACCGGAGGCTTCAACCTCGCTACCCTAGAGGTTGCCCGCCCTCCCACGAAACACGTCAAACAGACCCTACCTCCTTCCCTTACCGGTTTCCCGGGCGAAGCCGAGATCCGATACTATGTCAAGTGTACCGTCAACCGACCCTCGATATTGAAGGAGAACCCGAGAGCTGTACGCCGGCCGCCTTTACTCGTTGCTGCACATTAGGTGCACGCCTGCTTACGCTACACAGTTCGTCCACTTCAACTTCCTCCCCATCGAACCTCCTCGCCCCCAAAAATTCGATGGTGAAGCGTATGCGCGTCGTCAGCATCAATTCAACCCCAGATGGGTTCCGCCTACCGAGCGCAAGTCCGGACTCTGGGATAAGCTAAAGGGCGAAAAGAGCACTCCTCCCGGAAGTCCGACAAAAGATGGCGTGGACTTGGTGCGCTTCAGCCTCGATGCACGTCTGCCCAACCCGGCGATATTGACGTTGAACGATGACCTACCGCTGAGGGTCTTGGTCAAGCAAATCAACGAGCGCCACGACCCCGTGTACCTTCAAATGCTCCAAATCGAGCTCGTAGGCTACACCTCGGTGCGCGCCCACGAGCTCACGCGCACCGAATCGAACAGCTGGATCATCGCCAGCTTCAGCAACATGGCCATCCCCATCGGTGCTCCCTCAGACGTTGCTGGCACCGAGACACCCATCAACCCAGAGTACTGGTCCGGAAAGCCCCTCCCTAACTCGGTATCCCCCTCTTTCGACACATGCAACATCTCACGGTATTACGAACTCGAGGTGCGTGTTGGCCTTGGCTACGGCTCGTACAAGCACGGCCAGGACCAGCTGGTCGTTCTCCCGCTGCGCCTTCCTGTCAAGGTCTTCTCGGGTATCGAGCCACCGCAGGCACTCCTCCACGCCATGGCTTCGGCCAGGCCGACTCTGCCCCAACGCAAGCCCGTCCCTGGCTCTGCTGCTATGTCGCCTCTGAAGACGGGCGGCCCCGTCATGGACGGTGGTGCACTGCCTCCATACCAGACCCCAATGACGCCCGTCGAGGGGGGAGCAGGACACGGCCCGGCGCCCCAAGGCCAATATGCCTCAGGTCACGTCGAGACTTATGAGGATGCGCCTCCGAGTTACGAAGATGCGGTTGCGCATAACATGCCGGCAGTGGACGGACCGCGGAGAGACTACGCGCCGCCACCGGTCCCAGAGGACGCACCGAGGTTTAGTCATGACGAGAAGAGATGACGAGGGTGAAGTAAAATGAGTTTGCAGTCTCTAATGGTATATATATCACGGGGAAGGCGTCAGAGAGCTCGGCTTTCACCATCAGTGTTGCGGAGGATTTGAGGGGATTTGGTGGATGGAGGATGCCTTGGAGGGCGCGGTGGATACCCCGAAGTCCAGTGTCTGTGGCTTCAGATTCAGATTTCAGCATTAATATTGACCAATTACGACTCATAGATTCAACACTACATATTGCACTCTTCATGAAAGCTACGTCTCTATTGAATAAGCACTCAACGTCGAAGTAGTCGCATTTGCGTGGGTGGATGTTGAACGGGCGTAGGTTCGAACGGACCAACGGCACGAAAACGCGCCGTATGACGGGCGGTTGTGGCCGTATTCGGGCGGTCGGGCTGTCGCGGGGCACTAGCAGAGCCACAACACAGCCTCCCAGCTAAGCCACCACCGTCCAGCTGGTCAGTTCAATAATCACCTCATCTCTCCGATTCTCGAACAGGGATGGGGATCCTCACGGGGAAAGGGTTTGCATCCCGACCGACTCATGAGACGGGGACGGAAAGCTTGGTGGTGCCCGAAGAACCCGAAGAGCACTAGGTACGATGGTTTTAAGTTATTCCTGCGAGTCGCGGACCCCGAGAATGCCGAGAGGCCGAGAGCTAGCCAATGGGCCATATGGAGTGCATGGTTTGGAGCTCCAGCTGGCTTTCTCACCAGCTACATCATCAGCCTTGGCTTGCCTTGCTTCTGCCATCTTGCGACCGTGGGCCTTCTGCATGCACCTTGCCCCGCGCCCCTCCCTGCCACATGTCGACATCGCCCAGCACCTTGTTTCGCTTTTCTGGCGCGTGCTAGGCAGCAGTTTTGAACTTCAAGCTTCCCCGCAACCCTCTTCGTCGGGGGGCCGCGCTTTGCGTGTTCTGTCGCACCGGCGCTTTCTGCTGTTGCTCTGTCTTTTCGTCACTTCTCCACTTTCACGTGCCATAGACAGCTGTTGACAGTACCGCTTCTTGTTTTGGGCACGGCTGTCGTCAGTCAACATCACCTTCGCATCGACCTACCTCTCTGCCCACCTCACCTCCACAACCTTCTGCCGCCACGCAAGCATCCAACCTACCTGCCTCCCTCAAAGGTCGAATTATCCCAAACCCACAACAGAGAAAAGGAAACGGGGGGAGAAGAAGAAGAAGGGCCCAGCACAAAACCACACCATCAAGGCCCCCAATACCTAAACAACCGCAAACCGGTTCGCCACACCACACCACTCCAACAATCCCACCACACCACACACCATGCCACCACCACCACCACCAACCACACCACCACCACCGCTGTCCCCCCCTCCCCCCACCGACGACGACGACACCCACGCCCTCCACCACACCAACTCCCCCCCCTACCACCTCGCCCCCGCGCCCTCGCACCCCGCGCCCCCCTCCCCCGCCTTCACCAGCTCCACCATCTACCGCACCCCCGACGAGTCCTACTCGGACGCCGACACGGACGACTGGACCGACGGCATCGCCACGCCCGTGACGCTGTCGGCGTCGTCGGTGCGGGACGGCAACGACGAGAACGATGACGAGGATGGGCGGATGAGGAGGAGCGGGAGGGGCGGTAGGGGGAGGAGTAGCCCGCGGTACGAGGACCTCCCGCCGAGTTACGAAGAGGCGCAGGCGGCGCAGCAGGGTGGAGGGGGTGGGAATGCGCTGGGGTCGCCGCCGCCGCCGTTTTTTGTGGAGGCGGGAGCAGGAGGGGCCGGGGCGGACCCGCTTCTGCCGGCTGTGGAGCGGCTCGTTCTGCGCGAGAAGGAGCGCGCGGCGAGCGAGCACGAGAACGGGTCTGAGGCGCGCAGCGCGTGGAGCGGGTCCGGCGGTGATGGTGTGCCGAGAGAAGGCGGGCGGCGGCAGTTCAGCTTCGCGGCCGTCGAGGGGCTGGCGAGCGAGCACCACGGCGTGCTGGAGGTCGCGCTGCAGTGGGCGCATCCGGCGTGGCAGCAACAGCGTGATGGTGCGGACAGGAAGGAGCCGGTCAAGACGGCGACGGCGCCGCTGGGGAGGGTCGTTGCGTTGCCGCAGAGGAGTGGTGGTGGTGGTGGTCGTCAGGGCGGCAGCAACGACAACAACGTCGGCGTCGATGAGTACAGCAACACGACCACGACCACGACCACCCTCGCCTTCTCCCGCGCCTACGCTCCCATCCTCTCCGACCATGGCGTCCCGCTATCCGCTTTCGTCGCCTTCCTCGACGGCCTCAACGCCGTCTGCCACGCCGCGCGGGCCCCAGCATCATTCTCCACGTCATCTCCCCCAACCAACAACAACACCAACGACGATGCCGACGACGGCGACCTCGAGCTCGTCGAAACATACCTCGCCCGCGCCAACGCGCTCTTCTTCGCCCACAGGGGGCTCCTCGCGCGCGTCGTCGACGTCGACGCCCTGCTCGACGACGTCCTCCGGCTGCGCAACGACCGCCGGCCGCACGTGCGCGACGCGCTGGCGGCGGACGCGGCGCGCGCGGGGCTGAGCGAACGGGAGCGCGTCGAGGCGCTGGATCCGTGGGTGGAGACGAGGCTGGTGTGGGAGGGGCTGCCGGAGGCGATGGTCGGGCTGTGGGACTTGCGGGGCCAGCAGGGGAGGAGGGGGCGAGATGGTGGGGATGGTGAGGAAGTGGAGGAGGAGAGCGAGATGGTTAGGCGGGAGAGGGAGCAGGCGGAGGAGATGGAACGGCAACAGCGACAGCAGCAACAGCAGCAACAACAACAGCACCAGCGTGATAGCGCCGCTACTGCTGTAGGAAAAGGCGGCGGCAGCGGCGGCGGCGGCGGCGGCAGCGGTGCTATCGTACCAGGAGCATGGCCCTCATCGACGACCCCTCCCGCGGCGGCGGCACCAAACCTCCCCGCCGCCACCCCTACGACCGCCACCGCTTCCGCCCACGCATCCGGCGAGTTCTATCCCGACGCCTCTGCCGCCGCTCCCCGCGCCAACGCTTCTCTATCACCGCTACTCGACGAGCCCGGCCCCTCATCCTCCTCCTCCAACACCCACAACAACACCACCATCTTCCCCCCCATCCCCCCCCTCCACCCCCTCCCCGCCTTCATCGGCCCGCCCTTCCCGCCGCACGCCCCGCCGCCCTTCGGCGACCAGGCGCGCTGGGCCGACTGGGGCCAAGGGCTGGGCCGGCGCTGGGCCGACTGGGGACAGCGCGTCGGCGCCGACTGGGCGGCTTGGGGGCAGGATTTGGGGAGTCGGTTGGGCGGCGGACAAGCGCAGCTGGATGCTGCTGCTGCTGCTGGTGGGAGGGGGGGTTTCGGGCCTGGTGGTGGGGGGAGAGGGGGGTGGGGAGGATGGGGCCCAGGAGGTGGTGGTGGTGCTGGTGGTGGTGCTGGTGGTTGGGGTGGAGGTGGTGGTGGTGGCAGGTGTGGGCGCGGTGGGAGGGGGCTGTGGGGTGGCAATGCTGCTGGGTTTGGTGGCGTTGGTGGTGCGGGATTGGGCCGAGGGCCGGGTGGTGGGTTTAACGGTTTTGGACCGCATGGCGGGCACCTCTTTGGCGGGCCGAGAGGGTTCGGGTTCGCGGGAAGAGGCGGCGGCCCTGGACGCTGGGGAGGGGGAGGAGGTGGTGGTGGTCATGGTGGGGGACGTGGCGGCCGGGGACACCAGCTTCGTGGCGGTTGGGGCAACAATGGCCCTGGGTCGTTTGGTGGTCAGTACGGCACGACGTTCAATGGTGGTCCTGGACGACATGATGGCGGTAGCGGTGGCGGCGGCGTGCCGAACGAAAGCACAACCACGCTCAATACTCGCATCAGCCTCGAGGATCATGACGATGATGACTCGATCTCGTCATCATCCTCGTCGTCCTCTTCCGACAGCGACTCAGACCTCGATGAGATCGAGTTCTCGTATCTCAAGCGCATGCGGTCGGTCGAGGAATCGGCGTCTGATGCCCTCGCCAAGGGCAAACGCTCCCATGCCGAGGTCGAGCGGGAGCGGAGCAAGGCGATCGAGAAGGCAAAGGCGGATCGCGAAAAGGCCGAGCGGAAGCTCGAGGCCAAGCGGAAGAAGGACGAGGGCAAGCGTGAGATGAAGGCGATGAAGAAGGAGTGGAAACAGCGCAGGTCGACGGCACGTGAGCCGGGCAAGGCCGGAAAAAAGGAGAGGAAGGCGGAGAAGAAGAGACTCAAGAAAGAGTTCAAAAAGGCAAGGAACAAGTGGAAGGAGGGCAGGAAAGAGGAAAGGCGCGAGCGCAAGAGTGAGAGGCGGGAGAGGAAGGACAGGCGGCGTGGTGATGGTGGAGGTCGCCGTGGCGCGAGGGTGGAGGACGAGTTGAACCGACACGGTGGTCCCGGCTTGGAACTCGGCGTCGTACCGACGATAGATGAGGATGCTCGGGCTGCGCCTGGTGTCGATGCTGGTGCGTCGTCCGCGCCGGCGCCGTCGTCGCCGCCGCCACCGCTGCTGTGGGTCGTGGTGGAAAATCTTGGTAACTGAGCGGTGAAGCTGAGGCGCCGCCAAATGAAATTTTCATGCGTTGCGAACGAGGCGCTTAGCGGGGCGGGATTTGTTGGGAGATCGATACTGTATCAGGCGGGATGGAGTCTCATGACTTGTACTGCTATCGATGAACACTGCGCCTAAGGTGGCTGAAATCGGTTTCTTGTAGCGATAAATCTGCCATTGACATGTTTCACGGATTCTGGGAAGTTGCGGAAGGATCGAAGTAAGGCTGGTTTCCCATCGTGAGACAGGCGGCGGGTGGACCAGACATCAATGCAGTAATGCAGAGGTATATCACGGCTAGCTTCGAAAGGCGAAGTGGTGATGGCCCGATCACTGATCCTCCGGCGCAAGAGCCCGACTTCCACCGAGCTGAAGTGCCGCCGTGACTTATACCCGTACCGCCTGCCGTTTCTCCGCATCAAGATCGTCGGGCGTGGCTTGGCTAGCGGCCGTTGGTGTTGAGGAGCATCCGGTCCCTGATCCCTCCACGTGTTTAGCCCGCTCGCTAAAATCTCCCCATACGTCACCCCGACAGGGGCAGCCCCTTTCGCTCCCTCCCCGCATCCGCCAATCTTTTTTTTTCTTCCAACGCAACGACATTGCTTATCTCCTGTGACCCTTTTCCATGCGTGCTCAGAGCACAAGCCATGCGTTGGGAGATTCCCGAGGTGCTTGTTTCCCGCAGATACGGTTGTGGCTTTCGGTGCAGCCGTCACTTCGGGTCTTGAAGCAGTCACTGCGCTCCAGTACCCGGCCCTCCGGCGTGCGGGTTTGATCTTCTCGGAGCTCAGCCATTAAGCAGTTAGCTATAGGGGAATCCGAATTTTGATAACTGTGCTAGCCGCCAAGGCCACTGTCAACTAGCCAGTCACAGTTAAGAACGGCGGTCTTTTGCCCAAACCAAAGGACCAGGGCGGCGATTGTCTGCCGCGCATCCCATCAGGAGAAAGGGTGGCCTGCAGTTCTTGGCAGCACATAGAGGAGTTCAGGAACCCGAGTGCCGCACGCTATACCGCTCCTTCGTGAGAGAGGGGCTTATCACCATCATCTAAGCCTTCCGAGTCGGTTCTGGTACCTGCGGCGCAGCGAGCCGGCAACATATCTGAGCTTCCCGCCTCAGTGGAGACGTTATCAAACTACGATTCATTCAGCCCTGTGACGTATGCAGCCAAGATGGGTAAGCTTCTTCTTGGACTCAAATTTCTGCCCGAAGTCATCTGAACCGTTGCGGACAGTATTTCGGAAAATTAGGGCGATCCGGCGATCGCTATATGCGAGGTACCCTGAGCCTCAGCGGCTGCGCCTCAGCCTTCGCCGCCACACGCCAATGCTGGTGATGGCTTGTCCGAGGGCTGTCGAGAAGTGTGATGAGAATTATTGTCTGTTTCTGCGGTCGAGACATCTGACAGCGCGTGGTGGCGTTTGCGCGGGCTGAGGCCGAAAAAGCGGCGAGCCGAGCTTTCACGACAACCCAGTTAATGATCTTCAACGTTCAATTGTTTTTGACTCGGGAGAGGGGAGATTGGTTACCAAGATAAGGCAGCTGAAACCCCGCAGATCCTCCTCTTATCGACCCTGACTGCCAGAATCAGCCATCACAGGGTCACGGCTCACGATTCAGCGCTTCGCTGAACCAATCCGGCGGACATGCCGCTAGACTGCATGAGGGCCTGTGGAAAGACCGGACCGGGACACGGGCCCTGCGCGGCAGCCGGGTGCCTGCAGGGACGAGCTGAGTCTCCCAACAGAGGGCGAGTTTGAGGAGGATGACGATCGTCGTATGTTCGGCCATGCCATGTGTGATCCATGTTCGTCATCACAGTTGGTAGTTGCGAATAGCCGGGAGGAGAATGAGCGACGAAGAGCATATAAGAAACAGTGTTTCCCGCTCCGAACAAAACCCCATCCCGCAACAGCCTGCTCTCCAGCATCATCCCACGTTCTCTACTTTCCAAGCCAACCTTTGTCACTCTTTCGACACCAACAAAACCATCAAAATGAAGTTCTTCTCCGTCTTCGCTCTTTCCAGCCTTTTCGTTGGCTCCATCGCCGCCCCGGCCCCGGCCGAGAAGCGCCAGGATGTCGGCTCCGTCCTGAACATCGTCACTGGTCTGCTCAGTGAGGTCCAGCAGTACACCGGCGTCATCAGTGAGCGCAGCCCAAGCTCTTTCTCAACCGACTCATCGCTAACAACAACACAGACTCCACCGCCACCAGCCTCGGCCCCCTCTCCACCCTGAAGCAGAACCAGACTGCTGCCAACACCTACCAGGACAAGGTCGACGGCCTCACCTCGCTCGTCCAGGGCACCGTCACCAAGGTCACCAGCCTCCAGCAGACCGCCGGTGGTCTCACCTCCCGCGCCGATGATGCCAACGCCATCGCCGGCGTCCTCTCCAACGTCCTCCTTGAGGTCAACGGCGCCATGAACAACGTCGACGGCACCCTCGGTCTTGGTAAGTGCCCCCTGAGGACGGCGTCTCGCAGGGAAGCCATGTACTAACATCCCGATCAGGCTCTCTCCTCGGTCTCGCTACTCCCCTCACCGACACTCTCTCCGGTCTCCTCGATGGCGTTGAGTCCCTCGTCGGCGGTGTCCTGAGCCTTGTCGAGGGTCTCCTCGGCGGTGTCCTCAAGACTCTCGGCCTCAGCAACGCTCTGAACGGCCTCGTCGGCAGCAACGGCATCCTGTCTGGCCTCCTCGGCGGCACCCTCGGCAACAGCTCCGACGGCCTCCTCGGCGCTTTGTAAGCGGATTATACGATAATCTATCTGGTGGTGGTATTACGACTTCGATTCTTTACAGCTGTCATAATTGGGCCTTCTCTGTCTGAGCTCGAGAGCGTTGGGATACGATGCGAGTAGGCTCGGCTTCTGTACAATAGTTAGTCTGCTGTCGAGGCAGTAGCAGCAATTGATTGTTGAAAAGCGCATCTGTGTCGTGTGCCTGTGACCTTCGCGCGCGGCTTAGACTGAAACCGGCTGACGAACGCAGGCAGTGCGGAGAGGGGGCGATTGGCTCGGCTGGCTGAGGCCGGGTGATGCGCAGCAGATCGAGGACGGAACGGTCGGGGCGGCGGCGCGACATCCCTGCGCCCGCCAGCCGCCGTTGAAGAAGCTGGCCGCGCACTCGCTCGGTCGGGCGCCCCAGTGTCGCATTGATGAGGTCTGGATAGGGTGGACGTGTCGGCGTTTCACGGGCGCAGAAACGGGGGAGTTTGGGACACGCGCGGGGCCCACGCTGCGGCCTGAGGAGCTTCCAGCGCAGCACTACTTAGCCGCTGCTGCGCGTCGGCCCTCGTCTCTCCCGCTGTCCGCCCAACCCCAAAACACTCTGCTAGGGTCGCAGGTCTCACGACCAGCCCGTAACGGTACTCGCTACCATTTTCACTCGTTGATCTTCTCTTCTTCCTTCCGTCTCTTTCGCGCCCCCCCTCGCCCCATTTCCTCGACAGACGTGTCCTCGTGTCGTCCGCCCTCGCTGACATCAGATCGCGACTCCTTCGACTGCGCTGCGCCCTGCATACCTTCTTCTTCACCGGCCCGTCCCCAAGATCTCGAGCCCGACTTGCCCGACTTGCCCCCGACCAGCTGCATCTTCCCCGTCAACCATGCACGCTGACGTTCGGTTCCCGCGCCTACTGGCCCTCTTGGCCCTCGCCGTGCACCTGGCGAATGCCTTCTACATCCCAGGTATGAAATCCAGGCAATCAGGAGCCGTACCAGTCGAGTAACCCGGTGCCAGGCTGGTCCATCAAGAGCTACGCCGACGGCGAGACCATTCCGCTTTTCGTGAACAAGGTCTACTCGGACAAAACCCAGCTGCAGTACGCCTTTGCCGACCTTCCGTTCGTCTGCCCACCTACTGGCCGCCGCTCTCCCGGCGCCAGCGGCGCCACCCTGTCCCTGAATCTCGGCGAAATTCTCCGCGGCGATCGCATAATCTTATCCGACTATGAGCTAGTCATGGGCGTGGACGACGAGGCGAGATACTTGTGTACTACCACGGTGGACAGGCGTGGCCTGGAAAAAGCAAAGGAGATCGTCAAGGACGGCTATGTCGCCGAGTGGATCGTGGACAACATGCCCGGTGCGACGAGCTTCGTCACGACGGACAAGTTGCGCAAGTACTACGCCGCTGGCTTCAAGATGGGCTACGAGGATTTCGACCCCGCCACTGGCAAGCCGCGCTTCTACATCAACAACCACGTTACCCTCGTTATACGCCATCGCCCCGCCCCTGGACGCGACGGCGAGCATGGAAAGAAGGTCATCGTTGGCTTCGAAGTCTACACCAAGAGCATTGAGGCCGGCCACCGCGACAAGAACGGAATTCCCAAGGATCTCCACAATACCGAGCAAGGGCTCGAGCTGCGCATACAGCCGAACATGACCGACCTGCAGACGAGATACGCCGACTCGTCGTACATTCCAGACGAGGAAAACATCGATGATGATGCCACGTTGACAATCCCTTACACCTACTCGGTCTACTTCCGCGAGGACGACCACGTGGAATGGCAGAACCGGTGGGACATGTACTTTGTGAATCAGGAGGACAGCTCCAAGATTCATTGGATTGCCATCATCAACTCTCTTCTGATTTCGGCGATTTTGACGGCTACGGTTGCTGTCATCTTCACCAGGACGGTTCGTGGCGACATCAAGGGTACGAGTGACATCGAGAAACCCAAGATTCCGCGTCCGAGGAACCCCAAATCTCCCAGGAAGAGCGCTGAGAAAGGTGGCCTTTTGGAGCAACTGGATGACGATGGCGACGCTGACGTCTCGTCGGATGAGGAGGCGCTGGAGGATATCACGGGTTGGAAACTTCTCCATGGCGATGTCTTCCGCGCCCCGGCATATGGGGGATTGCTGGCTCCTCTCGTTGGCTCTGGTTCGCAGTTGGTGTTTGTGGTGACGGGTCTGCTCATTCTGAGCGCCGTCGGCGTCCTTAACCCGAGTTTCCGTGGCGGCTTCATCAGCGTCGGCCTCGCGCTCTTCATACTGGCTGGCATATTTTCTGGCTACTTCTCTGCGCGAGTCTACAAGACCTTTGGCGGGCAACGCTGGCAGAAGAACGTGATAGTGGTGAGTACCATCGCACTTTTGGCATGTCGATTTCCTAACAACAACAGACTGGCACACTTATTCCGGGCCTCATCTTCGCTACCATCTTTATCCTTAATCTCTTCGTGTGGGCGCAAGCGTCAAGCACTGCCATTCCCTTCGGCACATTGGTCGCATTGCTGGTCTTGTGGCTGCTCGTTCAGCTTCCGCTCGTTTACGTCGGCAGCTGGTATGGTTTCGAGAAGGTCGGCGCATGGACCCATCCGGTGAAGCCGAACACGATTCCCCGCCAGATCCCCGCTCAGCCCTGGTATACGAAGGGCATCCAGTTTTTCCTCCTCGCTGGTTTGCTCCCGTTCGCCGTTATCTTCATCGAGCTTCTCTTCGTTTTCAAGAGCCTATGGCAAGACAAGAGCGGGTACTACTACGTCTTTGGATTCCTGGCCGCCGTTTGCCTTATTCTATTCATCACTGTCATTGAGGTGACCATAATCGCAACTTACAACCAGTTGTGCTCAGAGGTAAGCCTCCGGTGCTGTCTTGCGGTAGCAGATACTCATACTTTGCAGAACTACCACTGGTGGTGGCAATCTTTCTTCGTGGGCGGCGGCTCGGCTCTTTGGGTTTTCCTGGCCTGCACGTGGTACTATTTCTTCAAGCTTCGTATCACGGGATTCGTTTCCAGCATGCTCTTCTTCTCCTACAGCTTCCTTGCTTGTCTGGTATACGGTCTTCTCACGGGTACTATCGGCTTCCTTGCTGCGTACGCTTTCGTGCGTAGAATCTACGGGTGAGGCATTCCAAATTTGCGCAGAAGACTTTGTCACAAGCTAACTTTACAATGACGTATAGAGCGATCAAGGCCGACTAAGTTTGTGCGTAGCTAGCAGGCAAGCTTCCGCGAGCAAGTTGCAGAATCCATTTCCCTCGCATGCATCCTTTCGGATAGCCATTGTCTCTCATTGTCTCTCTCCATTTTACCTAGGGTGGGAGCCATTCAGGAGTCGGCAACGATGGCAAGGAGTTTCTGGGTAACGAGTTAATGTGGCGGACCAGCTGAGATAAGCGGATCGGATGTCTTTGTCGCTCCCTTCTGCTCTGAGAGTTATTGAGTCTTTCAGCGAGTTTGTCATCCAAGCATCCAGCATACGCTACGGTCATCTGAGAAAATGAGTTCCATACAGTTCTTTGATAAGGCTTATTACCGTCGCTTGTATATACTCTCCTGAGCCTGGATAAATAATACAGACGGTTTGTGTAGAAGCGAGGTTTGCAGCGGCAAAAATGTGCGTGACAAAGGCGATGGTGCTCTGCACCGTGAACGGCGGTTTGAAGAGAGGCAGGACAATGATTTGGTTTCCTAGAGAAAGCATGGGTATCTTCTGGTCTTTTTTCTAACAAAGGAAGCGCAAGGATTACAATAAATAACCACTCATTGCAAGTCCTTTATTGCTAACAGCCGAAAGCGTCACCCATGTAGCGTATGGCACAAGCAACAAAGAAAACGACCAACCTCAGCAACAATGTCATATCCTCCTCGAAGAACTGCACACTCACGCTTGACTCTGCAAAATTCTCGCCAGCACTCAACAACGTTTTGGTCATGGCAGGTCGCAAGCCCCCAGTCCTCGAGCCGAACCCAGCGGTTGTAACCTGGCAAGGGCCATTTCAATACGAAGGCTTGGACCTATGGCGGCAGGCACTGCGACGCGAGTACGATCGACAAATAGCAGCTCAGCCCAACGAGGTTCCCGAAAGATGGGTGAGGATTGCGCAGAATAAACCAGACGAAGGTAATATAAAAAAAAAAAGAATCCGGTCCCCGTTGCGCTCGAAGCTCTTTCGCTGACTCTTCGTGACAAAACAGCCGCGCGGAATCGGTATTTCAACGACTTTTACTCCGACTTGCCTTCGCCGGTCCGGAGGGCTTGGGAACGCGAGTCCCACACTCGGTGGCCGCGGCGGTGGACCCAAGGACCGGCGGGCTATCTGGACGTTTACGCCAACGAGGATGAGATATACTATACGAGGAAGGCGGGGAGGTGGAGCATGGGTGAAAGTGAGTATTCCCCCTTGTACGCGCGCGCGCCCGGTCGTCGTGGGGCGAGTATCAGCAAACCAAGAATATGTTCTCCCCTGACAGTGAGCAACGCAAAAAAAATACAGGTCAGATCAGGGACATGTATGACGCAGACTTTAAAACCCTGTCTCCGGGCGCTCAGTCCCAGTTTCGGGATCGGGCTGATGCGATCACGGACGCGCGTGGTCTCGTCCTCCCGCCGGGCAGAAACCTCAAGAAACCGGTCCGGGGTGTCCCTGCGAATGGCCCTGTGCAGAGCCGCGACGTGCAGAGAGAGGATTTGGAGACGATGGATCCACAGATGCTGGGTATGCTCTATCAGGGTCATGAATGGGCCATTGCCGCGAGCTTTGGCGGAAACGGCAGTTTCGGTGAAGCTATCGTATGGCGTGTGACGGACCAGTACGGGAGGACACTAAAGGTTGGTCACGCCTTATTCGACTGTGTGAGCTTTGCTTTTGCTCTTGGGATATCGACTAATCTCGAGGTTGTACAGAAAATATTCCTCAAGCGAGACAGAATCAGGGATGATTGGACGTCTAACAAGGAGCGTTGGTTGCTATGGCATATGGCGGTCAATTTTTACAACCAAGTCCCGAACCATCTTGGAGGATTAAGCCCCTATGTCCCGGTTTTTCTTGGAGGAAGGAATGGTACTGCCACTGCCGTCGGTAGAACGTGGCTCGAATATGCAATCTACGGGGACTTGGGAGGCCTCATGGAGTACTACATTGACAACGAGTACGTCGGCTTCAAACGTATCCACTTCCTGTCATGACTAACAACCCTCCCCACAGCCTCGTCATCCCCGAGCCTTTCGCCTGGTACCTCCTCCACTGCATGGCCAAGGCGCTCTTCTACCTCGAGAGGGGCCACCAAGACCGCAACACGCCGCAGGGATGGAGACCAATGTTCCATTACGACATCAAGCCCCAGAACATCCTGCTCGACGTTCCCCAGTCGGACGGTCCCGAGTGGTGCCGCGGCTACCCCCGGCCCATACTTGCAGACTTCGGCGGCGCGGACTTGTACCCAAATCCCAACTCACCAGACCAGATTCCACAACATGTGCGCGGCTCCGGAACCCCAAGGTTCAGTTCCTTTGTAAGTTGACGCATCACCACAAGCGCTCCCCCCTCCCTCTCTTTCTCCCCCCCTCTCCACAAAAACCACCCCCCACTAACCTCCCCCTCCCCCCAGGAAATGTTCGGCCCCTGGCACCAAACCACCTCCAACATCGAACGCGCCACGGGCCCGCACCGCCGCAGCCGGCGCCGCCACAGCCCCGTCGCGCCCGAACACCCAAACATCTCGATCCCCTCCCCCCTCCCGCCCCGCGCGACGCCCTACAAGCAGGACCCCCTCCCGACCGACAACCCCGTCCGGCTGCACTCGTCCATCCACTCGCTCGGCATCGCGCTCTGGTGCGTGCTCGCGCTCACGCACAGCCCGGCGGGGCAGCTCTTCGCGTGGCGCGGCGCGGGGCACGGCGGCCGCGACACGCGCATCAAGCCGAACGCGTACCCCGCGTGGTGGGACCGGCTGCCGGGGCATGCGGCGCGGCGGCCGTGGCCGTGGCGGGTGGCGAAGAGGGCGGAGCGGGAGAAGTGGGCGGGGTTGGTGGAGAGGGGGTGGGCGTGGGGCCAGGAGGTGAGGTTGAGGGGTGGGAGGAAGAGGTTGAGGCCGGTGCCGAGGGTGCTGGATGAGTTGGGGAAGAGGCCGAGGGAGTGGGTGGGTGGCGGGAGCGGGGTCGCTGCGTGGGCGCCGTATGGGGTCGAGGGGCAGTTGAGGCCCGGGTATAGTGCGAGGTTGGTGGAGTTGGGTGAGTGGTGTTTTTCCCTCTTTCTTTGTTTCTTTTCCCCGTCGGTTTTTAGAGAGGAAGTGCCGGGCTGACGGGGTGGGGCGGTGCAGTTTACAAGTGCATGAGTCCGCGCGTGGAGGATAGGCCGACGCCGGCGCAACTTTGGGACGAGACGGAGCGGGCGATGAACGATATTACGGCAAAGTATCCTGATGGGAGCGGGAGGCGTCCTCAAGGCTTGCTGATGCAGCCAGACAAGGTATGTGTTCCGTTTTCAATCCTCTCCTTTTCGCGCTGTTGTCGGCGGTGATGTGGCAACGAATGTCGAGTTCTGCGAGAGTAAGCAAGAGTCGTATGCTGATGGGTTGAACTGCAGTTCCCTATCGGATATAACGTTTTGAACTCGGTTTGGTCGCAACCAGCTCCAGATGAACAGTTATTTTAGAGTACGTCGGGATGTCTTCGAATTGTGTCTGGAAACGAGTGCTGGGATTATGCGGTTGGTTATACAGGCGAATGGAATAATAACATTTCTGGCTCATTGAGAAAAACCTGGCTGAAATGGGTCAAGATGGAAACGACGTTCCCCGATGACGTCGCTCAGAGATGAAAAAAGTTGCTATTGGTTGGATAGGCTACGCTTACCGCATTAGGTGGTATGTATGTACATACATACGTACAAGGGTCAGCTTTCACCTCTATCATCACCGACCGCTGCGCTTCACATATCCGTGCCGCCAAGGTACTATTTTGAAATGCCCAAGCAATGTTAGTGCTGTGGTCCTTTCCACCCTGGAGCGCTCGACTGTCGCAATCGACCATTGGGAGACCGCTGGACCCGCCTGGCCCAATGACGACTCGGCCCGTTTAGCAACCCTGTGGGGAACCCATGGCATGACCACCCACCTGCTTAGGTTCCGGGGGTTTGATTGGTCCGTCCGCCGTATATGCAAACCGATCCTGCGCGGCCATACCTGTCCCCGCATTCTATACCACGTTCGCATGGCGATTGAAGCCAAGTGCTTACCTGTCATGCTTAGTCACCTGGGGGGCGTTGTCTGCATAGCATTGGCAGCCTTTGCGGCTAGCCTAGAGCCGCAGTGGAGGAGAGACAGGTGGGGGGAGGGGAAGTGAGGGGAGGCCTTGAACGAAGGATGATCTGTTACAATAAAATGGAGCCCGAACAGCTGATTTCCTTGTTTATAAGAAAGCCATTGACGTCCGATATCGACAAGGTTTCGTCTGCCGTCAACACACTTCCAATTGCTCCCGCCCTCGCAGACTGTCAAAAACAACAGACACACCACGTCCTCGTCTCCCCAATCTACACCACACTTCACACTACCATCCAACAATGGCCAGCCCGCCTCCGCCTCCGCCCCCGTCCTCCGACGACCCCGTCGCCATCGTAACTGGCGCCACGGTAAGCAAGCAAGCAAAAAACAACCAACCCAGCCCAGCCCAGCCCAGCCCAGCCCAGCCCAGCTCCATCCCCACCCCAATCCCCTCCTCCCCTCCTCTCCTCCCCACCCCAATCCCCTCCCCTCCTCCCCTCCTCCCCTCCTCCCCCCCTACCCAACCAACCCCCAACTAACCCACCCCACCCCAAACCACCAGTCCGGCATCGGCCTCGCCCTCGCCCGCACCCTCCTCACGCCCCGGCACGGGCACACCACCCACCGCGTCGCCCTCGTCGGGCGCCGGACCGACGTCGGGACCGCGCTCGCCCGCTCGCTCGACCCCAGCGGCGGGACGCGCGCGCGCTTCTTCGCCGCCGACGTGGCGTCGTACGCGTCGCAGGCGGCCATGTTCCGGGCGGTGCGGGAAGCGTTCGGGCGGGTGGACGTGCTGGTGGCGAATGCGGGGGAGACGGATCGGGGGAGCGTGTATGGGTTGCTGGATGGGGAAGAGGATGCCCAGGAGGGTGAGGATGGTGGGGAGGTGGTGGTGCCGCCGGAGCCGGATCTGGGGGCGACGGATGTGTGTTATAAGGGGGTTGTGTATGGGGTTTTGTTGGCGGCGAGGTTCATGCGGGGGAATGATGCGGGAGAAGGCGGGGTGAGGGGGCGGGTGGTGGTGACGGGGAGTGTGGGCGCGTTTCATCCGCATCCGGTGGTGCCAGAGTACTGCGGGGCGAAGGCGGCGGTGGTGGCGTTCGTGAGGGGCGTGGCGGGCGTGATGTGGGCGAAGCACCGGGTCGTGGTCAACGTGGTGCATCCGGGCTTGGTGAGCACGCCGATTGTGCCCGAGGAGATGATTAGGGCGGTGCCCGAGGGGTGGTGGGTGGTCCCCGTTTTCTTTGCATTCTTTTCGTTTTCTTTTTTTTTTACCCGGGAGGGGAGGGAGTGGTGCTGGATGGTTGGGCTGATGATCACGGACTGACTGACTTTTGGTGCGCAGTCCTACCCCCATGGAAACCGTCCTGGAGGGCTTCCGCATATACCTTGAGGATGAGACGGGCCGGACGGGTGAGCAGATGGAAGCGTCCGGCACGAACATCGTCTACTATGACCGCCCCGCCTACGCCAACGGCATCGCCACTGAGGGGGCCACGACCGTGTGGGAGCCGTGGTTCGTCATGGGCCACGGCGAGGAGTCGGGGCTGTCGGGTACGTATCGATAGGTGAAGGTTTTGGGAAGAAGTTGGGAGAGGAAATAAATCGCAGGTGGGGAATCTTGGTAGGAGAGGACGGGGGGTGTGATTGAATGGAAGGGGAAAGAACTGGTCAAGGTATAGGGGGAAAAATGACCGGAAGCGCTTTTGTCTGCTGTGTCAACATAGAGAAGGGGTTAGCTTGACCGTGTAAGAAATTGAAAGCTTCTGGGACATCGAGACGTTGGGGCGAAGCCACGGTGGGTGAGGAAAGAGGTTACCCCCCTACATCTATCTCACGTAGGTAGTGGAATCCAATATCTGGCTGAATTTGTACCTTTCTAATACCCACATCTACATCTGGATATCTGCTTCAGCAACTCATGTAAAGAGGTCGTTTTAATCCACATCTTCGTTAGGGGGATACTTGACTCAACTGTCCACACCTTTGGAGCATCGCCGTAGATGGAACAGCAGTATCTTGAAGCCATCGCCACGCGTTCTTACGGACGAAGAGGAGGATACAGAGTCTGGCCTTCACACCCCGACCCCAGCCCAGCTCACTTCACCTCATCGGCGTAGCGGCTTCCTCCACACCCACACTCCGCTGCCCAGCTGCCACCGCCACCGCCACCACCGCCGACGCCGACGCCGACGCCGATGCCGATGCCCCTTGCATCTCCTCATACCGCTCGTTAAAAAACTCGTTCACATCGAAATATTCGTCATCGCCATCACCATCACCATTCGCCCAGCTGCCAGCGAAATCCGTTGACGAGTAGTCCTGTGGCTGTTGCTGCTGTGGGATCAGCGCTATCATGTCGTCGTCTGAGCCCCAGTTCGGATAGTTGTTTGCAGCAGCAGCAGCAGCAGCAGCAGTAGTAGTAGTAGCAGTAACAATAGCAGCATGGCTGGTGTCGTTGCAAGGGATGCTGTTGCTGTGGTCCATGGAGGAGATGGCTGGATGGGTGCGACCGTGGTAGTGTTTCGATGGGTCAGCGAGGAGAGGACGTTGCGCACGGGTTTGCGACGGTGACGACGACGACCCGAACGATGACTTCATCTCTGCAGAGTAGTAGCCCGAATCGATGGTGGCTGTCCCGACAGGTACCTGGGGAGGAGGAAGAGGGAGATGGTTGACGTGGTCCTCGGGCTGGTGGTACGTTGCTGTGGGGGTGTAGTTGTTGGCGGAAAAGGAGCCGCCCCGTAGCTTGTGCTGCGCCGTGTTCGCGGCCTGGAATCCGGTGTATGATCCGCCCGCCGCTGTCGAGCTTGCGACCGCTGGATAAGGCCGCTGGGTAACGGGCGTGGATGAAGACGATGTTGATGTATTTACTCGCACGTCGTCTTCGAGGGTAGTGCAGAATCCGTTTTCCTTCATGACATCGCGCATAAGTCCGGAGAGCATATCGATTAGTTCGTCCACGCCGGGCTTGTCATCAAGGCCCCGGCGAGCCATCACTTCGGCACAGCGTTCCTGGAATTTCTCAGGTAACGTCGCATACTGCAGCGCCTGGAAGCTGGCGAGCTGGCCATTTTCCATGGCAGACGCATCTTCGTCGTCGAGATCTGAGGGTGTGGGTCAGTGACATGACTGTAACGACGTTACGATTTCTGCCGTCGGTGGGGCATGCGTACATGGTGAAGGGATGATTCCTTGTAACACCATGTCCGGAAAGAGTACACGCCAGAAGGCTGTCCATTTCTCCGCTTCGGACGAATTCCGTTTGGATCTCTTCTTAAAGGTCTCGTCTTCCTCGGGGCCAAACATCATCTCATGTACAGGCATTTTGCTTCGAGACTGCTTAAGTGAGTGCGTCCTGAAGAGATGTTCCCTTGGGACAAAATGGTATATTAGCGGAACATCCGTAAAGCCGAGTCCATTCTGGTGCAGCTTACTTCACTCTAGTTGAACTTGGAAACCCATGCGAGCAGGTGCTGGAGGGCAACCTTTGCCGTGGAAACCTTTTGTGATACGGGCAGGCAAAGTCCTTCTTGACCTCGGTGCCGGCGAGTGTGGAACAATGGCGCTTGGCGCCTCCTTCGATGGCGTCACCTTGTGGGACGGAGGCGGACCTTTCGCGTCGTTTGCCTTGGACTGACGTTGAAGTCTGTTCACATTGCTCCAAATTATAAGTGTGATTCCGGGCTTCTTTTGCATAGAGTGGGAACGGGTCCTCTTCTGGTCCGCCTAGCATGTACCTCCGAAGAGCGTTGGAAGTCGGGCCGGCATGGCGTTGTAGGCCAGGATCGTGCCTGTCGACGGTGGGACTGGGGGTCTAAGATTGATTATCAATGAGCCCGTCACATTAAGCTGGCCAGAAGGCGTACCGCAACAGCAGATGCTTGAAAGACTTGAAGGTTACGTTGTGACAGCTGTCTGTTTCGCCGGCGCTCGCCGTCTCCTCCTCCTTCCCCAATCGGATGTAGTGGCCGCGAGTGGGGGCGGTCCATGGGGCGGAAGCTTGATCATCCGGATTCAAGCCTTCAGCCTCACGAGCTCTACCCCTTGATACGGATCCTCGCTGCGCAGGCTTTGAAAATGATGTCGGCGGCCAGTGTGCTCTTGGGCGAAGCAAGATGGAAAATTGTGAGTGTACAGACGACGATTGGGGGGAAGTGGAGGGGTTCATATGCTGATTCGGGATGGCCGTGGCTGTGCGGGGCCTGTAGCACGCATCCGCGAAGAACACTAAGTACTTAGGATATGTCAGCCACAGCCACAGCCCAGGATGACGACCCATCGCGACAACCTTACATAAGCAAGCGAAAGCCGATTGTTTTTCAGGGAGTTGCGCAAGCATTTACCTCTCCATCAACCATTCTACAGGGGAACTTGCGCTCTTTAAACGTAGAATGCCAAGGCAATAGACATGTTTCGACGCGCACCAAAAAAAATCAAGTTTCATAAACGAACAATCTTACGGAAATGAATTCCAGGGATTGGGTGTAGTCACTGCTGTTGTGGAAAAAATGTTGTTACGAAAATATGAGCTGTTGCTTCACGAAGAAGGGCTGAAAGCACCCTGCACCGAGCCATACCTGCGTCTGAAGTTAGCGGCAACACCACAAAAGCATTCAACAGCAACAAACTGACCCCTGCAGACATTGACTGCCAAGTGCCACACTGCCACTTCTCATGTAACAAATCTTCGCTTCAGCGCACGCGTCGTTCGTGCAGTTCGGGGTCATCACGCTCCCCTTACCCTGATACGTGTTGAAAATGCTAACAAGCGTATGATTCTTTTCCATCGCTTCCGTCACGCGGTGCCAGAAGGTAGCGTTGAGCGGGGCCTCGACGGGCCAGTCGGCAGCAGGGCCGTAAGTGTCCCTGGTCGAATACTCCAGACTATACGTCGGCCCCGTGCTGCTCAAGTCCGGGAAGACTGAGACGTTCGCCACGAAAGTCCAGGCGTCCATGACGTCGAAGGTGCCGGTGTCCACTTCGTACAGCCGGAAGCCGGAGTTGACATTTGTGAGGGGTGTGACAGAAGGCCCGATCCAGCCGGACATGAGAGCATGGTTGGCGTCGCGCACGGTGCCGTTGTTGGCGTAGTAGATCATGAATTGGTCCTCGTGGGTGTGGCCCCAGAAAACGTTGGCGATGACGTGAGGGCTGTAGCGGTCGACGATCTGGTAGAACAGGTCTGTCGGGTTCGGGAGAGGATTCGTGCCGTCCCAGCCCGAGAGGACGTGGCCCATGATCCACGCGCGCTCACCTGCATCCTCGGCGGCTTGGAGCTCGTTGATCATCCACTTGAACATGCCAGAGTTGTCGGGGTCGGTGGTGTTGATAAATGCCAGGAAGTTCGACTTGTACCAGAAATCAGTGTTGAAGGTAATGATACGCAGGCCGTAGTGATTCTTGATGCTGTAGGCGCCATAATGCAGGCGTGCTTCAGCGGCTCCGTCGGGGCCAATCCAACCCTCGTGCTGCCACAGAGCCGCAACATGGTCATAGTTCCACGACTGCTGCTGGCCGAGCGGACCGGGAAGGCGGTGAGGAGAGTCGATGGCTTCCGGGTTGCTGTCATGATTTCCCAGCGCGGCAAAGACTGGGCCGGTTAAGTACTTCTTGAACATGGTGTAGACGCTCGTCTCGGTGTATTCAACATAAGCCCGGGAGAGCTGGCTCTGCGGGTCATGTGAAACGAGATCGCCCGTGTATACTGTCCAGCCCAAGGGGGCTTCTTTACAGGTGCCTGTCAGCGGACCAACAGCTTGCAGGGCAGCGAGACTGAGGTCGTATGGTGTATCGCACTCGTAAGCTCCAAAGAGAGGAGCAGGGAATGAGATTTGGCCGGAACCGAGGGCTGAGTTCTCTACGTTGGATCGGCAACACATGCTCGCAGAACAATTGGCCTCAGATGCGGCAGAATAGCGCGGATCGAGATGGATGTCTGACATGTGCAACACCTTGACCCTGTTCCCGCTGGGCTTGGGCGCGGTAGCATCAGCAGGCTTTGGCTTCGGAAACAGCGTGGCCATGTCTAAGGGGGCAGTGTTCTGCTTGGGACAGAAAGCCTTACTCAACGAGTTGCAGATGTAGTTGGCGTCGAATCCGTCCAGGTCTGCGAATCTCAATACCTGGGTCCAGATGGAGCCGAATGTGTTGGTGGCGAAGTCTTCCTCGCACTTGGTGTTCGAATGGAGTTGGTATTGCTTGCAAAGATCAACCATGGCATCAGGAAGTTTGGAAGGAGCGTAGAGTGCAGCTGGTTTGGCAAGTTGCAGTGCGGTGATGCATTTCGAGCAGTTGCTTTCCGGACCACCACCATCGATGATGGCGGAGACGTTTGCCACGATGGCATTGAAAAGAGCTTCGACAGCATCGGAAGTCAGATTCGCAATGGGCTCCGGGAAAACAACAGGATCGAGGGCTGCGCCAGGAATTGTGTCGGGATGGGTGAGGTTGAGAGGAAAGGTGATGTTGAGAACTGGATCATGGAGTGCGGGCTGAGGTTCCTGAGTGGTCGATGGTGGCAGGTAATAAGAAGAGAAGGCAGAGGTGGGAAATCCAGCCGATGCTACGTAGGACGGGAGACCTGGGGCCGAGGGCATGATAGAAGCTGCAGAGCGCAGAACAAAAGGAATCATGGTGTCGTGCGTCGAGGCAGCTTGCAAAGAGCGTTCCAGGCGGCTGACCAAGCCAGCGAGGGCGCACCCTCCCGCTTTTGTAGCATTCTGGATGCGCCTTCTGTGGTACAGTACGTGACGTTGCAGTGAGGGGGAGATGGCGAATGTTGTGGTACCGTACTCGCACGTGTTCGCTTGCCGAGTGCGAGACTCCGCACCCGGCGCACCTGGCGAATCTGCCTGCTGCTTCCCGCTTCCCTGGGGTCAATTCCTAGCCCAGCTTATCGTCCGGACCATGTCAACACATGTCTATGCCGTGACTCCCCCAGTCCATGCTGATCGCACTCTTGATCTATGCTGATCGCACTCTTGATCTATCATTTCTCCAGGCTTTTTCTTTTTCCACGACCCCCACTGTTCTTGTCGTGATTGAGGCCCAAAGCTTGTAGAGGCTCAAGGCTCGTGCGAATCCGAAGCGCGAAACACCGAGGACCCGCTCAACCCGAAAGAAGCCATCACCGATGAAGTGAACCGCCTCGTCTACTCCCCAGCCATCTTTTACACAGCAGTCTTGTAAGAGGTGTTGGCAAGCTTCTTGCCCAGCCCTGGCAACAGGAACTGGCGCCGCTCATTGGTTAGTCCAGCTTAGCGGCTTAACGGCAAGAGCGGGGACCCATGTAGAGCTTTCACGCTCAGCGGTGGAAGCTCGCAAGTCTAGCATAGAGCCGGACTTAGGAACGTCCATGTCCAAACCCCGCTTGAACACTTGCCGAGTAATAACATCATTAGTTGAGACATCAACACAAAAACCATTCGGGCTTCCCGTCAGTTGGGCCCAGAAGTCGCTAAGTGAGCACAAACACACACACACACACACACACACACACACACACACACACACACACACACACACAC